>NC_051281.1:7748816-8057150 GCF_015220745.1 Sebastes umbrosus
TACTCTCTTGTACCTGTTTATTGAGATGTACCAATAACACACCAGTGGTGGCTGTTTATTAGTCGATTAGTTGACTCGCGAGTTGGGCGGGTTTGGGGTAAAATATTAGAAAATATCACGGGTTTAGGCGGGCAAGTGACAAAGCAGCCTTCCCAGTAAGTTATCAATAACTTACAGAAACACTGCGCGCAATAGCCCACCTTCTTTTATGTTGACAAAAGAGACAAGTTATATTCATTAAAGAAAGTTGGTTTAATAAAAAAAAGACAACTAGAATAAACTTAATCCGATCAATCACTTTGAGGATTTTGTTTGTTTTTCTATTTTAGGGTGATGGGAGTCATAAAATACGATGACAGACATTCAAAGTTTCATTCGAATACCTCAGTAGAAGCTTCAAATGTAAAAAAAGTCATTCGGTACAGCCCTACTGGATTGTCAGTTAGTAATATCTTCTAAACTGTATTTTTTTGTAATGAATATATTTTTCCTTAATTTTGTAAATATTAGTTAATTTTATTTTTAATTAGTCCTCCTTCTACATGTGTTCACATTTGCACTGCTAATTAGTGTTAAATACTGTTTCCATGATGTCTTACTATAATGATTACCTTGTTCTTTGAATAATGAGAAGGGGGAAAAAATAGATATCGTTGCTAATTAGCAACGGCCGGTGAAAGCACCCCCTGTCTTGTAGATGCGCTAATGGTCCCAACGATGGAGCACTTTGAGTCTAACAGAGGTGCCACATTATGACCAGCTGGAGAGAGCAGAGAGACGGGAAAGACGGAAGAAAGAGAGGCAGATATGGCCGAGAGTGTAATTATAGGCATCGGTGAGAGGTAAAGAAAGAGAAAACGACGGTGCTCTAATTGTAACCTTAACTTTCTGTGCTTTTTTCCCCATTCATACATTTTCATACGGAGGCTGCATTCTCCAATTATGATGCTCTTTGAGTTTTTTTGCCAGGGTAAACACACCTCATGACATTTTATTATGAAAGTAGATCATTCAGTCGACAGTATGCATATGGACACACATACACGAAACAGAACAACGGAGGCTAGATGGAGGTACAGCAGTGCACGATTACAACCAAGCAGCCATCCATGCATTTATTACCATAGATTCTCATAAATTCACACCATTTTAACTCAGAAAAAGAACAGCATGCACACATACTTTACGACACATCACATAATCATGTCGCACTGGCAACAGCAGCGCCTCCCTCTTTGGTTCTGATGGACCTTTTACATTCCCAGTCTCACCTCATAGATTACCATATTTTTATTTGTACACACACACACACACACACACACACACACACAGATGACAGAACAGCTCGGAGAACCATACTCTCAACCCATGTTAATGATGATTGTAGAGCGTTAAGTTATGGCTGTAGGTGTGTGTGTGTGTGTGCATATGAAATTATATTCATATAGTTGCCAGATTTGTTTGAATATCAACCTTCATGGTCTGAGCAAAGAGAAAAGACACACAGATCAGAGAGGAACAAAGTGTCACACAACTGCACACAATTTGGAGACAACACACGCACAGAAAGATTCACAGCAGCCATGTGCCAACTATATGACAACCATCTGACTGTGTGACCAATCATGTTTTATCACCGCATGATTATTCATGACGGTAGGATGGTTACCATCGTGCGCTCTCTCACACACACACACACACACACACACACACTGATGATTGGCAGAGCTGATTGGCAGGTGGCAGCAGTTCAGATGACAGAGTGACAGAGCCAGCTGTCCACTTTAAAGGGCATTTTAAACAAACAATCACAGTCTGACTTTAATGTCTGGGTTAACAAAGTGAGTGGCACATTACAGTAATAGAGTGCTGCAGGGATGACGTCTTTTTGTAGACCAACCAGGAAGTTAGCATCACACTGGTTCCCTCGACAAAAAGCCGATTGGGATTTTTACATTGGATTAGATTTTGGATTATTGCAGATGATACTTGATACTAACTGATATGATACTTACACGTTTTGTTCAGCAAGATAATCTTCACAAATGAACACCACTTTTAGGATTTTTGAAGCGTGAATGCAATCACCAGAAGTAAAAAGCTAATTTTTTAAAGCTATAAAAGAACTACACCACGGTCGCATGGACATGAGTATACACAACAAGTCTGTAAAGGCGGACGAATCGACGTGTTGACTTTTAGTAGTTTCATTTAGCCACTTGTTAGTAACCGCCTTTATTAAGACACATAAAGGCTTCAAAATTCATAAGTGGGATATTTACTTACATACTTTATGTCATGGAACAAAGCGTTAACATCTCTTAAACTTGTGTTAACCACAGACCTTATTTCAGGCATCAAACTAAAAACCCATTCAAAAACCCATTGACTTCCAGACGAGGGAACTGGAAGTGCTATAATGCTAACTCATTTCCGGGTTATAGGACTCATTCCTGCAGCACTCTATTACATTCAACGTTTCTACACATCCACATCCTCCCTTCATTAATGTGAAGAACTTCATTGTAAGCCGGCCTTTTTTGGCAATCACCGTTTAATTTGGAAAGAAACAGCCAAAAGAGTGCTACCGTACAATAAGAGAGGAACTCAGTATTGGAACGTTATAGCAATAATACCAATGTGTGTCTTTGCAGCTAGTGCATAGATACATAATGTAGTATATGGTAAAGAGATCTTGTGTGTCAAATGTATGAACAAACCAATGATGCACATTAACATTTACTACCGTAGAACCAGACGCCTTGGTGTAAGGTTGAGTATCCCATACCACCTCTCCTCCAGACCATTAGGCCAATCAAAGCTGGCCTTAGATGAATATGACAAATCAGCAGCGCAGCCTAGATTGAACTGCGCTGAATAGCACCAATTTGCCTTCTCAGTCTACCTCCATTACACGCAATCAAATGCAGATAGGGAGCTGGAGCTGGAGGGAGCAGACCGAGAGGAAAAATTGGAATGGTGCAAAGATTACGCGGGTGGGGGTGTGAAGAGAGAGGTTACAGAAATATGGCTCGAAAGAGGGAGAGCAGAGAAAGGGTGAGATTATCACCGGGCTCTAATCAAGGCCTTTATGGTGATGAGAGATGGGTGTAGCGGAAAGGTCTAAAAGATCCTCGGGTGTATTATATGGTTTCTTAAGACACTTAAGGCAAGACATGATGGGGGAATTAGTGGTTAGATGGACGGATAGGTGCACAGAGGGAAGGCTCGGTTAGATTAAACTGGAGATATTCTCTGGTGTGCTGCGTAGGCTGTCCAGACCATAATAACACGTGGTGCAGCAGATAGGTGGAGGAGAGATGGATGAACATAGGAAGAAGGGATTGGGCGTAACCTCCCCTGAACTCTGAAGCACTTCAAACATTGCTAAGATGGTGAGACAGAGTGATGGGGTGATGGAGGTGAAAAAAGACATCTTCAGGTGTGTCATGTATTGCCCGTAATAGAAAAAGAGCAATAGAGGATTGTGGGAAAGGCGGAAGTGGAGAGGGAATGATTGAGATCCTCAGGTATGTAACCTGTGATCTATAGGAATATATCACATTGTGCCACAAATGATGTTGAAGCAAATGTTTTGAAACTGTATTACGTCACTTAGGCTGCATTCATACCAAATCAGGAGTTGCATTGATTAGCGCAGGGCTGTGCGGTGGCACAGTAACCCCAAGCAACTGCCCAATGATTAACGTCTTTTGTTCCCTAATGGCTGGGTTGAACAGCTATGGATCGCCAATTACGTCATTGGCCACCGCCGCATGACATCGGGTTGGGTTTCTCCAAAAGTAGATTCTGTTTCAACTTTTTGCCGCAGGCCGTTGTGGCTTTTTTGTTTGTCCATGTAATGACACTGCCGCTGAATCTGAATTTTGTTCATTTTTCTCATACAACCCAAAGTTGCATATTGTACAATGATAGGCTGAAGTAGCTTTAGGGTGGGAGTGGACTATATGGGCAAAAATGTTATCACAATATGTTTGTTTTTTATACTGATCTGGCTTATGATCACGATATATACTGTATATCTAATAATAATAATGCTCAATTTAGTTTTAAGAGTATTTTATACCTTAGGACAGAACCCTAAAGAAACCAGAAGGTTAGTTATGGTATATAGTTGAGGGTTGATTACACAGGCTACGTACAGTATACAAGACTTCTTGTCATTGATTCATGCTACTTTTGAGCATGTGAACCACACACTTCAGCCGGAACGGGACTAAAATGAAGAAACAAATTGAATATCTGCACGGTATTTGACTACATAAATACAACTGTTAAAAGAATCATTAATAACAGTAGAGGACAGCAATGGTGCAGCTCTTCTAGACTTTTCAACTGTTATCGTACTGATTGCCTATGACTGGCGTCTGTTTTTGTACTGTTTTTGTAGGTAGAGGAAAGCAGATTAAAAAAATAACTATCGGAAATAAATCTCATAAATTGATCATCGTTGTCGTGGAAGATTTTATCGTGAACATTTTTGAGATTGTTTTATCACCAAGCCCTACAGGGCATTACACCTCAGGAGAAACTGACAGTGATGGAGGCAGGGAAGGTAATGTGGGTCTGACATTACAGGAAAACTACTAATAAAATAAGCGAGTGAAGAAGGAAGGAACATACTGTGCAAAACACACCACACACCTCCATCTCTCCCTGCCTACCTCTATCTATCCAGCCTCCCATCCGTTGAGATTTTCTCTTTGTTCATAAAATTGATTTGACATAATTATGAACGGCTTAGGTATAAAGAGCCATTTACACACTCAACTGTGTGACAAAGACATAATTTTAACATCATAAAATGAATATTTCTGCTCCACAGAACATTTCCTACTAATGACTGCATACTATATATGAGAGAGAGAGAGAGAGGAAGCACACTGAAGTGAGAACGAGGAAAACAAGGTGGAGAAGAGGTGAAGGTGGAGACTTTCAAAGAAAATAGCACTCAAGTGAAATTAGTGCATATTAGTTTAATTGCGTAATATTTCACTTTAAATAACATGCAATTCTGAGATATAATCATTGTGATAAAATCGGACTTTGAAAGCTGGAAGTGTTTTTCTGTGTTCTGGTTCACACAGACTGCTTTTGTAAGTGTATTTTGAAAGGCAGCGGCTGAATTTTCTCCATGAAATTGCATGCGAGTGTTTTTCTTCAGATCTCTATCTATGTAATGGTCATGTGAAATCCCATTTGAGAAACAACCGCGGTAAAAAAAAAAAATACACTGATGTTAGGTAGCAATTAAGGTAGAAAGTACAAATTGTTCATTGAAACACTTTGGCCCATTCATGCGGTGTGTCTATTTAAATGGCCCATTCACATTGGGAGATATAGTGTTAAAGTTAATCACATGAAATAGTTCTGACAGATAATTTTCAGCACCTCTTAAGGAAATTGGGGCAACGCTCTTAGAGCGGTCTTTGTGTGCCTGCCAGCATGTGATAGTGTTTCGTGAGGGGGAAATAAAGACCTCAGTGTTCATGTATTAGGGTTTTCTTAGTCTGATATAGTGTGAATGTATGAGGTGTGCAGAGATTGTGCTAATGAAGGTGCCCCTATTGACTGAAAAAATGTATACATAGTTATGGGTGACGGACTCTATTAATCTGTTTTTGTCATCAACTGAATTCAGATATAAATAAATGATTAGGACATATGTTAAGCTTATAACAAACATATTTTCTGTGTGTACCTGGATGTGATATCCAGATTAAAAATGTGAATAAATGTGTATAAAGAATGTGACTATTGATACCCCATGACACCAAACACAAACATTGCTGTTGATCACTGGAATGGTTGCTTTCCAACTTATAAAATTACCCTCAAACACACACTAAGACCTTTTTTCCACTGAAATTGCATTTTTTAAACACGGGAAAACCCGCTAAAAACAGGCGATAGACTCCTTTCCCATTTTGAGTACGCTCTGCCGTTACACTGGTCTTTCTGTGTTTTTGGATGACAATAACTTGACTGACTAACGAGTCATGTGACTACCGACTGACGTGGCAAAATAAGTAAACGTCTCATGGTTGAAAGTCCGTTTGCTTGACCCATCCGCCAGCGTATCTAATCCCTCTCTCTCTCTATCTCACTCTCACTCACACACACACACACGGTGACTTACCTCAGCAGGCCAAAGCCTATTTTCTTGCTCTTCTTTTCCATCTCCTCGGGCTCCTCTGTTTTCTTTTTCTCTTTCTCCTTCCCTTTCCCTTTGTTCTTCTCCTTCTTCTTTGTTTTCGGTTTCTTTTTCTTGTCTTTTTTGCCTTTCTCCTCTATCCGGTCCCCCGCTCCCTGGCGGGATGAACTACTCGCAGGGGTGTCCCGGCCTGAACTCGCCTCCGAACCATCATCTGGAGGGAATAGAAGAAGAAAGGATGGGGATTGGAGGGAGTGGGAGGGAGAACGCTGTTTTAAAGAGTAGTAAAAATAGTAGTAAAACAAAATGATTGTATTGTGATGTGTCCTCTTCCATCATTTGTTAGATTTAAATCCATTAAAGTCAATGTTTACACGGAAGAGACTCAAAATGATCAACATAAACAACTGTGGATGGAGGCCCTGATATTAAGCTTCAGTAATAAAGTCTAAGTGCTAAAGAGTGAAAGATTTATCAAAGAGATCCTGATTAAAAGTAGTTACTCTCATAAAACCGACCAATTCCTCCTTTATATATCGACAACTTGCCTGCCTTTTGTCCAAAGTGAATCACTTTTTACCAGTTCGAGGCAAACGAGAACATCAGATAATTCATCATTATTTTGTGTTTGTATAATGCTGAGTCATCAGCATTGTCATAAACCATCGCTGTGTCCTAATTTTCAAGTTAACGTGAAGAAGAAGTCTGTGAAGAGTGGGTTCCAGTGGCACATTACAATGGAGTTTAGGCATTTAGCTGATGCTCTTTGCCAGAGTGACTCACTATACCAGTAAAATCAAGAGGCATTTGCAAAATGCCACAGCATAACACGATACAGTGACGACCACATAACACAAACACGCATACACACAAAAAGAAACAACAATGTACATACAGACAAATGAACATCAGCCCACATAAACACACACTCAGGCACGATACAGGCACGTGATGTTAAACCTCCTCTACTCAACATCTCCACGGCACATTTATTAACCTTACAGTGAATTAATTAGAAATAAGGAATCGAAAATGTTCAAAGTGTAAACTGTGATGCCTCATTACTTCTTCGACAGACTGGAGGCCTGGCCTTGAATTACAATGACACACACACACACACGACCACTTGTCAGATTTGATAAGATAAACAAACCAAATTAGTTACTTCAATTGAGATTTAGCGTTGTGTGGATATTCACTTCAGACTTAATTACAAAGGCTGTCTAGCAACCGAATGGAATTGTAATTGTGTGTGTGTGTGTGTGTGTGTGTGTGTGTGTGTGCGTGCGTGCGTGCGTGTGTATGTGCGTGTCATGCTTGTGCCGGACCTGGTTAGTTTTCCCTGAAGGAGTTCAAAACTGATAATGACCACAGCAGATATCCCTATATTCTTTAGTTTTTCGTCAGTTTACAAAGGTCAACTGTGTATATATTGTGCGTGTGTGCACTAAACCAGAGAGTTAGCGCACACAAAACTATATATATTAAGAGTTAAAGTTTTTTATTTTTTCTAAATTATGTTAGTTTAGTTTCCCCCCCTTTTTTTGTTATTGGTTATTTGTCTCCATATGTTGAGGGAGGTCCATTGTATAAGTCTGTGGCCTCTTGACCTCTCCTGTCACATTTCTTTTTAGTCTCCATTATCTGGATTTTATGAAGTTTGTGTGCAAATAAATTAACATAAAATAAAACTAGTTTAGAGTTTAAACACTCTTTATGAAAAAGACCAAGCCTCATTCACAAAGACTTTTATTGTACCTCCTAAATTTGTTTTTGAAAACTTCAACGTCAGGAAAAACCCTACATCTGTTTCTGAAACTGAGTGCAGACCGCTGGTTTGCTCTGATTCACATGCGAAATGTGGTAAATCAAAATTGGTTTGATTGAAATTGGACGTGGGA
This sequence comes from Sebastes umbrosus, assembly GCF_015220745.1. Taxonomy (NCBI): domain Eukaryota; kingdom Metazoa; phylum Chordata; class Actinopteri; order Perciformes; family Sebastidae; genus Sebastes; species Sebastes umbrosus. The sequence continues at coordinate 7,756,893 of NC_051281.1, forward strand.
TGCAGCAACCTGTCAGTAGTCATTTCTGATGAACACTAAACAGCAGAAGAAGAGCGGCCAACATTGATACTGTGACATATTTGTACCATGTGTTAAGCCAGACAAAGGGCTGGGATGCTGGAATATTTTACATTTTGTACTTTGTCATTCAGCCAAGTCAGCTGTGTTTTATTTACTATTTCATGACGTAGAAGTCACCACAAACTATCACAATGCAGATTTGTTCTGTTTGTGTGAATAAGGAGACATAAGGAGTATGAAACAAAGAAAGAGACACAAATAATGTAACACTCATGCGAAGGTAGCCAGAGAGAGAGTGACAGAAACAACTATTTAGCACTATAATCCATGCCAGCTGACATGAGACATGAAAGCCAGTGACTCAAAGCCTCTGTTGAATAGTCCTCCTCTTGACAACTAAATTCACTGGAAACTGTGAAGCGCTGTGGTATTAGCTGGATTCAGCTCAGGATCCCACACAATACATCAGCTAACACATAAACCCTGACTAAATATCCACCGTCAAAATGTTAGCAATGTTTTCTTTCCTGATCACCGGTAGTTTAGTAGAAGTAAAACTGCTAATCCACCTCTTAAAAACTGACAGATAGTGACTGATAAACATTTATATTTGACACTGAAATGAAGATACAATTCAAGCTCAAGCAAAAGTGCACACATGTAGAGAGAGACATGTAGAAAGAAGAAAGAGAGAGATCTTCAGAGAACTGTTCTCTGTCAATTAACAACAGCTCTCAAAGTGTTGAACATTTAGAAAGACGGTGACAGATGTGGCCACCGCATGTGTGTGTGCGCGTGTGTGTGTTGACATGCCCTATTAGTCCTATCCTGTGTGAACGTAGTGATCTGAAGCAGCCCGACTCATTACTCTAGTGGTGACTGATAAGAGCGTGCTGCTAATAACACAGCTGGGAATTGAACTGCTCCTCCCAGTGAAACAAAACCAAGCCGCTACCATTTAGCTCCTGGATAAATATTTAAAGCTAAAAGCCCACATCTGAATTGAATCACATATTTGTAAGGCGATGCTGCTGCTCAGCTTCATACGTGATGACACTTTGAGGCATGGCGTTCATCTGGGCGATGTGTTAGTCGTGCTTCGCTGGCAAACGTTCTGGGTTGATCTTTCCCTAAACTAATCAGAATTGACAACAGCGGACCTAAACCGTGCTGAGCTCACTAGTGGCTTTTTGAAATAGTAGACGAGGTTGTTATCAGGGAGCACAATGAGTTTTCATCGAGTTATACATTTTTGCATTAATTGTCAAGAGAAAAACATACAGAATATACAGACTGAGCAACTACATACATACTAGAGGTGGAACGGTACATGTATTCATCACATTGCATTTCAAAGTATCTATCTTATATTTTAAAAATCCAACCCTCTTCATCCCTTACCATCATCATCCTCAGGTGGCCCATCGTAGGATTTATCAATAGCTGCTCGGAAGCTCTCGTTGCAGCCTCTTCCTCTGACCATATTTGGGCGAGGTCGATGGAAGGGGAGGAGTTCGTTTTTCCTGTTGACCTCCGACATGGCTGTCTGGAGACTCTCCAGGGAGCTGGACTTCTTCAAGCCGAGGGTCGGGCCCAGTTCCACAAGAGGTGACGGAGCTGGAGGGGACAGAGAGAGAGACAAAGGATCAGCTTGCTTTGTTTAGCTTGGACTACAGGTGACCTGGTATGGTATGCGTTTGGCACATCAGTTGAGACCATCAGAATGCCGAAATAATAAAACTAACATCAATATTTTAATATATTTCTTTAGTAAATAAGTTGAATAATAGTCTAATTCTACTAAAATGTCTACATAAGTGTCACTGCTATCAAATATGCAGCTACAATCAAAAAACAAACAGCCTAAAACCAGTTTGACTCCAGGTCTGACCAAATAGGTTTACCCTGCTCTGCTTTTCTCTGATTGGTTTAAAAAGCCTTTGGAGACGGCGGCGAGGAGCCAGAAAGACCGCGACATGGCTGAACCCTGGAGAGCACAGCCAGGAAAAAAAAACCAAAAAAAAACAGTGATGCAGTTAACTATGCTGTTGTTGAGTTTGTGATGAATGTGAGGTCTGCTTCACTGTTACTGGTTCTCCATCCATCATCACAAGTATACCGTGAGAGATATTACTGAGGGAGGGAGGGAGCCAGCAGAACGGATGATGAAGAGGAGAGCGATGGGTGAGAAGACAGAGCAACGGTGGAGGTATTCAAGGGATCAGACATTAGGTAAAGTCCACAAGTGGTGTCAAAAGCGTGTTCTGCTTTAAGCAGACTATCTAGCAATTAATGCTGCAGAAACCCAGCCAAAGCTAATGACATGCTGAGTGCTGAAGTTTAGCCTCAAGCCCGCTGCGATGTCCCCACCTCTTGTGAGGATCGCGGATTGTAAAACAAAAGGGGGAGAGAAGGTAATGTGTGCTTGTCAGTGTGCCACCTGAAACGAGGAGACACTGATGGTGGGCAGGATGGGGAGAAAAGAGACGGGAGGAGCAACGACAGGCAGAGAGCAAATTAAGTTTCCTCAGGGGAACACCGCGGTGGCAGAGAGGGGAGACAGAGAAAAATGAGGAAGAAGGGAGGAAAGGCTGGGCTCGCTGCCAGCTCAAAATACTGGTAATCCTTACACACTCATACACACACTTTGGATTCCTTGCTGGCTCTGGCTTGTCGATATGATGCCACTGTGATTCATGATAGCTAAACCTGCATCACTTTAGCTAATGATTCCCTATACACACAACCCCTGTGTGTGTGTGTGTGTGTGTTTTTCTCATAGCAGAGGAGATGAGAGGGCTGATGTGACTTCCACATCTATTTAAACAACCATTAACCAAACGTACGCACGCACACACACACAGAGTAATAACGTGCATAGAATGTATGCACATGCATAATGCAAGTCGGCTGCTGGGAGAGGAGATGGACAAGGGCCGCAGTATGTGACACCCCCATGCATAAACAGTCTACATGACATTCAGATGCATACTGAGTAGTAAACATAACACAAGTGCTATATGTGATTAATCTATATTGAATCAACCCCGAGTCTGATTCTGCAGCTTTGTTCGATACAGCTGAGCAGATACACATCTAAGATAAAAGTTTTCTTGTAGCACAAACTGTAAATAATGTTCTGTCATAATAAGCCATATCCCCCCCACTATGCACGTATGAATTAAGGCCTTTACACACCGGGGGCGTGACGAATAAACGACACAAAAATGCAAAATACTCGCCTGCAAATATTATATGTCTAGGGCTTTTATTGTGAAAGGTAATGACGCAGTGCAAAAGCTCAGAAAATGTACCTTGTTCTGAAGAAAAAATCATGCCGCTTTTTTGCCGCGTAATATTTGTGTTCTGTGTGAAAGATCTCATGACAAAAACAACAGTTCAAAAATATATTGATGTGAGAATTAATCGCACACCAAAAACGCCGCCGGTGTGTAACGGCCTTTAGGCTTGCTGCGGTAGTTTCGGGCATATGTTCGGGCATACACTGACTACATTACTTGCCCACCGTCCCCAATCATCGTTCATCAAATAAAACTAACCATAATTTGTAAAATACTGAGCCTGTTTTCAATACATAGTTGGACGACAGATGCTACAGTTATAAACTTAAAGTGAAAGTGTGTGCTCTATGTACGGAGTCTCAACACAGAGTAGTAGGAGTCAGATTTCAGACACAGGACGAGAGAGAGTTGACAGACAAGACGATGGTGGAGGATTTGTTGTAAAAGTGAAAAGCAAAAGCGCCTATTTGGCAATATTTCAGATTTAAACCCAATGCTATAAGGGAACCATAATGGTAATGAGGTAATCGCTGTGAGGAAGACGGAGCGCTCACAGCAGCAGAGCAGCGGCGCCTGGTAGAAACCTGCGGCCTCACAGCGAAAGCTTAGCCCGAGTGGTCAGACATACAGTACAGCCATCCAACGGTAAAGATCAAAGTAAGCACTCTTGTAAAATGTCCGGTGTAATCGGTAACACCGGTGTTGTCAAAAGTTTATTAACCTATGGGAAAATTTCCTCACCGTGACATCCCTCCGGATCAAGTCTACATCAATTTCACACAATAGCAGTGATGTAATTTCCAAGCTCTGGCCACTTTGCAATTGTAAAGAGATTTAGAGGAAACATTTTTAGATTGAATGATCTGATGTTTCTTTGGACTTCTAGTTCTAAATCCCAGAACAAATAATGAAAACTTTCTGTATGCCAAAAGATTTTAAAAAAACAGGAAGAACAAGGTTTCTAAGTGCCATCAGTGAAATACATTTTTGCTCATGAAAATGAAACTTGCCTCCCACTGCATGTCAAAAGTTAAGGCAATGTAATCACATTCAAGCCTACTATCTACTGCAGCAAAGCCTCCGCAGTTTTCAACTTTCAAATTCTTCTTTGTAACAAGATCTTTTCTTTTAGCCATCTCGATAAAAAAAGCAAAACAAGGTCAACAGGCTCCGCTCAGCATTTTCATATATGTCACAGTGTATGATAGTTAATTGCTTAAAGGGGAACACACCACCTAAATTAAGAATTCAAATATGTTATTTCCATGGCCTAGGAAAGTTTAATCAGTATTTGTGAACATAAGCTACATTAAGTAAGTCTCAAACTTGTGATGTCATAGAATATAAAGTCTGGAGCTGCTCCATAGACAATGAATCGGAGACTGAATTTTGTTTTCTTTTTTATACTTAAATGAGCTTTATTATATTAGTTAGTGTTGTTAGTTGTGAAACAGAAACTGTTCCCATATACTCAAAGCGTTCCTCTGGGTGCTCAGTGTCATCTATAACATCTCTCCCCATTCATTGTCTATGGAGCAGCTCCACACTTTATGACATCACCAATTTGAGTTAAAGCCCTCTAGCTTTGGGATTTGGGAGAGAGTTGTTCGTGTTTACTAATATTTTTGGACCATAGGAATAACATGTATGAATTTTGAAAATAGGCGTAGTTCCCCTTTAATTATAGCATGTAATGCATCTGCATGGAAGCCTGTGAGTTTGTTATGACTACTGATGACCGACTTAATAACTTCCAGAAGTCTTAATAGGACTGTGGCCACCAGCCTGCAGCAAACTATAGCAAGCTTTATTAGATCCTCGGCCAGAGAGCACAGCGGGATCCTCAATCCTAGAATAAATATGAAAACATTTTTTTAAAGAGACATACCACATGCAAAAACAAATTAACTCTGAGAGTAGCGTGTATACTGAAGAATAGATAATCCACTGTTTGAATACTTTAAGGACGGTGGATTAGAGCTGCCAGTAACATTTGAACCGAGGCCACCAAAAAGCATGAACAAACTCAACATTAATTGTCCAGGATTTTTTGATGTATTATTCCTTTTATTGAAAAACTCTTCAAGCCAACATGTCTGCAGTTGCCAACAACATCCTCAAAACAGAGGCGCCCTCAAAGTTAAACCAGCTTCTGACATTTTTTTTTATTTCAGTTACAATAAATTCATAATCCGGCATACTTGGGCTCAAAGGGACGTGCCTAGATTTGCACACATCAGTGTTTAGTCATGCATTGCTTTCTGTAGATTAATACATTCCATATGAAAATGTGCGTGTGTGATGTTCCTCTTTTAAATTCAGCGCAAGCAGGCAGGGGTCAAGGGTCGTTTTCCACTGGGGATCTACAAAGTTTGAGGGCAATTGCAGTCAGTTTAGGAAGTACAACACAGAAAAGCACACAGTATGTACACAGGCTGTGACCTCTGAGTCCAAACGTGTCTGTTTGCAGAGGGCTGGGTAGAAATAAATAGTATTATAAATAGCTTAGTGGTGTCGGGCTGGGTTATCAGGGAATGAACAGCACACACACACACACATAAATACACAAGCACACAGACACTGGGTGATGAGCATGCATCCACATACTCTAACACACACTGGTCTCTCTCTCACACATAGTATTTTGCTGTGAGTAGCAGGATTTGTGTCATAAATGTAATTACTGCTGTCCAACTGTAAGATGATAGAATTAAGCTGCTTTTAAAGAGAGAGAGGGAGAGAGAGAGAGAGAGAGAGAGAGAGAGAGAGAGAGAGAGAGAGAGGATGACAAGCAAGACAAGAGTAACAAAGTGGTTTGAGGGAGGGGATGCGAGAGTGGGGGGTTGGCAGAGAAAAACAGACACCGTGAGAGGATGCTATAGAAAGAGAAACAAAGAGGCCGAGCCTGGGAGTGAAAGAGAGAGGATGGGAGTGACAACTAGAGAGAGAGAGAGAGAGAGAGTGTAGGAGAGAAGAAATAAAAAATTAAAAACGAAACACAAAGAGAGAGAAACGCCAAGCTATCCCAAGGCTATTTTGTTGGCAGGAAGGCAATGGGCTACTTTGAAAGTCAAAATTACACCAAGGAGCGGCTTGGCAGCGGGCTGCAGCAACAAAGCCAGCAGATTCAACAACAGCACCGACTCCGAGCACACCAAAGCACACTTTAGAAGCTCTCATAAGGAGATGCAACTCAATTTCTGCTTTCTATTTCTACATCACACACACCCAGACCTCTGTGTTTTCAGCGAGGAGAGAATTTGACTTCTCTCACCGTCACATCAGTGGAAGTTCTCTAGTGCTCCAACACAGAGTTTGAGAGAAACGCAACATCACAGCCGAAGTACTTCACCATCCAACCCAGCCGCTATAGCAGCAGCATATAAAAGATAACGGCATTGAGAAACCTTCTACATAATATACCCTAAAGCCAATGACATGGCACTCAAATTGTGTTCTTGTGTATGTATTTACATGCAACTTGTGTGCATCCATAAGAAGTAAACTGTGTGCACTAGTGAGAGTATCTGCAGAGCTATATCCAAGGCTGTGGAGGGAATATTACTCCGGTAAGTAACAGTTTCTTGCATATTATATGTGTGTGTGTTATGTGGTTCAATCTCCCAGCAGATGAGATGAGGTTTTGCTATCCCACAGGGCTCCATAATAATTCAACGGCCATCATAAACTGTAAAGTCATGTGACATCATCCTCGGCCTCATGTCAGTATTTACTGGGCCACACTGGGTTTAATGCAGGTGCTGAGGCACTGAAGAGCAACAATGCCGAAAGAAATATAAAGAAATTATAATGCAAATATGTTTGATGGAGCAGAAACCATCCCATAACAACAAGGTATCGGGCCTGATGGTCAACAAGCTGTGTTTCCATTCAATTATCAAGCAAAATTTAAGCGATTTTGAAATGTCGCGAAAAAATAAATGTGATTTAGGCACGTATTCATCTACTGCATGGCTGTAATTCACCAGTAAACAGAGTAGAAGAAGAAGTAGAGGTTGCGAACTGGAAACACAACAAGCTGGCTTGGCCATCTAACCATCTACAATAGAAAAACGGAGAGAGGTCTTGGAATTAGTTTCAATTGGGCAAGTTTTAATTGTTCTTTCATATCAACTGGTATTGGCCATATTTGCTGCTGTCTAGAGACAAAGACAAGCATTCACACCTTATGGGAATATCTGGAAAGATGCAGAAACAGCTCATCAGTCAGTTGTGAGTTAAATGTTCGCTACGTCCAAATAAATTCTGCAAATGTTTTCACACAATCCATTTAGCGCATCGACTCTTTTTCAGCAGAAACCACCTCAAGCGAGCGTTAAGAACTTTTTTTTTTGTTTTACTGAATTTTGCCTTTTCCATACAGTTTTTCTAATGCAATGCTTCAAATTGTGAATGTCATTGTCCTTTCAATGTCTTTAAGCAAGATAACGAATCTTGACGTTGTATTCTACTTTCTATATTGACATTCTCATGTATGAGATTTGCTGAGAAGTGGTACAGTGTAATTTGTCAGGACACGGTTCACTCCTTAACTGACACACACAATTTAAAATTAAAGAGTACAACCAAAAAAAAACAATAACGCAACAATCACACTGACTAGAATTAGCCATCATGTCAGTCCCTATTTCATTTGACCTAGCGATTTAGTCAATAAATGCAAATTCCTGAAATGTTTGTGAATGAAATGAATGAAATCAGACTTAATAAACCCACAATAATTATTGTTTCCTTAAATACATATGAATGTCTCTTTGTTTTATCTGCAAGCTGAAGATTCCTGATATCCCACTTTTCAAAGTCAGCCGTTACTCAGTATTACCTCCGGGCACGAAGAGATGTGTACCTTGAACAACCTTAAATGTCAGTGTTTTTAATATTATTTTGTGTGCAGTGACAGGAATTCTTTTAACAGTAAAGAGCTAGAGTAGATGCAGTCCTGCAGTCTGAGGTGTGTACTAGAGCTACAAGAGACACTATCTTTCTTGTACACAAGCAAGCACACACTGGTCCACAAACACACAAAACTCATCCCAAATGAATCCATCAAAGGGAAGGTAACTGATTAGTCCGGGACAGAAACAAATGGCTTCCCTCGTTCTTTGCCTCTCTCTCTCAAGCATCATACAATATACAGTAGAGTACATGTCAGTGATCAGTGTGTGGAGCCTGATAGAGATGAATGGCTGCACCAGCAAGAAACGACAGCGCTGACCATCTCCTGATTACTGCTCACCGTTATCGGCTTACTGAGGGAGATGGAGAGGGGTCAAAGGGCATTCAATATACAAGAGAGGCAGCCAGGAGTACACACAAAGACAAAGAAACGTCGGTGTGTGCTAAACGCATCAGACAAAGGCGGATACCTTGTAGAGAAAAAGACATGCACCAGCAAAAGATATTCAAGATGAAGTCTAACGGTAGAAACGATGGAGAAGCAGGGATTGCTTAGTTCAGCCGTTTGAATTCTGCGTCTGAGAACGGTTGTAAAGAGTAAACGTGTGGTGGCGTCGAGTAGCGTTCGCACACATGCACAGTTAAGATGTACTGCTCTGTGTGACAAATTAATCCATCAATCCACATCAGCCTAACAAGGTGGCTTTCAGGTTAAACCCACAGCGAAGTCGGCAAGAGACAGGGAGACGGGAAACAATGAAATAGTGGGGGGGAAAACGAGAGAGGGATGAGAGGAATGAAGAGACAATCACAGAGAGAGAGAGAGAGAGATGTGACTCTCTAAAGACACAGTTTTGGCAGAGTCTTGTCAGTGTGTGACTGTCGTAGTCAAAGTCAAAGTTCCACGAGGGAGAGATTCAGACAATGGACTGCACCAGCCTGCCTCAGCATCACACCGGCCCCCCGACACACACACACACACACATTTTCAGTGAGATGTTGATCGTTCTAAGCTCCTCTGCCTGTTTGTCAGCCTCTAAGCCTGAATGGCGTTGGCAAGACGAGAGAGAGAGAGCTGGTGGTGGTGATGGCGATTTGGAGGAACCACAATACAAACACATTAAAACAGAAAACTACAACAACGGCATTTTTGACAGTATTTCATAATACCACTTTATTGCATGAAAAACTTGACTTGGGAGTGTGGCTGTGTGTTTGTGTACAGGACAGTGTCCTCACAAGTATAGAGGAATGAGAATAAGTCTAACAGTCCCTCTCTGCCTCATTCCCTGTCACTCCAGAGAAGGACGAGCTACCGGCAAGCTGCGACCACACTTTACTGACGTGTGTCACCATACCAGCTAATAACAATCACCATTTTCTTTTGTACTATGAAATAACCACGTAAAACAGTTCACTGTTTTTTCGACTCCTATTCTATTTCTATGGTTGGGACTTGTGCGACTGTTAAAGACTCTCACACACATAAGGACCCTTTGTTAGAAGTGCATAACTGACACACACACACACAGATCATCACTTTCTCCCTTTCCCCCCCGACAAGCTTTTCATCATTCCCGTGGATATTCATTGCTCACCATTTATTTTCACAAGGAAACATCTCTAACACACTGATTCTGGGACACACACAGAGCTCCGGGCGGTCCCCATCGCCAGAGGAAAACACGGTGAAAGAAACACAGCTGCAACCGTTTGCTGTATGTCCCGTCAGCAGTGTGTGTTTGACTGTACTGTCCTATTTAAGGTGGCTGGAGGAGAGAATCAGTCTACACTCAAGAACCATATGGACTCATATATATTTTGTTTTTCACCATGATAACAATATGATGTGAATGATGTTTAATAAGAAATTATTCTCTAGGGTTCTAGAGATCATTTGCCAGGACATTTTCAGTGATGATCTACCTGGTATGACAGACAGGGATCGTGCCATTCAAAGATATGTTCCTCTGTGTAAAAGGCTAACCAATTTAACATTATTCAACCGTTTAAAAACAGTTTGAAAGAAAGCAACGTTATGTTAAGTCATCCAACCTGCATGCTCTTGTCCATAAACTACCATTTGAACGTAAATATGATGCTGAAGGTAACTTAGCACTGTCAGACGGCAATGTGATCTGTGTTGGGGAGTTCTGGTAGATAGCCTATAGTATAATTAAGGATATTTGACTTTTTCTCTCATTTTCCATGTGTTTTCAATGACTGGAAAATTGGTCTGACTGTTTTCCAGGTTTTCCAGGACCCGTGGGAACCCTGCTTCTGTCCCCGTAGCTGTATTTTCACGTGTTTCCTCTACCACAGATGATTTGATTCATTACTGGAATGATTGAGCTCATATTTCTCTGTGCCACCATAAAGACGTCAGGCATGTCTGACCACAAAGCCACACACACACATACACAAGTAGTGTATTTACATGATTTCTTATTCTGTGTTAGAATTTATATGTTAATGTTTATTAATGCAAAGTATGTTTTTTTGTTGTAATTTACTGTTGGGAGTTTCATCAATTCGCTCAGCTGCAGCCTCCACACACGGGAAATGCATTTAGTCACTAAAACACACTCAGTCACACACACCCGCTCACTTTCAGGGAAGGTTTCCACACATGCACACACACACACACACACACACTTTGTAATATGGTCTCCCATTTCCATCACTTTGCATCTCAGATTCTGCAAAATTATAATATAATATGAAATCTTCCAAGGTTCACATTTTCCACAGGATGATGGAGACTTTCCATTACCATAACATTACCATGCCGGTAATAGTTTCATGTGTGTGGTTTCTTGGGGTGTGGAGGAAAAGACCATTGCTGGAAGTGAAAAAAGAAAAAGAAAAAATCTTTCCCAGAAGTCATTGTCTTTAAACTCCTCACTTCCCCGGACCCCGCCCCTCCCTCACCAACGTCCGTGCAGCTGTGTGTCGTCTCAGAGTTGTTGGAAGCATTTCAGTTATAAAAAATACATTAGAGCGAAGGAAAGTGGGTTGGAAAAATCTGTCACGCTTGCCAGGCACACACTCTCTTTAACAGCTCTCTGGGCTTTGTGGCATTGTAAAACAGGAGGCACGTTGACAAGCAACAGGTACTGGGAATAGGATTGAGTAAAAAGAAAAAAAAATATCTGGAAATCGAACAAGGGAAAAAGATATGGGCCCTTAAAGGCTTTACCAGACATTCAACAGGCTTAATCCTAACACAGCTAAAATTAGAAAGGTTGGAAACTATAGTCAGATTTGCAAAAATAAATCAGTTTTCAAGATATAACAGCAACCTAAACTTCAGGTCAATTTAGATTCAGTGATAACGGGTAATGCAACAGTAGACAAAACGACCCAGTTAAACTTGCTCACGTTGTCTGTCCCCGTCCAAGATTCCAGTCAATAAAAACAGAGTTACAGGACGGAATGAACCTTATAAACTATTTTTGTTCTGCAGTATGCAGTCACGTACCACATTTACCCAGTTTTCCTCTATTTTTACAAGGTGGCATTCCCAAGTGAACAAAATAGGAAACCTCTCAAGGGCCCAGGACTCCCATGGGGAATGAAACTCCAAGTTCAGGGTGTATCATTTGGTATTTGGTTATTTGAATTAAGAAATGTCAGGATACCAGAAATGTATTAGTCAATACCAATACCACTGAAATTCCATGATTCTCAATACTAATTCCATACCACGGTAAAATAAAACAAAAATAAAACAATAAATCCCATGTACTTCAACATCCACGCCTTTATTACCATTTGCATACTGTTTTTTGTTAGAAAGTTAAACCGGTCATAATTCCCTCTCTATTATCTATTTTATACTGCTGTGAAAACATCTTCTTTCTCGCCAGAAACTACATTTTACAAGATTACATTCGAACACATCATGATAACGTTAGAATCCAACTTTGCCCAATACTAATTTTTACTGAATAGAACGCTATTGGTTCTTGTGACATCCCTGATTTTAATTATTATACATTTTCTAATAATAACAAACGTGTTATTTGCACAACCAAAGTACAATATCAAATAAAGCGAGTCCTGCATTATTTCTTAATCTTGTGACCCTGTCTTGTAGAGGGTCCCGGTATCAGAATCTAGTTTTGAACATTTAAATACACTGTATTTAGCTTATATTGTGCTCACTTGGTGGATAGGGGTTGGCGATTGGAGCCCAACAACAATTGTTTGCCCCAGGGCCTCCTAACAGCTTAATCTGGTCTTGCTTTATACCTTTTGCTGTACCGTTCATCTCATATTACCAGCCGTAGTCCCCGAGCTTGCTTTATTTCATTCACTCAGTTATGTTAATGAGAGAAAATGTGCTCTCCAGTTACTGCAACACAAGAGGAAGTCACTGACAATGAGACTGATTTCACTTTACACCTGTAAAGTAGTTCTTCAAGGTCTTTGCATTTTACAGTTTACTAACGGCGAACAGGGCCACGCAAATGTCGACATAGTTAATAAAAGCTGACAAAAACATCAACGGATTCAATTTGCTGACAATCAAAAGCTTTGTTCTGGAAACCTACAGGAGAATGCAGCGTAGTCTATGACATTAGAGTACTGTTGTTTTGTTTTTTTTTTCTTCCCACAAAGCCGTACCTCTCCATGTTTACCATTCCAATCCCTCTGAAGTAATCCTCTTTTCCTGTGCAAGATGTTCCCCTGCCTTCCTTTTTACATCACTATATCTTGTCCAGAACACATTTAAACATCGTCCCAAGTTCTGGCTCATACAGCACGCCTTTCTGGACTACAGTTACACTTTAAATCCAAAGCCAAGATGAGAGACAGAAAACTCAAAAGGAAAAAAAAAGATGTTTCCATCTTTTCAGCTGTTAGAAGAAGACGACTTTTGTTTTATTGGGGTTCACTCTAATAAAATACGTGTTAAAACTCTGCCTTGCATTCTTTCCATCTCCTCTTTTATGCTCCTTATATCGCCTTTCTTGCTCCCTTTAGGTATTATATATGGTATATAAAAGTCAACACCACCATGTACAGCCGAGTGTAGAAAAAGGCTGATTGACAACAATAAAGTGGCAGGCAGCGAGACAGACACATAGAGTGGAATGAGGTAGAGTGCTCTTACGTTCAAGTAGCTCCAAATGAAATGGGGGAGACTTAAAGGCAAAGTGAAAAATAAAAGTTTGACACCAAACTTTAAAAGAAAAATGTGCATGCGGGCCGAGGTGAGAGGTTTTCAAGCATCAATCGCCTCCGTTTCTGAGATGAGTGTGTGTCCTCTCTCATTTCATCTTCTCTCCTCATAGAAGAACAAGCTGGTCTATGTGCGTCTTTAAGAAGTGGCCGTATATTCTCGCCCCTCTCTTCTCTCTCCAATCCTTCTGCCGCAAATCCTACTTTCATTTGCATTTCTGACAAATTAAGGAGATATTTCTAGAGCGAGGTATAGTAGAGCGTATAGGAGACATAAGAGGAAAAATCAAGTGGCATGTAAATGCAACTGGAGAGGGGGAAGAGAAAAGGAGGGAAGATGGTAAATAGTGACTTCAAACACGGAGTGATGATGGGGGGAGATGGAGAACCAGCAAAGGTCATTTTGATTGCTCAAAGAAGACAAAGAACTCCTTGTCTCTTTAACACTCAACAATATATATGTGAATATTGTTTGTATGCTTTTTGTTTGTTCACACTTTTTTTATTTCATTGTAGTGACGAATCATAAGTCAATGGAGCCAGTCACATGACGCAATTCATTCTGATTAGAAATTCAGCCCAAGTATGCACTCAAGAACATATAGACGCAAACACATACACACATTATCTCTTGTCATCGTTAGGAAACCGTGGCTATGTGGAAGTGCACAATCTCACTTTCATTTCCTGTCTTCAGCGCAACCATATTCTTTGGTTCGGCCCCGATCAGACAGAGCACGTTTTAGCAGCCTGGGGCAGCTTTTTTGTAATTTTTTAAATGAAAGTGAAGCGTTTTGTGCGCTGCGTTTTGCGTAGCTGAGCGCGTCTTTCCACTCTATGAGCCTCATGTTTTTGCAGGAGCACCCTGAACATCTCGAGTTGAGAAAAATTCAACTCAGAGTAGAAAAGCACCTGACGTCATTTTTTTTTTTTTTCATTGTGGTGACTTTTTCCTGGATACCTGGAGCTATATGACTTTACTAACCGTAGTTACCGTGATCTGAACAGATAACAGCAGGACTGGAGGCAAACTAGTGCGGTACTTGAGACTTGTTTTCATTCATTTAAACTGTACTATTAACTATTAGATAGCGTATAGCGTATCGTCGATTTGCCTCCTTTTGCTCTTTATCATCTTTTTCTTATCTTTGAATAACACTTTTTCCTTGAGAATTAGACAGCAATTTGTAAAGTGTGTGTGTGTTTCAGTGTCTCTCTATGTCTATGGTATTGATGCTGTGCAGGTGTAGGTTGTCTGTATTTACCTGCAGTGTTTCCAACCAGGGACCCGACGTTGCTCTCGTCTGCCACTGAAACAAAAAGAACACATGTTAATACACATTCATATAGTCACATACTTTCCATTGCCGTATAGATATAGATTCCTCCCTTCACTTGACTTCTGCATTTTTTATTTCTTGTGCCCGGCTTGTCAAATGTGCAAAAGTCAAACTGCTGTCCACATGTTCCATATTATTAAAAGTTTTGATCTGATTGTATTTTTCCTTCCTGCCCTCTTCTCATCTTCTCCTTCTCTTTCCATCATTCTCTATTATTCCTTCTGTCTTGTTTCACAAGATGGCGGAGTAGCTGCTCTTTGTTCCCGTGATGTAAAGTCAGCGTCACTGCTACTGAAGTCATGTCCCTTCCTCCCTTCCTCTCTCACTTCATTTGTCACTCACCCTCCCTTTTCCCCTTCCTCTCTTTCAGCCACGACCTCTCCATCCATCCCTTTTCACCTTCTGCCCTTTACCCTCACTTCTCCACTCAGTGTTTTCATTTTTCCTTCAGTTACAGCGATTTCATCCAGCGGTGTCGTCCTCCCTCTTTCCCCTCCTTTGATCACCAGTCTCTCCATCATTGCTCCTTGTTAATCCTGCTTTCACTTTCTGCCTCTCCCACAGTCTTTTGCTTTTCCTCCCTCCTTCCTAAAGCCACAGAGCAGACCAACGCCAACAAGGAGCACATGGACTGGTAGCACTCAAACACACACACACACAGACCACAAAAACCGAGCAGTAACGTGGCTTCTCCCAGCAAATACTTGTCTAATGAAAACCAAACCTAAAGTGTAATTCTAGCTACGTGTGTGTGTCTGACGGCATCTGTCTGCGGTGAATCAACAAGACTGCTTCAGCAGCGCGGTAACTTGTGGAGCGCTGAGTGTGTGTGTGTGTGAATGCCTACTTCAGCAGAACTGTAGATGCCACGTGTGTGACGCACACAGAGGCATGTTATTAGGCCGGGCTATACACACACTAGGGCTGTCACTTTTTTGAAAAAATCAGGCTTGAACTATAATTACTAACATGTAATTCTTTCTGATTAAATCAAACAGAGCGTACGTAGCCTTATCCCAAACTGAGTTAGAGAGGTGACGTCGTTCTGTTCATATTTGCGGTGAAAGAAGCTGAAAGAAAACTAAGAAGAAAAACCTAGAGACAAGAAGAGGGACAAACACTGACAAAGGCGAAGGCAGAGAGAGAGAAGAAGAAGAGACAAAGACGGAGAAAGAGAACCAGAGAGGGAGTTCACACTGTAATTTGGAACCGATCTTAGATTATTCTTAAATATTTAATTGGGCTGGAAATGAAATCAGGACAAATTAAATAAAAATTTAATTATGTAACTGACCCACGAATGAATGCTGACAATGCGTTCTGTCTCTCTTTCTCTTTTTTTTTGCAGAAACACACAAAAACAGCCGAAACACACCAGGGACTCAGACAAATAAAAACAGTTCTGGCTATTACATTTTCTTAAAATGTAGTTCTCACAATGCACAAAGCACTTTTGCAACTCTGATTCAAATCATGACATGCAGTAATTATACACTATCACAACATTAAATGATGGAAGGTTTGAAAACAATCACGACGAGGTTTCTTGTTAAGCTTAAGAAGGAAATAAATACCATTTCTGAAACTCTGGTCCGACCTAAACTGCTTGATGGCCTGTTTTTGTGTTAACAACAAGGACAAATATAGTTATGTTTCCATGAAAATGTCGTCAACAAGATAATTAGAAGAAGAAAAAAAAGATTGTGTGAAGAAGTGGCTATGTTTATAGATGTTGGAGACACATTTATACTGTTCTTATTTAGTCCTCTCCCACTCATGTTAACCTGTCGTTTACCTGTCTATCTCAACAAATGCTCGCACAGGCAGCCTGCGTTTTGGTTCGCTTGGAAACGATCCGAGACCACATGCGAGAGGTAGTTCTTGGACCGTTTCCAAGCACACCAAAAAGCAGGCTGCCTGTGATGGATGTTTTGGTCCGCACCAGCGTACGTTTACTGTGTTTACAACCGCCCAAATGACTCGCACTTTGGGTTGAACTGCACCAGAGTTCGATAAAACAAACTAGATATTGGCTTGTGAAAGCGTCCTAAGATGTAGCCAGCTTCATCTATCATTAGTCCTCAAATCAAGCTCCGTCAGTGCTGTCCTAGACGGTGGAGGAGCCTAATCTATGTGACACCACCTGAACATTTTTAATTAGCACTTCAAAGCATCTTCAGAGTAATTCTGCCACTAATTTGTGCCTCTCCAACTTTTTATTTTGCATCCCACTATAATGAAACGGATGATACAGAGAATATTTTACCTTTAAGGTGGCATCTGTTTGTATGTTGGTAAAAAAAAACGACATAAATAATGTTACTCAGGAACCTCACATGACAGAAACATCACGTGTATACCACACAGAGAGATGATGTGATGTGAAAAGATTAACTGCAAGCATTTACATAAAGTACTAATGAGCAGAATCTGATTGCCATGGTTACGCCAAAGCAGGTATGCTGACAAGGAAATATTTGCTAATTGATACTAAAGTTAGCTGACTTTATTACCTCATTAGCAACCTGGTTATGGTTCATATTCTGTAGTGATTATAGTAGGACTTCGGGAGGCTTAAGCGTTTCTTGTTATTAGTGTACTATGCAGGCATAGTTTCCTGATTCTCTAAACAGTACTTCACAATTAACAAATGATCTTACTGATCGTGAGCTGATGTCATTGTTTTATTTGATTGAACCTTCTTAATGGAAGTTAAATCAAAATTAGCTCTGTGTGCTTTTTTCATCCCTGTGTCAATTCATGCTCTCCCTCCTAGCTTCCAGCATTCCCGTCTTGTTTGTGATGTGTGAGCAATCTGTTCTCCTGAACTTTGTACTAACAGAGGGCATGATGGGAATAAGAAACACAGCGGGAGGGGATCTAACAGGATTTCAGGATAGTCCAAAGGGATACGATTTGTCCCCAAAGAAGTAAGGTCCTCCCCTCAAAACTATTTCTGGATATAAATCGACATCTTTAACCGTCGCTAAATCCTGTTAACATACTGTCAGTAAAAAAAAAAAAAAAGAAAAGAGAGAGAAACGCATGTTAATAAGCTGTTATTACTGCTGCTTGATGGTTCGGCGATGAAAACACGCCATGCCATTCAAGTAATTATGAATTAAATCCTAATTTGTTTGTCACGCATGTAGTAAAGATCGAGTGTGTAAAATACAAAGGGGATGATGTACAGACATACAATACATACCATCACTCTTTGATTCATGGATGTCTGTGCTACTCAACTACTGTAGTCTCCTGCTCTTTTGTCTCTCACACACACACACACACTTATGGCTGGCAGTGGAAGCAGCTTGAGGAGGAGGACTGAGGGAAGTGACATTTGAAACAATAAGCTTTTGTTGTGCTGCACCATCCGCTGTCATATTACACAGATGTATGCACGGGCACGGGCACAGACATAACTACACACACATATTTTTTAAAAGTTGACTTTTTAACAATCACTGAAATGTCACTGAGCCCTCGCGTCAGAATATCAGTAATCGGAGAGCGACAGGTGACGGAGCCGATGTGGGAAGTGGGATGGCATCGGCAGCAGAAGTAGCCCTTCTGGCTTTTTGTTTTGTTGCCTAAATAACAGACAACAATGAAGCGGAATTAAAGTCCCGCGACACAAATTGTGACCCATTATCTTTTTCTTTGTCAGACAGTTAGAAAAATAAATGAGAGTTGAGAGAGAAAGAGAGTAGAGGAGTTGGGTAATTGTATAATTACACATGAAAAAGTGTCACAGCTTGACATTCCCACAGTAAGATCAGAGTGTCCTCCAGCCACTGGAGCTGGTAGACATCATGCAACAGGCATAAATGATTCCCCACCTGCATGTGTAGCTGTGAGTAGTGTATGTGTGTGGTTGTAAAGTAGTGCACGTCTGCATGTGTCTTTGAGGAGCATGCTGTTGGTGCAGCAGCCATGCATCAGCAGGAATAAATTTCCGTGAGGGTAGGATGCATGCGGCCACCATGCAGAGCAGATAAACAGATAAAATCACCCCACCAGTGTGTTGCTGGTTCTGAGTCGTACCCAGGTCCATGCTCTTCGAGGCTTTAACGTGCTGGAACTGCCGCTGGTTCTGGTTCTGGGCGGGACACTGGGGCTGAGCCGTGTGACAGTTTTCCCTGGAACAAATCGATTAGACAGTCAGTTGTTTGTTTCATTCTCATAACTACTATAGGACACTTGTATCATTTGTTCTGGTTTATAGTTCATATTTGCATATCATTCATATTTAAAGCACTCTGTATGGCAATAATCACAACCACACACCTTTCCTGTAGATAGGAGTGTTGGGTCGAGCTGCTGAACTCTGCTTCATGTCCATACAGCTCCGCCTCCTCATCCTCGTCCATGTAAGAATAACTCCCATTGGTCACTGAAAAGCAAGAAAAACACATTGAAGATGTGAGAAGTGGTGGTATGATGCAGCAAATCAGGAAGATTTCTAATAACCATGGTCATCTTTTCTGGTCCACAGCAGCTCTGATTCGCTTGAATAAATACTGCTTACAATAAATACCAATATTTCTCCTACAACAAAACCCACTTCTCAACTGTCCATTCATATGCTAAACATGTTTTTAACACCTGTAACTTCAGCACCATACAGTACAATGCACTTCCTTCTCAATCTAGCGTGACACTGATAAGCTTGTTAGTAGGTGACTCTTGCTTTTCCAGGTCAGGAGAACTTCTCTGTGCTTTCGACAGACAAAACAAAGCACAGCTGAGTAGAAGTTTTACATCAGTTTGCTGTATCACATTTAGCAAATATAAAGAGAAGTGGGTAAAACAATTTGTTGTCTTTCTAGTGTTTTATCTATAGAGAAAGTAACTGAGTGTCGTAACCTGGAAACTAGGGCTTCCCCCTCAATTCAGATGAACGAAGGGGGTTCAACAGTCTAGCCAATGAATGAGCTCGGATAGAGTCATTCTGCTCAATCCAAACCCAGTTGACCAGCTCTCTTACACCCACACCAACACAAGCTTCTGCTCACGAGCTTCACAGGGTCATGCATGAAGGATGAGACGAACATACTGAACATATGGATGAAGAGAGATAAAGTGGACAATGCTGCAGGAGTCTTCAGAGTGTATCTGAGGTAGGGCTGCACAATTAAGGCCAAAATGATAATCATGATTATTTTGATCAATATTGAGATCACGATTATTCATTGATTTTAGGGACAAAATATTTATTTTGCACTTTCACATGTAAGTAAACAGAGCACCTCTTTCACATCCATGTTGTGCTACATTCCTGCTAATGTACAAATCTTTGCAGCAAAATAAGACTGGTCCTTATTCACAGTGCATCTCCTAGAAGCAAAATAAAGTTATACCAAAACTTTTTACCCAAAAGTTTTCACATGCTGCAGCAGGGTGCGTGTGCAACGGCATGACAGCTCCCCAAAGGTCGTGGCTAGAAGGTAAAACGCAAATTGCAAAACTCTTGTGAGATGGTTAAGGTTAGGCATTGACCTCGAATGGTTAAGGTTAGGATAGGTCGTCGGGCAGCGAGTCTCGTGATCGCTTTTGCAAGTTTTTGCAAGTTTTTGCAATTTGTCGGTTACCTTCTAGACACAAGCCTCCCCAAAAGTGAAGCTGAAACATCTGGATCGCCTCCCAGTGGCTGGCCGTTAGTTTAGGTGTTTGATTTGAAATGCAACAGAGTTTTCTATGGTCGGAGCACACATTTTAAACGTCAATATCACAGTTGATCATGTTCATTTGATTGCGATGACTCAAATTCGTGATCGGGATTAATATTTGATTAATTGTGCAGCCCTAATCTGAGGATATCCTGACACTTTTTCCCCAATGGGTGAAAAATGGACAATCTCTGTGCCCAATGGAAATGCCATCAATTCAAACTGACCACAGTTGCCGTCTTTGAAGCCTACAGGAGGTGATAGTTTGATACAGAAAACGATGGATGGAGGAACGCTTTAACCAAACACAGACTACTCTGTTGAATTGTTATTATAAACCTTCTCCATTGTATGTTTAAAAAGTGGGTCAAACCTCAACTCATTTGAGAGCTTCACTGACAAAAGGTCTTGAGGATAAAAACTAGAGAAAGATGGGCAGGAAGATAAGAAGTCGGATGTGGAAGAATATAATGGGAACAGAAAGAGGATGAAGAGCACAGAGTGAATGCAGCTGCTCTACATGTGCAGATGTAGCTCAGCGATACGGCTGCGTCTGCTTGATAAACGAGTTTATGACAACTTGAGACGCAGACACACAATCCAGCCAAGCACAATTTGCATACAGTCATCACTTCTCAGAGAGCATAGCTGCCACACAACACATGCTGGGAGTGTCGCACAATCCGCACGTCCTCTATGTTCTCGCATCCGCACGTGTGACTGGAAGTGGAGATGCTAGAGCTGGAGAGGAAAACAGCAGCGTCTGAAGATATCACATCCTCTCATCTCTCTCTCTCTCTCTCTCTCTCTCTTTCTACACTAATCACCTGCTTTATTTTTCTTCTGGTCCCATTCTTGCAATCTGATATTTTGGCTGTCATTTATCTCTCCTTTCAGATCTCCCATAAATCATTTTATCTCCCACTCAGTTTTTTTTTTCTAAACTTCCTCCCTCCTCCTCCTCCTCCTCACTGCCAGCACCTTAATCAGCTGAACTGTCAAAAACACATTCTTCTTTCACCTCACACACACGCACACACACACAGATCTGTTCTCACCGACTCCCACTCTTTGAAGTGAAAAAGGCATTTGTTGTGTGTATAATAGATCAATAGCAGTTTGCTCCAATAGCAGATATATGAAGCCTCTTCTTTTGCACTCAACTTTTTCTCTACGATGTGTTTCTCTCTCTCTCTCTTACTCCCCGTTTCCTCCAGACTATCCCTTTCCTCTCAGGGGAAACAAGTGTGTCAACACTTTTACACATAAATCCTACGGCCTATGACAATCCCTTTACTTAATTAAATCTTAAAAACAAAAGGCCTGTATTATTAAAAGTTGCTTTAACTTTCTGTTCAGAGTCAAGTTTATTTTGCCTGAACAGTAATCTTACATCAACAATCCCAGACAGAATGATGAACTGACTGTGACTTTTAATCCTCCCTTTAATTGATTTATTTTCAATTTACAAAATGTACTGTGAAAAATTTGACTCAAGTTACGACAGTTTAACAATCACAGGATTTTTAGCAAATCAAACATGATCCATCATTTAAATATCTCATTGTTTCTATATGTTATTTAGTTTCCATCCTCTAGTAATTTGCTGTGAACTTCCATCAATTTAGAGGACTTGTAACAAAGACGGATTAAAAAAGGAATGGTTTAAATTGATGTAGAGGCTGACATATCCCAGCCCAGTCGCCAGGAAAAAATGTTGGCGTTGTACGTTTTTGCAAACCACGGATACGTTGAATGTCAACGTTTTTGCATTTGGTAAGAGCAAATGATGAAGTATATCGAGCGAATGTTACGTGGTATGATAATGAGTATATCAAGCGAGAAAGTCCACTAAGGGCGAGTGGGAGTGGAGGGGGATGGGTCAAACAAACACAGGAGTTACACCCAGGAGACCGCTGTTCATGTCCCGTGTGACACCAAAAGTAAACATTGACTTTATGCTTATTACTTAACGTTACGTAAGAAAGTCCGTTAAGGGTGGTTCTTATTTATGCAAGCTAGTTACGTTGTTGGGTTACGCTGTTATGTTACATTGTTACGTTACGTGTATTTTTTAACCTTAAAGAACCAATATGTAAAATATTTAATGTAATAAATCATAAAATGACCATGATATGTCATCAGAGATTAAGGAAACTGGCTTTTCTAACAACAGTGCTACAGCCTGTATGTTCTCCTTTGAAATTTCCATGAAGGAGCGGACGGGCCACGGCTCCAGTGTTTTGAATTTGGACTGCTGTTACCCATTTTAATCGCTAGCTGTCAGCGCTACATATTGCTCCTTTAACTAAATAGTTTTGTTACTAAACCTAACCAATTGTTTCACAACGTTAACCATGTGGCATTGTGCGTTTCTGCAAGCATGATACGAGGCTGACATTAAACGTATTTAGGAAAAAAAAATTGGTTCAGAAACATCGACATTCAACGTATCCCATGGTTTGCAGAAATGTACAATGCCAAAAAAAAATTCTGGCGAGTGAGTTGGATATCTTGAGTTTCGGTCCCTTTAATGAATGGGTCAAGCAGCAAAAACACTGGATCCTACATGTCCCATAATGCAACATGATGGCATCCTCAATTACACTTTTCCTGGCTGGTAAATGTCTTTTAAATTCTACACCTCAAGTTTGTAACATACATGTAGGTAATACAATTAAGTAGTGTCCAAGTTCAAGTCGATATGTGACATCATCATGGTACACAGCTCCTCCAGAGCCACAGAAGACATTATACAAGCTGAGTAGTACTAACCATGACAACTAAACTGATGTGTGTAAAATTAGTGCTCCATTAATGAAAATACATACAATGTTATTATATAAAGACATTTTCCTTTTCCAACACAAAATCAATGTGCTTCAATGACAAAATTGGGGAAGATTGCATAATATTTGAAGCTAAACTAAAACAGTATTTTACTTTAGTTCATCCCATCAAGTAGATTAACTCTCCAGAGAAAGAGGGGGGGAATACAAAGAGACAAAGTGCACAGAAAAGGAAAAGGAAAGAGAGAGAGGAAGAATAGTGGTAGCAGACAGAATGAGATGCAGCGATGGATAAGAGATAAAGAGGCAGATCTATAAATGCAAAAATAACACATCTGCATAAATACATAATGTAGGGAGTCATTAAACTCAATTTATTCTTCTGCAAAAGCACACGTCGGTGCAAGAAAATCATTCCTTCATTTTCATTTGGACTTCAATGCCAAATAAAATGGATTCAGCGTGTGAAACAGTTCATTAGGAGGGTAAAATACTGGCAAGAGCACAAACCGATAACATCCACAGCAACTCACAGAGCCTGAGAAATGTGCTTACTGTATGACACACACACACACACACACACACACAGATGTGTGTATGTAAATGACACCATAGCTGAGGTGAGTTTGAACAGCAAAGTGTATTCAAGGTCAGAGCTGTTTACTAGATTCAGTGTAAACACACAAAAACAACACGGCTTGATACTGGCCAACACTCCCTGAAACTACACACACACACACACACACACACACACACACACACACACACACACAAACACACACACACACACACACACACACACAAACACACAGGGCAGCCATTAACACATTTCCAAACAGACACAGATATCATTCAGAAACAAACATACACAAATACACACTCTTTTTAACAAACAGGCAGACACACACACACACAAGCACATACAGATAATATATAGGAGTGGGAGCAGATTGAGTTGGCGAGAAAGAGCGATATGAAGCAGGAACAAAAATAACCCTTTATAACAGGCCAAACCCGGCAATAACAAACGAACCGAACAACCTTGAGGAAGATGAGAGAACAACAAAAGCAGGGAGAGAAATGAAAGGGAGAATAGGGGCAGAATAGTCTCTAATTAAAGCTGCGGCGTAGATGGCAATATCTCTTTTGTTTGTGTTTGCTTTTAGTTTGTTTTATCTTCGCAGACATTGTTTGTTTTGCTTTGCTGAACTCATTGCAAATGATATGCCCACCTTTGATGCTGCTTCATTGGCAAAGAATTAAAACAGGAAAACACAATAATAGAATCAGGTTCAGCTAAATTCAGGGATGGAGGAGAGTCAGAATGGATTCGGGGAATAACAGGGTTCCAGTTTTTGAAAATTTAGGAAATGGTTTTATGGAAGAGAAAATGAGTCTGTGTAGCTACTCGGCACTGTAAAGTGTGTGTGTGTGTGTGTGTGTGTGCATGTGTGTGTGTTGAGGGTGAAAATGTATCAGAAACAAGCAATTAGTGGTGAGGGATTTTCGTAAAAGCATGCAGGGCTCTCCCAGTAAATTCTGGCCCTCTCTACCGCGGCCTCGAATGGAAACAGCCCTGAACGTAGAGGTAAAAGCATTTTGGGGATACATCTTTGTAAAGAGCAAACAGTCTAAATGGTCTAATTAGTATTTGTGTATATGGCAGCATTTCTCCCAAAGCCTGTAACCAAGGCTCAAATCAATGCTTGAAAATGGACCATTCTCTTCAATTTAGGGAAAATAATGCTCAGTATAGATTTTCACAGTTATATCATGGCCCTATGGGTTTTTAATAAACATAAAAAAAAACAAGGGAGGCTGTGATTAATACAAATGTTGATACTATACTTTAAATACAAAGAATGGAGAATGATCGATGTGTTGTCTTCGTTTAAACTTAATCATCGCCCCAAAATACTGTTGAGCTATTGAATTTCATTAAAGTACTGGTAACACTTTCTATTGTCTTTAATGTAGTATAAACACACTTAGAATCTGCTAATAGCACGGTGTAACCATAGTTACAAGTTCATAACAAGAATCATAATACATTATAAAGCATTTTATAATGACTTATAATGTCAAGTATCATCATACTTCATAACTGCTGGTCACTCACTGACCTGTTTTTGCAAAGATCATAGTGTATTACAATTGTTGTAATATATTATATGTTTTTATAAAGCATTAAATCATGCTGTATGTAGTCATGTCTATTAGCCTGCTGACCAAACACAGATGAGAACAAGTTCCACTCACCATTAGAAGCATAGAGAGTGTTGTTCACCATGGGAGAGTGAACGGAGCCGTTAGTCTGACCGTTCACTGGACCCACCGGACCCGACAGGCCGGAGGAGCTGTCAAATGAGCGATTAGGTGACGCCCCATGTTGATCCTGAAACAGGGAGGAAACAAATACTACTAAATGCTTTCAAAACACATTTCATACAAACAGATAACGGTCAGGGATCACTACATTTCCATTTTTTTTAAGCAAGCAACAGCAACAACATTTATTTTACTATACACATAATGTACGACATAAAAACATGTTGATGAAATGTTGACAGTTTGGGAAAATTTATGTTTGTGTTTTTAATTTACTGAACATTTTATTTATTCATTATTGAAATTTTTTTTTTCTTTATTTGGGGTCATCTTTTGCTTTACTTTTACAGAATGATCCAATTTTTTCAGCTTTTTATAATGTTAAAATAAAACACAAAATTGGAACATGGAGTGATTTTAATTTGAGTTCAAAAATAAATAAATAAATACACAAATTCAAACAAAAGAAGGACGTTTCAGGGAAATTTCTTAAATTTCTTCAAATCTAGTTCCCTGAAGCCTCATGGAGAAGGTGATTCTTTTCATTATAAAAATGTCATAAATTATATCATACCACTCTTCTACAGATGGGGTGTCTAGTTTAAGCCATTTCTTTATAATTGCTTTTCTTGCAGCTATACTCAATTTTCCAAATAAAGATTTTGTTTTTAATATTTGTGAATGTAGAAAGTAGAAGCCCCAAAATGAATTTGACCCACTTAAAAGCATTTTTTGTCCCAAACATAGTCACTAATTCTGTATAAATCTTATGCCAAAAAGTATTTACTTTTAGACAGGCAAACCCTGTATGTTTTTTTTGTTTTTATGTAAGTGTCTGGTATGTGGATTGCGTTTAAATGGAGAGATGACCAGAGGAGTAGCAGTCTATTCAAACACAGATAGATGTCAAGGAGAGAGAAGAAAGAGAAAAAAGAGGGAGACACTCAAAAAACAGCGGAGGATCAAGGTGAAAGAAGGGACCCCATTTCCCATGAACCGTAGGGTTGTGTAACTGTCGTTAATACTGCTTTCTGTGTGTGTGGCAATGACAGTCATCCTGACACCTCCCCTCGAGGCCCTCTTAGGGCCCCAAAATAATGTGTTGATGTGTCTCTTTGTGTGTGTATTATTTCTTTAGGAATTTAATTTGCATTTATTTGTGTGTGTGTAGAAAACTGTCTGTATTCATTAACATGTATACATACTGTATGTATGTCACTCTGTGTACTCAGTGTTTCTGTATATAGACTCAGTGCTCCACTCAAACAACAAAGAAGAAATAACGGTACTGTGTGTGAGTAATAAATCCTTCTTGTCATCTTCCTCTTGACCCCCCCACCGAGCACTAGCTCCTGCCCATCGCCCAGCTTCTCCCCGGTTCCAGCCCAGGACACATCACTCTTCAGTGGGTCAGAGGTCCGGTGGGCCCCCCTCCCCTCCCTGGCTGTCTCCCAGCACACATCCTATTAGCCGGTGTCAGAGTGCAATCAGATTACTCTCCAAGAACAAATGCTTCTTCAGACAGAAGAAACATTGTTTTTAGATACAGTCAAACATGTCAGGAACATTTCTGCAATACATTACCCTCAATCTGTTTAGTTGTTTTTACTAGAGACAGGGCTGCAAATAAGCTTCAGCTGGATGCCTTACATACTTTACATTAGAGCTGCAAGGATTAGTCGACCAATCGATTAGTCTATTTTGATAATTGATTCATCGTTGAAGTATTTTTTTCATGTAAATGTTAGAAAATGCTGTTTTCAGCCTCTCAAATATGGAGAGGTTTTGCTTGTCTCTGTTTCATATCACGTTAAAGTGAATATTTTGGGGTTTTGGACTGACAAAACAAGACATTTAAAGACATCAACTCAGACTCTGAGAAACTGGGATGGACATTTCTCACAATTTTCTGGCATTTTATAGACCAAACGATTTATCGATTAATCGAGAAAAGAATCTGCATATTAATTGATAATGAAAATGATCATTAGTTGTATATTATCTTTTATGTATTTTTTCTGTGTAACAATGTTTACTTGTGTTATCTGTCCAGAGAAACAAATAAATCTGAACAATTAAATTAATAAACTGAAAAATAATTAAGATAAATAAAATAATAAATGTAGCCTATAAGTAAGGGATAATGTACAGTGAGTCGGTCACTGTCTGCGCTTTGTGTCGGGGTGCCACATCGTCCTGAAGGGGGTTATTTTACAACAATGATCCGCTAGCTGTACATTATCCTGCTTATTGCACGGCTACTAGAAATCAATAATTTGACACAAAAATGATCCTCCATAGTCCGAGTTCAGAACTGTGTCTATAGCAACGGTCTGTTCTAAAGAAATAACAGACTGTAGAACGCTGTGATTGACCAATCAGAATCAAGTATTCAACAAAGCCGTGTAATAATGTGATATAAATAAGTGGAAACGGTCTACAATAATATACAACAGGCAGGAAAAGCAGTACTTTGTATCTCAGTTAGAAATTCAGGTACTGCGACGACCACAGCGCCGGTGTTGAGGAGCAGTCTCAGATTATGCCCATGGAACCTGTGCAGAGCCATACTTATCATAGATAGAGGGTGTTTGGATGGTTACTGAATGAAAAGAGCCGCCGTATAAAGCGAGAGATTAGAGAGAGCTGGCTGGAGATGAATACAGTGAGAAGAACCGAGTGAGAGAAAGAGCAAAGGACATGGAGAAGAAAAAAAAGATCAGAGGGGGGAAAAAAAGTAGAGTGGTCCACTTCTGAAATGTTAAAAGCATCAATACTGAAGCCCCAAAAAGGCTTTTAAGGTACAGTCTCTTATCTATCGGCCTTTATCTTCCTCTCTTTTTATCCTTTCTTTCCCTCTCTTAAGAAAAAGAGGGAAACATGGATGCAACTCTTTGATGTTGCTAACAGCTTTCACCATCAAGCTATTGACAGGGGATGCCCTGCACGCCCAAGCACACCACTACACATGCACACAGTATTATTAGGCACACTTACCTTAAACTAATGCAGCTTAATACAACAGCCTTGTAACCCCGCCTTCATGAAGGTTATAATGTTCAGGTTTTAGAGAGGCTGTAGCTTGTGGTGCTATTGAACTGTATTGCGTTATACTCATTTTGTCCAACCCATTTATGTCAATGAGGCGAGACTACTGTAATTACCCATACACCTAATTATGGCTACAATTAATCTGTCGATAACTTTCTTGATTAATCGATCGGTTGTTTGGTTTATAAAATGTCAGTAAATGGTGAAAAATGTTGATTAATGTTTCCCAAAGCCCAAGATGACGTCCTCAAATGTCTTGTTTTGTCCACAACTCAAAGATAATCAATTAACTGTCACAGAGAATTAAAGAAACCAGAAAATATTCATATTTAAGAAGCTGGAATCAGAGAATTTTGACTTTTTTTCTTTAAAAAATTACTCAAACTGATTAATCGATGATCAAAATTAGGGCTGTCAATTGATTAAAATATTTAATCGCAAATTACTCACACATTTCCTCTAACAGGTACTGCATTTAGCATCAAAAATATGCTCAAATCATAACATGGCAAACTGCAGCCCAACAGACAACAACAGCTGTCAGTGTGTCAGTGTGCTGACTTGACTATAACTTGCCCCAAACTACATGTGATTATCATAAAGTGGGCATGTCTGTAAAGGGGAGACTCGTGGGTACCCATAGAACCCATTTACATTCACATATCTTGAGGTCAGAGGTCAAGGGACCCCTTTGAAAATGGCCATGTCAGTTTTTCCTCGCCAAAATTTAGCCTAAGTTTGGAGCATTATTTAGCATGACATGATCATCCATTTACCTGAGTGTTTGTTGTGCTTGTGTGTGAGTATATCATGCAGGGCGTACTAAACTGTACAGTATGTAGCTTTTTTTTCCCACCACCAGCAGGCCATGCAAAGGGCCATTCACACTTGAGCCAACAACCCTGCTTTGTGTGTGCAAGGTTTTGTACAAACACTCTACATAGCCGTGTAAAAGGCAGCAGCTGAAAAGCAGCCGAGGTGAAAAGCATCTTTTTTTTACTCTGACAGAAAAGAGATACAGCGGAGTGAAGAATACACACACACACACACACACACACACACGCGCAAGGAAACACACAAAATCTGAATAGCTGAAGTGTAAATGCTCTTTTGCTACTGCTGCTGGTAAGAGCAGGGAGACTAGTGTCAAGTATGTGAAGAATGGATGGAAGGGCTAAAAGTCAGATGCAGCAGACTGCAAGGAAGAAAAGAAAAGATGCTTTAGTCAGAGAGAGCCAAAAGAGAGGAGGAGATACAGAGGGAAGATAAAAGAAGCATGCATGTTTGTTTTCGTCTTAGTCGAGTGACAGAGGCATGCATGTGCTCTCAGCGGGTGTCCTAACCCAGATTCTGGCTTTTTCTGACTATAAAAAGAGATATTGAAGTCTATTATGAAAACACATAATGCAATATGTGTTTCACCTTTAGTTATCCATTAAAACTGCTCAGACCCAGGCTGTTCTGTTACACTGTCCGTAGCTATGCCTACGAAAAGTAATGCACTGTAATTCTTATGCATCCCACTAAATCAATTTGTATGTAATCCACATAATTGTGAACCAGGAAGTATAAAGAGCGACAAGCGCCGCATAGGGACGAGCTCGGGGCGGATGGGGGGTCAAAAATCACCCCATTTCAACCAGGAGACCGGTGTTCGTGTCCCGTGTGAAACCAGAAGTCAACGTTGATTTATTTAACAAGTAATTTACATACATAAGTCATGCCACTTCCGTAGTTATTACAACACAAACCACAATCTTTTCTTAAACCTAACTACTGTAAGTCGTTTGGTTGAGGGAAACGTAACCAAGTTTCCTGTGAAGACGGAAGTTTATTTTGAAAGACTGTATGCATATAACGAGGGGAAATTGACACGTGCGTCAAGTACTGGTGGACATTCATAGGAAAATGCACAAAAAATTAGGAATAACTTGTCGTAAGATACACAAACTATTGTACAGAGGATACGTTGTCCAACCACACATGCTCTTCATGTTCATCAGCATTTTTCCTTGTGTCTATACATTTACGCAAAAGAGCACGTCTAAGTAGAGCCACTTGTGATTATAGTGAACATAAACAAACCAATTTTACAAATTTCACTCAGTCCACAATAGTGAATTTCAGTTTCCTGTTTTTCTCTGTTTTATCATATTAAACTGAATATATTTGGGTTTTGCACTGACAAATCAAGACATTTAAAGACATCTCCTTGGACATTTTTAACTATTTTCTGACATTTTATAGAGCAAAAGATTAATCTATCAGTGAATGTGTGTGTGTGTGTGTGTGTGTGTGTGTGTGTGTGTGTGTGTGTGTGTGTGTGTGTACCTTCAGAGTCCTCATCACCACCAGTTGGATCGTCCCTCTGACGTTTCCCTCCTGTGACATAGAGCGGCGCAGCGTCTCCATGGCCACGTGATTAGAGCGCCCCAGCAGAGACTCTCCGTTTACTGCGACCATCTGATCGTTGACACGTAGACGCCCATCCTGTAAATTACACACACATACACACCAGTTGGATTAAAACATTGTGTGCATTTTCACTGCAGACTTCTGCATGTTTTACATGTTGATGCATAAATGTCTATGGTTAGTTAAAGAATCACGTAACCTTGTTGACCTTGTGTGCCTGCATGTATGCAAATATGTATGTGCTCTATCACACAATCTGTATCTTTCACTGAGCATCTCTCTGAAGTCAGACCAGCATTACACACACGACACACACAAAATCGCACACTCACTTCTGAGACATATACAAACAGAGACGACCATCAGCTCCATCTGTCTGACTTCCCCGGTGTGTCATTTACAACGTCTCTACAGCAGACCTGCTTCCATCTATTCCTGTCTGTCGGTGCACAGATATACTAAACGCTGCACAGGTGTGTGCGCGCCGGAGTGTGTGTGCATGTGTCTGTCTGTCTCTCTGCTGTCTGTGACACGTCAGGTCACAAGTGTGTCCTGGTGAGTAAGAGGTCAAAGGTTAACAGAACAGGAGCGCATGGCAGCAGAGACAGAGAGACAGCTGAGGTGTCTCTGAAGACGGTCTCATAAATAATAAGTTCCCTTCTGACGTTAGTTGTCATTTTCTGCACATTTGTAGAGGTGAACTCTCTTTGACTCTCTTCTGACACTCTATTGACTCCCACTGGAGAAAATGTTTGCCTCTTTAACAAAATGGTAACGTCTGAACCAGGTGGAACGTTGGCGATGATGTCTATATGGCGTCTAACATGTTGGACCTTTCTCCAATCATAACAACCATTGTGTAGCCTGATTCAAATGAAATCAAAATGTTCTGACACAAACAACCCCGCTACGCTTTAATAATGAGCTTAAAATATTTTCCCACTTCTCAACAGGTGGGGTTCGCGCAGTCGTCTTGGTAAGGCCCAGGTGAAAGTGGCTCGGGGCTCCGACCTTGAGTTTTACAGCACCCCTCGCCCAGACCTTGCTGCTTCCAGGGTCGTTGAGTGCTCGCTGCTCAGTGCGTCCTCTCTACCTGCGCTCCCGGTGTGTCTGTCAACCAGGGTGGACTGTCCTCAGTGCGTCAGGGCAACCCACCCGACCCGTCTTGAAACGCGGATCCCGTCTAATTAAATTGTTTGCTGGAGCACAAAGTTCTTCATAGATCTAGCCTCTTAATTTTGTGCACCAGAGTGACGCATTTAACTTAAAATGTACAAAATGTTCTTGTACATGCTCCCCCGGACCTCCCCCAAGACGGTCTGAGGTCCACCCACCACAGTCTCACAAAATCCTGTGGGGAAACACTGTATTACGTCATCCAAAACAGGATGCTCCCTCACTTCAAATCTCATTCCGGCGCCGCTGCTTCAGGTGAAGCTTCTTTCAAAATTCATCAATTAATATTTCCCAGGACACAGTTTGTCTTTCTTTATTGCTCATTCAGGTAAGTGTGAAAATAAAATATCACCTTGTATGCTGCCCCTCCATGTATAATGGATTTGATGAAGATGCCCAGGTCCTCGCCCGTCTCCCTGGACTTGTTTCCTTTGAGGCTGATGCCCAGGCCCGCCGAGCCGGTGTCATTAAGCGGCACCTCGTACATGAGCTGCTCCTTCCCATTCTCCGGGACAAAGCCCGTCACACGGTACAACTCGTCCTTCTGGGAGTGATGGAGAGAGTAATGGAGGTAGAAGGGGGAGAGACATCGATGAGGAAGAGAGAAGGAACAGGGTGAGGACACAGAGGTCACTTCATTGGACCTGAATAGTCTCCAAAGGCTAAACTAAAAGCTTTTCCATTTGAGAGAAAGGAGCTTTTCAGATAAAATTTCTCTCCGAGTGAAAAACTGTGGTCAGAGTCTTTTTTCGAAGAACAAAAAAAAAAGGAAAAAGAAAAAAGCCATTTGGACTGACTGCTTTTATAAACATCTTTTTTCTTCTTTCAGCTCGGCAATATCAATAAAATGACCCGCACATTTTCAAGAGGTAATTGGAGAATACGGCAAACACAGAGAGACACAAAAGTAGTGAGAGAAGAGGGAACATGGAGAGGATAGAAAGACTGTACAACAGACAGAGAAACAAGAACCAAAGACTGGCTGCGTAAATGACTATTATAAACCCAGAGAGATGGAGGAGATGGAGAAAAACACCATATTATCTCCAAGGAGGTATGGCAGTAATGACTAAGTCTGAGACTATACATCAGAAACAAAGAAAGCAAGTGGATCTCGCCAGATGAAAGTGTGTGTTTGAAGCCTGTGATGGCTCAGTGGGAGAGGGAGCACTGTTGCACTACATATGGATTATACTGAAATATGATGACAAGTAATGGCATTCATCAAAAGACACTATTTCATTTTAAATACTGACCAAGTGTATGCTTATTTATAAAACCTCAGATTTCAACAGTAAACAAATAGTTCAGTCTAGATTTCTTACTATAAGATCAGGAAAACAAACTAAACAGATGATCTGGAAGAAAAGGGACAAATAAAATTGAGCTTTACGGGAAAAATTATATGATCTAAAGACACCTTGTTGTTAACAAGGATTTATCATAGTTTATCACCGTCTATCCCTTGGCCTGTCACGATAATTATGATATAAACTTATCGTACGATATATACTATTTCTTTATTCCAATTCCAATGTCTTAATATTCTTAAGAATTAAAAGTCCATCGCTCTTTAACAGGGTGTACTTGCATTATTATGCTATTATATTATCAATATATCAGTGGCATAAAATAGTCTTAAAATGAAAATAATATTGTTTATCACAATTATTTCTGGGGCAACAAAAGTAGTCATCATGACAGACCTGTCTATCCCCAGACAGGACGTTAAACTTAGAAGATTTGCCAAAATCAAGTCTACGTATCTATGAGAAGCCAATGCCTTTCAACCTTTTAGATATATTATATAGAAGAGAGTGTGAAGGTATTGTATTAAATTGTGTGCTGCATATTTGTCCATTCTGATCATTATTGCGCTGCAGAGCATCCAGAGGTGTTTCCTAATGAATATACTGAATGACATATCTGAAGCTCAAAAAGTGTTCTTAGACAGATGGAGGAGAAGAGTATGTACACTAATACTATGAAGCTTAAAGGCCCTGACACACCAGGCCGGCTGTCTTTGATTGGCTGTTCAGCTTAAAGGAATCAGAGCTCGAGAAGAGAAACGGAAGTGAGGAAAGCAAGACAACGAGTAAAGTCACAGAAGGCTCTTCTCATTTTTCATCTTCATCTCATCTGATCATTTCAACACACTGATATTTTCACAACAACATGACGATCTGGATTGGAGCTAAATGGTGAGTGAGGGTGGTGTGAAAACGGTCGTCAAATGCCGCTTTGTATTATGTACGTATCATAACAACGGCTTGTATATCCTCCGTCCTCAATCTTCCGGTTTCCCTTTTTAAATGACGAACAAAAGACTACCGAGACCTGCATGTGTGGAGAGTTATTTCATCTCACGCAGGCGCAGAACATACGTGGGTTCAGGTGCAGCTTTTCAGCCAGGACACAGGCAACGGCCTTCGTCGCCTCTAGTTCTTTGAGGTTGGTTTTGTGTGTCTGGGCATTAAGTATGAGCTGTTTCTAGATTGTACGAATGTGTGTGTTGCTATATGTAAGTTTTCACGTCAACATTTTCATGGTTACAGTATTGTGTTTGTCCTTGCAATCGAAATTCTGTGTCTATACAGCATGTTCATGTACATTGCTGTGTGTATGTGTGTGTGTTTGTCACAAATAATTGTATGTACTTATGGTAGAAAGTCTGTGTGCAGGTGCCAAGCTTTAGTGCCTGTCTATGTTCTGTATATGCATGAATTCGGTCTGAGTCTGTGTGTGTGTGAGTGTGTGTGTGAGTGTGTGCATGTGTGCGTTTGCGTGGGTCAGCAGTGTCAGGTTTAGACAGTGTTTGTCTGTGGGGATTGTAGGTTTAACAACGTTAAGCCGACACAAAGTCCTCTACTCTGCAGAAAACTGTTTTCCCTGCTGGAAAAACTCCCCTCATCAGACCGACTGTCCAGACCTGATAGGAAGCTCCACGACCTTGGAAAAGAACTTTAAAACACCCAGAAGAGAAATGTTAGCTACTTTCCGCGCATAATTACGTTGAGTATTTGTTAGTCTCTGGGATTCTGTCCGAAGCAATGTTCATGATTTAGCAACTCCTCATTTTTTTTTTTTTTTTTTCTGCCAGCTCTCCATTCTTTTACTTATCTGATTGAACTTCCACGCTTTGCTAATTTATGATTTAATTTTCTTGCACTCAGCACGGGACAGAAGCAACGCCAGAATGAGTTAAGAGCAGAGGACGGCTGTTGTTACGCTGCAGAAAAGTTTGAAGCAGCAGTTCTCAGCTTGGGGGTCAGGACCACCCACAGGGCGTCGAGATGTTTTATGGAATCTGACAAAAATATGCAAATGTATGTAAAGTTGTTTATCTGGGTGATGAATTCAATTTGCCAGTAAAACAATGAATAAGCACAGCCTATGGGCTTCCTACGATAGTTTACCAGGCAAACAAACAGCCCGTAAAAAAAAAACATCATTGGGTGTCAAACCTGGATGTTCAGCGTGTTTTTACAACCAAATGGATACAGAAATAAAATGCTTGTTTTCAGTGGATGAACTAAGAAAAAACACAAAATTAAACAAGGCCTCTTTTTTTTAAATTGCTTTAAAAACACACACACGGGAGTGGACGAAACAAATAGTAAGTGCACAATGCAATTTCATGGAACATTTCTATTATATCAGCCTCATTGCCATGATAGGTGGTTACATCTGTGTGTGTGATGCTAAAATAATAAACAACGAGAGTGCACTCATGTGTGTTTGCCGCCATAAAAAAGGTGTTTGTATCTTTGCTCCATGAACTCCATCAAATCCATCCAGTTATAGAAAGAAAAAAAAAAAGCCGTTTGCGTAGATGAACCTCCTCGTGCCGGTCGTTTAACATTTAAATGGGTTGCCACAATGATGGATCAACAGGGGGACACGCTATTAAAAAGACAGCTCAGTGTCTGTCGGTGTGTGTGAATGAGTAGGGGTGTTGTTTTATTAAAGCGAGCCAGAGAAACGTGTGTGGGAGAAAAGATGGAAAGACACATTATGTTAAAATGAAGATGAGCAGTCAACTAAAACGCACCGGAAAAATGTCCTTAACTCACCCTAAAGGCCAACAGAGAGAAATAGAGAAAGATAAAAAAGATAAAATGAGGGAGGAGATAAGAAGAATGATGATCATACTTTTACTTATCAGTTGTGTGAGTAATATAAAGGGGGTGTACTTTAACTGCTCTAAACTTTATTATTTGTGTGTGAGGACACCTGCTTTCAGAAACATGGTGTTTTAATGAGAGCTACTCGCAGATGTCCTTCTACCCGGCCATGCAGGGAAACTGTGTGTGTGTGGAAAGCCCCATGCTGTGGCAATGACTGCCCAAGGATCCATTTTACAAGGCCAAACAACAGTAGCCGCTGTGCTTAAATGCGGCACTAGGTGTGGTAACACACACACACACACGTGGACACACAAATGGCTGAGGTAAGTACTCCCAGGGACAGAACCTGACATTATGGGCTATACTTTTGACTTATGAAAATAACTGTCCCATCACTGACCACTCACGATGGGACCCTGACGTCCAATACCCACACCCTCATCTCCCACGGTCCCCTAATGGCCGGTGTAACAGCTGTAGCGGGAGTCCTAGAGACCACAATCTAGAGCATGTGCACGCCTATAGAGAAAGAAAAAGAGGTGCCAAACACAGTGGTTGTTAGGGCTAACATAAATGTCCACGGGGAAAACAATACAGTATGGATGACCAGTGTCTGCATCTAGGGATGGAAAGAGCTTTTGGTTGACATATTTCCCATATTACAGATACAGCACTGTATAATCAGACTTGTTGACGTCTACATGTCTTTTGAAGAGTGCGGCACTAACGCTGTCAGTGTACAATCTCCCCCGGAGCTGCACATTAGAGGTCTACGCATGCAGGGCAGCCCAGCCTGCACGTCCTGCGAAACCCACAGCAGATGTTGGCGGCGCAGGGTTCGCTTTCCAAGGCTAAAAGTGGTCATGGGCGGACACGTTGTAATAAGGGGTCAGGGTGCGCGCTGGGCTGCCTTATGTTCATGTGTGGAAGCTCCCCACATGAACGCAGAATTGTGTCTTGCCAACAGTTTGCAAATCATAGCTGTTGTCTTCGAGACGTTGGAACATTAAAGGGGATCTGTTACAGAGGATGGACAGTCTGGACTCAGAAATCAGTTGATGGAATTTGATTGTAACTGTGGTAACAATGGGTAGTGGGAGCAGAAGCTAAAATTTCTGGAAAGGGCATTTGGTTGTGCGGAAATGGAAGAAGCGACAAGTACAGTGTCATAAAACTGGCTTGTGCAAACGTCGACTTGATATGAAAAAAAGTGTTCTGATGAGTGAAGTGTTATCCATTTTTACCAATCACCCTGAATTCCTGCCTCTACACCATTAATGTTTCAACTGTTGTGAGTCTAGAGTCAATATACATATTTTATTTCTATTCACATAGCCATGACATCATATCTTTGATCTTTGAATTTCTTCAAATCTTACATCCAGTTGTCTGTCTTCTTTGTTTATGTCAGCCAGTGCTGATATTTATACCTCTGTCTTCTAGCTCTTAAGGCCTTTGCACACCAAGTCCATATTTTTCATCTGAAATTGTTGCACGTTTAAAAATAAATTTGTGGCAATCACGTTTATAAAAACCGACTCTGAAATTTACGTCCGTCATTAAAGTTTTCGCAACAGGTTTGAATTTCTTTATTTTTTTGCAGCCGTCAGAGTTGTTCGACGGCTCAGAGGCACCGTACATGCAAACGTCATCATCCAAAATGGCATCTGATAAACTGATTCACTTCATTCATTCGTCTCCAAGCACAAAGCACTTTAGGAAGAATACAGATATGCAGTATTTAAAGATAGATTGTGGCAGGTGATCGCAGCAGAACAGCTTGGAATCGGGGATGGTTGCAAAACAAAGCATGTGTGAAATATCAGACAGTAGTGATTGAGCTCTAAGCAGCTAAACGACAGCTTCTTGCTATTGTCATTCATTCATGAGCCCGGTTTGGGACAAGCGTGATCAATTACACCCACGCAATTAATTCAGTTCTGTCTCGTATTGCAAATTTTCACAACGACTGGAATAATAAAAGGCATCAGACTCAGTGTGCAAGTTTTCTCTGTGTAACGATTTTTATCAGATGACAGAGTAAAAAAATGCATATAAAAAATATGAATTTGGTGCAAAGGCTCCATTAATACTTTGAACAAATGAAACAAAAAAGACAGAACATGTTAATTAGTGAGCTTCAGAGGTGCTGTAGACGGACTGTACCTTTGAACTGTTGAAAACGTTTCCATTCTTTGTGCTAAGCTACATTAGCCAGCTGATGGCTGTCGCTTCATATTTAGCTTACAGACACGAGAGTGGTATCAATCTTATCATCTAACTCTTGGTAAGAAAGAAAAACAACCTATTACTCAAAATGTCAAACTCTAATTTGAAACAGATTTTAGGAGATTCCTATTTATCCGATTTTTGTTGTTGCTCCCAACAGAACTGTTGCTGTTACTCCCAGAGTACCAGCAACATCTTGATATGACAATACCGATACTGATCCCCGGTGGCTTGAACCCACGACTGACATGTGCGACACAAC
This sequence comes from Sebastes umbrosus, assembly GCF_015220745.1. Classification (NCBI taxonomy): domain Eukaryota; kingdom Metazoa; phylum Chordata; class Actinopteri; order Perciformes; family Sebastidae; genus Sebastes; species Sebastes umbrosus. The sequence goes on from NC_051281.1 coordinate 7,795,709, forward strand.
TCTGAGTGTGTGTGACACTCGTGTGCGGAGGGCTTTAACACACAGCAGCGACTTTAGATGATAGGCTGACGAAGGAGCTGATAAACCTTCAATAAACAGCAGAGAGATGTGAGATGAGACAGAGAGCCGGGGAAAGAGAAGAGAGACATGATACCCTTCTCGGCTGCTCTCCACTGGGATGATGGCAGCTCCTGCAGAGACACCAAGCTGCCAAGGAGTTTGTGTGTGTGTGTGTGCGTGTGTGTGTGTATGTGTGTGCATACACAGGTCTCTGAGGGTGTAACAGATGGGGGATCTACTGTAGTGATTCTGTGAGGTCACATTGGTGACGATGTCAGTGAGATGTAACACACACACACACACACACACACACAGAAATAGGCAACAGACTGCAACGAAGTGCACAGACGCACACACTCTCTTACACACACACACACACACACACAGTGGCTGCAGCGGTGATGGATGAGGGATAATCAGAATGAAGAAACTGTTCAATAAAGTTGTTTTGTTTTGAATGTGCTCTGTCACCAGCTGCCAACTGTTTACTGATTTAATATGACAGTGTGTGTGTGAGGAGCATCTGGCGCTGAGGAGAATGTTTCCTGTTGTGGAAAAAAAAAAGAAAAAAAGGAAAAAGAGAAAGGCGAAAGGACAGACAGAAGACGGTCTCGCAGCTCATCACATACTGGATGCCAAAAGCAGGGCTACACAAATAGCTCGATGGACTCGCACTTAAACATTTCATTCAATCCTCTGTATTAGTAGCCAGAGTGTGTTTGTGAATGGTTTGTATTCATATCCTCGTCCATTATGGTTTATTATTTATGCCTTTGTGTTTAAGGCGAGGTAGATGGTGATGAATGTGATGACAGAAAGCCCACTATAGTTGTGTTCTGTTTCCATCTGGTCCATAAATCAATCCCAACTTAAAGCCTCCCACCACTAAAAAAACAGTGTGATGTTACTTTACTTGTGATGTTTGAGCTCGACTTTGCAGAAGGATGAATGTGCACATGAGATAATCGTGGTCTACCACGTGACTCAGTCTGATGTGGAAATATTGCAAGCCCCCTGTGCTCATGCACTGAGAATGAACTTTTCTGTAAAGTAGGAGACATCTTGTGACCAGCAGATAAAACTTTTGAAACAAAAACTAATTGCATATTCATAGACTCTGAATTGTTCTGTGAGGGAGAAGGAGTGCGCCTCTAAGAAACTGTAAGCAGTTTATTGAACTTTTGGTGGAAAAATCACATCAGACGAATTATGATTTAATTTGACTTGTAATACGTTTTAAAACCAAAGTCTGTAAGTAAGAAGTGGACGTAGTCACCGTGACGTCACCCGTTGGTGTGTGGACTGCCGTTTTGATGCCTCGAGTTCATAAGACATGTTTAGGGGCCGTTCACATGCCGCGTTTTCTTTTGCACGCTCAAATCCACTGTTGTCGATGTAGACGCACGGCATGCATGCTCAAACGCCATCGCAATGCACAAGCGTTTCAAAGCGCCTATCTTTTTTAAGGCACACCGTCATGTGTCATGTAATGAAGAAAAAACAATCGCAGCCGGCAGATATCTTTTATTTCTTCCGTAAATATCAGTCTATGGTAGATATAGGGAAGAGAAGTTAATCATTTCAGTGCAGGGTTACCCAGAGCTTTACGATCTGTCCCACGAACTATTTTACTTGCTTCATCCTCTCCGTCCGAGGACGTCACAACATCCAGTTGAAAGGTCAGCCAACTTGACTCAGACAAATCGAGCAGTAAAGTTACTGTGAGGGATTTACGGTGCTGGAAATCCATTTGGCTTTGTTTTGACTCAGCTAAGTTTAGTCAGTGAGGCTTTTATTACCACAACTTCATCATCATCATCGTCATCGCAGCTTGCAGGTTTTGGTTACTTAGTAACGGCAAGCGTGAAAATGCCGTGGTAGCAACCTTTCAATAACAAGGTAGCCACACGCCCTAAAGCATCCCCTGCTTTATGGTCTATTTGACTCTAAATGGGACCATAATTTACTAAATGAACATCATGCTGTATTGAAGAAGACTTGAAACTAGAGATTGAGACCATAAACTCATGTTTACAATGTGTACTGAGGTAATAAATCACGTGAGAAGTAGGCTCATTTTCTCATAGACTTCTATACAATCACACTTCTTTTTGCAACCAGAGGAGTCGCCCCCTGCTGGCTATTAGAAAGAATGCAAGTTTAAGGCACTTCCGTATTGGCTTCACTTCTCAGACCTGGACATTGCCAGCTGCTTAAAAAATGTCTGGAGGGGATCTTTAAATTAAAAAATAATTTGTCAGGCAAAAGCACAGGTAAAAAACAAAACTGTTTTTGGTGTTGCGATATTCCCTAGTTCCAAAGAAAAGCAAAGTATAGAATAAGACCCCATGGAATAACGAGAACGGGAGGGAGAGAGGAGAAAGAGACGTGTGAAATGTCTGGAAGCAAAAAAAAAGAGCATCTTTGTTTCAAACATTAGTTTCAAGGCACTAGCCAACTCAGCGGGCGTATGCTCGTTGGTGTGTGAAGAAAATGACTGAAAAACTGTCTTTTTATGTTGCATGTGCGAGTGATGGTGTGTATGTGTGCACACAATGCTTTTACAGAGAGCCAACACAGCAGGTGGATGTATACTTGTTATATTGCGGAATTTGTATGAATATGGTTGTATGTCACACAGAACGGCTTTGTGACTTTGAGTAAGTGTGTGTGTGTGTGTGTGTGTGTGTGTGTGTGTGTGTGTGTAGAGGTGGTGTAATGTCTTTGTTCTACAGCGAGCGCAGACATTAGCAGACAACACCAGATGGTGGGCTAAAATGAGACAACGGAAGAGGGGGAGGAGAAGACAGACAAGATCCTTCCATCATTTCATCATCATCCTTCTTCTGTTTCCTCTCCGTTAACACCAACAAGCTGGCGTAAACCTTCACATCAAATCATTAAAAAAAATATATAAGAAACTGTAGCAACATCAGCGTTTAAAGTCAGCTGGAGCATGGCAGAAATGTTGGAGCTCTGCATTATGTTTTGTATAAAATGTTAAACCTGTTTATTTTGCTCTTGGCGTTGATACAAAGTTGTTCAATGGTACTTCTCAGAAACCGCCTGCAGTTTATTAACAAACGATTGGATATGTAATAGTGTCCTTAGCAAAGATTGACTAAAAGACAGACTGCAGCTGGGAGCACAATAACTATGAAAAGATCAGAATATGAACAACTATTTTTGCTCATGACTACAAGTCAAGAATCATCAAAGCTTTGACACTTTACTGTGACCTCTCTAGAAAATGACAGGGCAAAAATCATTGTCTTAAAGTGAGCACATAACGATTTATGATTTCAAAATCAAGTCCTGTCTGTCCTCTGCAGCAGCAAGATGTCTTAAACTAAATTGGCACAGTTGTGTGGAAGTTTGTGAGGAGGCCGTTTATGTGAAACAGAAACCTGGACAACTCGCCAGTTAGTGAGGCGTGATAATGCTACCAGACTTATGTTTGATATTGAGGTGTGAAAATACAAATACGGTGTGATAAAAAAATCATTGCTTCTATGCATTCCCAGTTTTGGATATTTACACTGTTAACCGAAAAAAAGGTATTACCCAAAAAACTACTACAAGCAAATCAACACTCAGCAAGAACCGAGATCAGAGAGCATCTCCAACAACAAATGTGACAGCTTATGTGCTTTACTATACTCCATTAAAGTGATAGACATATTCAAGATGAATTTAAAAACTAGAGACCATCTTGCAAGGGGATCACATCAGCCGCAATAACAAATCAGGCCAGGGGTGGAAAGTGGTAACGCCCTTGCTCGGAACTCACCCATCTTCGAACTCAGCCTTCATTTTGATCTCATCTACACACCTGTAAAGTTTCGTGACTGCATATTACATGCTGTGAGGCTATAGCTGTGACAAAATATGTCCACAGACAGACATATAAACACCCGACAAAGTAATCAAAACCACTTCTATGTTACTTCACGCTACAGTAGGTGTCTCCAGGACCACATTTCACCATGATGACTCACACACAGACTCACAAGGTGAAAACAATACCAGTGTCGCTGTCGCGGCTGGTAATTACAAGCGAAAGCTTCCACATAGAGGCTTAATTTGAAGACGCATGACAACATTGTTAGGGCCTTCCAATGTGACAACACTTCCCTTTACTCTCACCTCCTTCCCTGTTCAGCCATTCTCAATAGTTTCAGAGTAGTACACTAGCTTTTATCCTCTCCAATTATTTGATCCTTTACAGTTCAAGAAAGGTAACCAAGGAGCAAAAAAACCCTCCACTAAACCAGACTACCACTGTCCTGAAATCCCCGCGTCCACATAAACACACACATACTTATTGAACCACACTATAACACGTGTTTCTATCAAGGAGTGTGTTCACAGCTTCAATGTGCTGAACTGCAACTGCACTTGTTCTTCAAAACGCTTGCGACTGCTGCAGAAACACCAACGAGCCGTTAATTAGACAGAGGTGAATTCTATCGGGGCGTACTGTCTGTCAGGAAGAGAGGGTGAGGGCAGGAGGGAGACACTCCAGAGAGAGAACGGGAGAGGCAGACACAGAGAAAAAGTCTGTTGATTGAAATACTGTACATAGAAAAAGTGCAAAGTGTTAGACAACAGAGACAACTTCTCTCTCTCACTCCCACACGCACTCACTCAAGACATCCTTTTCCAACAAAAGTGAATTATAGCGGTGGTGTGAAAAAGTACAATATTTGATTTTCTGTTGTCATCTCCACCGCCCTCCGCTCAGCCCTCACACATCTTGAAAAATAACAACACCTACATCAGAATGTTGTTTGTTGATTTCAGCTCAGCATTCAATACAATCTCCCCATGAAAGTGATTGGCAAACTTAGCCCTCTGCGCTTGAGTTTGGACTTCTTTACAAACAGACCCCACGCAGTTCGGATTGGTGGTCACACCTCCTCCACTCTAGTGTTGAACGCTGGAGCCCCCCAGGGCTGTGCGCTCAGCCCCCTCCTGTTCACGCCGCACACCCACGACTGCAACCCCCGACATGGAGAGAACTCTTGTTGTGAAGTTTGCAAACGACGCCACCATCATCAGCCAGATTAAAAACAACGATGAGACTTCATATCGAGAGGAAATTAACAATTTTGCAGAGCGGTGCTCAGAGAACAACCTACTGTTCAACGTCAGCAAAACCAAGGAGCTGATGGTTGATTTCAGGAAAAATGAGGCAAAGACACACATCTCTGTCTACATCGATGGAGCTGAGGAGGAGCAAGTGAATAGTTTTAAGTTCCTGGGAATCAGCATCACAAAAAAAACGGATCCTGATCACAAAACATCTCCATCGTGGTGAAAAAAGCTAAAAAATGGTTGTATTTTTTAAGGAAACTTAAGAAGGCAAAATTCCCGTGCCAAGTTCTTGTTAACTTTCACAGAGGAGCAATGGAAAGCATCCTGACTGGAAACATTACAAACTGGCATGAGATGTGCACGGCCCAGGACAGGGGAACTCTGCACCGGGTGATTAAAACCATCCAGAACATCATTGGTACCCATCCACTGAGCATTAGTGATAATGGTGAGGTGAGGTGCCTGCGCAGAGCCCAAAGACAACCACCGCAGCCACAGTCCGTTCACCGTGCTGCTATCTGGCAAGCCATACAAGAGTATCTGCTGCCATACCACCAGACTTCAGCAGGGCTCAACAATAAGGTTCGTCCCCTTGCCCGGGGCAAGTAAAATGCCACGCCACGTCGGGCTCGTAAAATCTAGCAACTGACAAAAAAATTAAAACACATAGCTATTTCCATCATCAGCTCTGGAAAAAAACTAAGTAGTGAGCCACCTCGCTTCCTTCTCATCTTCATCATGTTGCATGAGAGTAACCGAGTAGACAGTACCAATCGGGCACCAGCGAGAAAATGGCAGTGGGTAAAAACCAGTTTATGAGCTGAAGTGCAAGCGAGCATTTCAATTATCCTGAAAACAGGAGTTTAGTTGGGTTGCGCTAGAGGATTTAGGCGAAACTTAATTTACTTAAATCTAGATTAAACATGATAATTAACTTCGGTCTTTGTTGTTATTTGATAACTGATAACAAAAAAAAACAATTGAAAGGGGTAAGTAAAAACTGACTTTGGGAAAGAAGTCCCAATTCCCCAATCAGGCAAGTGGAAAAAACATTAACCTTGAACCTTGAAAGCCAGAGTTGATTTCTTGTTCAATTTCCTGTTTGCAGGCCAACATCCTCCTCAGTCTTCACACAACCATCCACATACACACACATCATCAACCTAGAATGATGTATTCAAGCTGAGCTAAGCGTGCTTATGAGTAACTGCAGCTTACCCATGTTAATTTATCAGTCGTCACACTTAACTGTAATGAAGAGTAAATCCATCCATTTTTCATACTCATTCTTCACTTCAGGGTGACGGGCCTGGAGCCTCACCCACCAGCCTGCCTTTCCCACCAATACATCTCCTTTACACAATCTTTCAATCTGTCCTATTTTGACCCAATATGATTTGCATTCTCATTAATTTAAATTCAGCAACAACAGCAGAAACTCTAATTCTCACATTTAAAGAGTGTATTGGGAATAGCACCTCTTTACCAACAGCATCACTGCTGTACCCAATGCAGAGAAGAAGAATCTACTGTATATCTCTATTTATCTGGATATTTGCAGTAGGAGAAATACATTTCTGACTAAACATAATACACTGATGATCGCATACAATGAGTCAATTAAATACATATCAGCTCAAACTTAATCTGACATCATAACATTAAGTTTTGATCGTTTCAGCAAAGACACATGAGGATGATGAGGCTTCATGATGCTCTCACGAATAAACTGCAATAAGCCTGTTTTTGCATTAAGGCCTTAGTTCTGCATTTGTTATGCAGTCAAATAGATATTTTCTATTTAAAAATTTATATTTTTCTATTTTGAATATAATGACAGTACCTGCAAATGATGTCATTAACAATACAAAAAGCAATTCAGTGCATACACACACAACATACACAATTGCAGGCACACATCCATAAACACACACAAACAGCAGCAGTGTCCTTGAAACGTTGGCTGGTTTAAGCAGCCCTCCAAATAGACGGAGACAATACTTTACCTATGGGAGACACTGTGGCGTGTAGTTGTCTATGCAGAAGGACAATACGCAGACATTTATTTTCCTGTCGTGAACTGAGCGAGCGTGTGTGTGAATAATGCTGGACCAAAGGGGGAGTTTGTTTCCTGACTGCGTGAGTGATATTTAGGTTTAGTACCCATGTGGTCAAGTTGTACTGCAACTGGCTCAAAGTTAAACTGTTGTAGTAAAGTCGCCAAAAGATAAAACCCACAGAAATAGAGCATGACTTAAACAAGTCATCAGGGTAAAAATGAAAAGTAAGGCTGTCCCGAATAACATTTTTTTGGGCTTCGAAGCTTTGGTGAGAAATATTCAAAGGTATTCGGAGCTTTGCGGAGCTTCACAGCGCGGCAGGCTGACATGTTCTTCTGTCTGTCTGTCTCCATCTTCCCAAATTATAGATTTTTTAAGTAATTAGCTGTGTAATAAGCAGGATAATGTACAGCAAGCTGGTCATTGTTGTGAGATACAAGGCCGCTTCGCATCGGGATGCTGCATCGCCCTTTTGGGATTTATTTCACAACAATGACCGGCTCGCTGTACATTATCCTTTCCTTATTACATATTTATGTATATATATATATATATATATATATATATAAAAAAACAAAGCATCTGAATACTGATTTGGAGGTTGATTACCGAGGCAACGGTCGAAGCTTCTAAGCATTCAGATCAGCCCTAGGTAAAAGCTAACCCTGCTGCGTTCCTTTGGGCTGTAAAGGAGGATCTCCATCACACCTCAGTTGTGATTGTAGATGTGATTTTAATCAACATTTAAATCCATTTGCTGATTGTGAACTGTTCAGGAAGTGATCTCATGATAAATGATCCGTATAAGCCATATAGGCTATATTCAAATAATTGAGTAACCATAGTAACATGCATGCGCATCAGCACCTAAGTGCAGGATTTTCCCCTGATTAGTCAAAAGCCTGTTGTGCATTTAGAAAAGTCTAATGTTTTTTTCCCCGAGCTTACTTACAGCAAAAATCCATCTGGGAGCTAAAAAGAAATGGTGATTCACTCCCCCTGGGAATCGGCTACCGAGGCAGCTTTCGAGCACAGTTTTCTGTGTAACAGTACGGAGGTAGTTGAGCAGAGAGGATTTTAGTGAACACATGTAACAGTGTGACGAGTGGAGGTATTCAGCAACACTTGGCCAGCACACAAAGGAGACTGCCATGGAGTTCAGACATGCGTACATGGAGGAGATACAGCACTCACAAAAGAGCCTAAATGTTAACACATGTACACACTGCAACACATTGCTCCTTTTCCTGTCTGCAGAAACAGAATTTCCTACGGGGCTCAGGGTCGCATGCATGTTACGGTGTGTGTGTGGAACTTCCTGGCAGCCGTTGAGGAAACATCAGTCGATAAGAGCGGAAAGAGACACAAAGGGATGAGAGACACAAAAGGCAACATATAAAAGAATAAAATACAGTGAGAGGTGGAAAAAAATGAACCAAAGACCTGAGTGATGGGTGGAGAGGAGAGGAGACGGAAGCAAATGAAAAATTGTGCTTTTATAATATTATAAGAAAGTAAGTTGTTATTCTGTCTGTGCTAGCGTGAATACATGTGCGGCAAAGTGACGCCTCAGAGTGGTAGGGAAAAGTGATAGTTATCACCAATGCAGCTGTGATGATACGATACAAAATCACCTCAGAGTTCCCAAACTCTTTTAGACCATGGCACCCCTTCAAAGGTTTTTTTTGTCATGCACCCCGAGCCACCCAACTCCCAATATAACATGCATATGCTGGGTTTCTACCAAGAAGTTCCTGGTAATTTTCAGGTCTACTTTTAAAGGAACTAAAAGGTTCCTTCAGCCCATAGTTGTCTGCGTTTCCACCGAGGTCTAAAGACCTGCGAAGATTATTAAAAATTAGTCCGCTGACGAATGAAAAAGCAACATGACGTGACGAGGGCTCACGGTGGTCGCAGGGTAAACACACTCTGCAGTTCAGTGAGCCCGTCTGTTTCATCTAAAAAGCACACTGAAAAAAGTAAACCTCAGGTTTTGTCTCACTGCGACGTTATTTACTGCTGCATAGTATTTACTGATGCACATTAGATGTAATGAATGAAATGCAGAGGAGTAAAATGAAACTAAGAGCATCTGTTCTCCACAGTAAATCATCTGTTGAGCAATTGATGATTATTCATTCCTACTTTAGAAAGCAACCGCCATGAAACAATCAGAAAATAACTTTTTATTCTCTCATTCGCAGCACTGTCTCTCCCTCTTCTTACGTTACCGCTCGCCCTCGCAATCTCGCTCTCTCTCTTTTTCAACACCTTTCAGGAAAAGGGATAAAGAGCTAAAGACTTACTGTACAACAAGTATGAGAGCAGAAGGGGAAGAAGAAAATATTTCAACAAGGATAATTAGTTATTGTGTTGAAGAGCAAACAGCAGCAGACTAAGAGATGCGTCAGAAAAAATATGATTTGCAGATGTAGTTGTAAAAAGTATGAAGAGAGCTGTAATTAGTGTCAATGCATGCATAGTAGTTGATCATGCAGAGTGAGATTGAAGGAAAAAGCATGGAAAATAGAACAAAGATGAAAAAAAAATTAGTGTTTATTAATGAAAACAGTGTTGAAATTCAGCAGAAACAATGTGCCAAGGAAAGACTGGCAGAAAATATTACCAATATCAACATAAAGCTTCACAATGGGCTCATTTGATTCAATCAGAAATGGAGTTCTGCGTTACATGGGTGCTTGGTAAGAGAGAGCATTACTGAACAGGGAAGTGTATCATCTTTCAGATTATTCAGAAAAAGCCTTCAATTACATGTGGGGTTATTGTCTATAACAAGAAGCCTTCCTATAGGCTGCTGAGCTGAGGCAAGCCTGTTGATTGGACCAAAAATGGAAAAATTAGAGGGAGCTGAAATCTGAAAACAAAAACTGGTGACGTAGTTGTGTGTCCGCCTGCCTGTCTCGCTGCCTTGTTAAAACAATTAGTAAGGAACTGTTATTCATATAACTGGCCACTGACCTGCCAATCAACCAGTTTCATTGGCTGAGAACACAGCGTTGTGATTGGCTCTTACCATCTCTCGGGGCAGGAACATGTCTTCCTGCCGTAGGACCACGAGACACACACTCTCTCCCTGTCGCGTGCTGCGCAGCATACACACCAACTCCTCTTGGCCCACACCTGTGATGTCCACACCATTGACCTACACACACACACACAAAGTCAAAACAACACCATTAGTAGTATAACTATCATCTTTCCTTGCCCCTAAAAGGGCCTTTCTGAAAACACCCCATACACCCTCTCCCTACCTACTTCCACTCCGTTTGCACGTTTGCAGGAGTATCACCATCTTAAGTGCCATCCCAAACCAATTAGCAGAGAGTGGAAGTTTATATAAGACTCCAACAGCGAGTCTACATCGATACCGGCCTACTGGCCGCATCCAATAGCGTTTTTTGCTCCACAAATGTAAGATCTGTGCAACTACCTGTACAAATGCGGCATATCCCCTAGAATCTATATTTGCAAATTACTGCTAAGCTCCTTCAATTTAAACAGGTACATATTTTAGTTTCTTGTTTTTGTACCAAAACACCAAAGCAAATTCCTTGTATGTGAAAACCTTCATGGCAATAAACCGGATTCTGGTTCAGATTTTTCTCCATGGGCTTATAGGCTATTTTTATGTGGAGTGAATGTAATGAGTCTGCCACCTCACTGCCCACACTGTTACTTATGAAGCTTATTATTAGTGCTGTTTATAACAGTTGCCGCTTGATACAAAACCATGGTTAGGAAACAATACGACAGTTTCTGTTTCTGTCGGAGAGAGGGAAGTTCGTCCCTAAGCTTGCCGCTTTATTTATACCCTTCACCTTAAAGAAGGATGCTTCATTCTGCTGTGTGTGTGACTACAAACAGAGTTCACTCTTTCACAAAGTGGGAGTGGGGAAGATCCGGTGTGAGAAAGGCCCCTACACTACTAACCTCCTTATTCCTTATGTTCTTTTCAATGCATCACGTCTTTTGTAGTCTAATAAAATGCACAATGCTGTAACAACACAAGCATATGTCCATTTTTTTAAAATGACTGCATGAACAATATTAGTCAGCTGCCCTGTACTGTACCTCAAGTATGCGGTCTCCAGACTGCAGGCGTCCATCCTTGACAGCGGCTCCACGTGCCAGAATGTTTTTGACTAGAATCGGACCGTGGCCGTGGACTGAAGAATCTCTGGTTACTACAGTAAAACCCAGACCTTCTGAACCTAGACACACAAATATACAAACACACACAAATAAATGTGATGGAGAATAGAGAGGTGAGGTTCAATATTCAAGCATAAGTAACACTCCTAGGCCTATCTCCACACACAAATATCCTGTATAGCTGTTCACTCCCTGCATCTATATTTGACTTCCAGAGGCTTTGAGAGTAAAAAAAAATGTCCTATCCATCCTCCCACACACACACACACACACACACACACACATCCTAAACTACTCCTGAGAACTTCAACACAGTGTTGTTGACTCAGCTCCTGACTACATATTGTAAGAGTGATAACTTAAAGCCTTCGGAGATTGTGTGTGTGTGTGTCACTTTAAACCCTTTAGCTATAGCTGGTGCTACAGTATCTGCAGGTGTGAAGGTTTTAGAAATGGGTTCAGGTGTGGGGCAGAGAGGAGGAGAAGAAAACGAGGAAGAGACGAGGACGAGGTAAAAAGAGGAATGAGTGTAACACGGCGGAAACTGGGAGTGAATGTTCTGGAAAGAGACGTGATGAAGATTAAAATAGTGAAAAAACACGTGCACACACACAGAAACGAGTGTAAAGGCACTAACAAACATGCATGCATGTACAAAAAAGAAAGAGCACACACGAACAGAGAGACCAGTTGTGTGTTTTATAGACCTCATTTAGTCTGGTCTCTTTAGCAGAGCCGAGTCAGCAGTTTGGTCCAGTATGAATTCATATCAGCAGAAATGAACAGATCAATAAAGACTTAATAGACCCTGAAGAGAGGGAATCAGGAAGATGGAGAGAGGAAGGGCGAGAGGAAGGAGAGTCAGCCAGAGAACAGAGAAAGGAAGCTTTAGGGCCTGAGTCCATACAGCGTTTTTTTTTCTCTCTGCGACAGTGTCTTTTTTCAATTGTTCCCAATGAGGAGAGAGCGTATGCAGACACCTAGAGAAAAAGCAGCGTATTTCTTTATGAGCGCTCTTCCTCCGGTTGGTGAGAAAACAATGTCAAACAAATAAATAGTAGCCCAAATAGGTAATAAAGAGCAAAGGGGTGATGTTAGTCTATCAAAAAACGGTGGTTAGAGTGGTGATATGACGTCAAGATATTGTTGAAACAAACAAAAAAAACGCTCAGAAAGCTTTTTCAACGACTTAGAGGAATAAGCACAATGGTGGGCGAACAGCAGGAGAAATAAAGAGGGTTAATTATATACATTAAGGAAATGGCAAGAAATAGAGGGTTAATAATATACATTCAAAAAATTACACAGTGAATATATGAAAAAAGCAAGAAAAGTGGAACAATATAAGAATAAAAAGAACAGATGTGACTTGAGAAACATTTTTTTAGTTCTACCAGAATCTGAGTGCTGTTCTGATATATACAGTGTTAACATTATTGCACCCTATGGGCAATGCAAATGACAAAATAGTCTCCATTTGCACACTGAGAGAAAAGAATATATGTCTTTCTTATGGAGATAACTGAACTTTTGAATATGTTGGAAATGACCAAAGTGAATTAAAAGGACAGGAGACCATTAAAGAACTGATAGGTGTGAGTCTTCTGAAATATTTCCACTCTGAATGCTGACCTGAGACCTTTTCTAAAAAGATACCTGACTGTATGAGTGAGGCTCTGTCCTGTAGCCAGGTAGATCCTCACCTTTCTTTAGATCGATCCTCAGTCTCCGTCCTCCTCTCTTATTGGTCACCAAGCTGGAGAGGGCGGGACTTTTCTTAAGGAGGGGGCTCTCACTCCTCCCTTTGGGTGTCTGGGTAGAGAATGTGGAGCATTTAGATTTCACAGCAACAAGAGAAGATGTCCACAGCAGATTCACAATTTAAATGCCTCATTTGCACATTTGAATCGCCCCAAGTAATAGCCTATTACACACAAGTGACAACTTATAAGTCATTGTCAATGTCATCTACTTATTAGGCATTGCTTATAGAATTTAACTGTTAAATGTAGACCAGGGCTTCTCAAAGTCTGGACCAAGGTCCGCATCCGGACCGAACGATCAAAAACAGAGCGTTAGTTCGTGCAACTAGCTTATATTGTATTAATTACATTAAGTGAGTTTTAAAAACTCAGAAAGTTCATAGTCAAGTCAAGAAATAACTTACACTGACAGCAGCTTCCATAGCGGCAGCTTCCTCTGCCAATCGCAAGGCTGGATTCTCAGAGGGCTTAAACACGGGTTTGGCTTTGACAGGTGGAGGTGGCTCTTTGGTTTTGGCAATTCGGGGGCTGCTGTCGGGACCGGCACTGTTGACAAACAGCTGACCGATCAGACTCTTCTCAAAGCGCTCTCTGTTGGAGGAGGGAACTACTTCCAAGCGGACAACTGGGGAGCGCATTGCCTGACGGAACACTTCCTGGGCTCTGAGAGAGGAAAAGAAACAGAGAGAGGTGAGTGAGTGATTAGTGCAGAGGAAGAGAGGAAACAGTAGAGGAAGTTTTGCTCAACAAGTGGGTGAAGTTTTAAGTACAGTTTGCATATATGTGTACTACATCATGCCTTTAATCACAATTACATACAGTGTGTATCAATCTCTGACAAGCAAAGTCATTATAAAGAGATATATAACTCCATTAAGAGAAAAATAATAAAAGATACATGGCATAAATCTGATAATAAAGACAAATTAAAAAAAATCCAATTAATTGCTGATTATTATAAATGGGGTGTTCGTTTTTTTAAAAACTGTAATATACCCGTAGCATATCTTTGGGTCGTATATCTTTACTAAGCTGATTTTAAGTGATTGTCAATTCCAAGACCGATGAGCATCGCTTTAACTAACAATTGTTTTCATTGGCAATTACTTTTGAAATTAATCCAATTGATTATCTAGTCTCTTAAATGACAGATAGTACAGATAAAACAGTCAATAATCCCATTTTAAATTTACAATGATATGAAACATGGAGAAGTAGTAAATCTTTGTGTTTGAGAGACTGGAACCCAGCCGACGACTTAAAGCAAGCAATGAAATTGATTGCACCGCAAGTGCTTATTCGTAATGTCTGATGTAATATATGTGTTTGTTTTGTTGTCTGGCTAAAATAATAAATAAATAAATAAATAAATATGCCATTAAATGTTCCAAATATAATATTAAAAATAAATGTAATAATTAATTAATTGATAAAATGTGACATGAATTGATATTTCTGTTTTAATTTGCATTTGAATGAATTATTTATTTACTCTTCCATTTAAATTTCCTTTTTATTTATTTATTTATTTGTATTAATTTATTTATTTTTGCATTTATTTTTATTTATTTTATATTTATTTTTAAAAGTATGTATTTATTTGCCATGCCATGTCATGCCACGGTGATTTGTTAACTAAAGTTAATTATTCTAAGCTGCATTATACGATCTATCGTCCATCTATTTCCATCTATTTTCCCACTTATCAGTGGTTACTTCTGCTGGGTCACTGTGTCTGTCGCTGTATATTTCTCTTCATTGAGCAACAGGATAAACTGAAGGGAGGACAGAACAATGACACCTGTACTGTACAGCTGGCCATTATAATCTCATGATCTATCAGAGAGATCACTGTGCACAGAATTACTTTCTATCAGATTACGCTAAGTAAATTAGGGGGACCATTGTGTCAGAGGCGATCGGTACACACCATCATTCACCTCAGATAACCGACAGAGAAAATCCACTTTATTTACATTCTATTAGATTACGCTCCTATTATTTCCCGCCTAGATTATTATTAGATGCATAATGATCATAGAGTTACTGTAACTAGAGACTAGAAAGTCATGTATAGAGGATATGCATATTTTCATACATTAGATAAGCAATAATAAAACTTTAAAAGCTTATATTAATATAACAGGAAGACTTACGGAGATAAATCTGGTAATAAAATGGCATTGTGGGGAAGTGTCCATGTTAATCAATCAATCAATGATGATCATATCTATTATGTATTATAAATATTGTCATTGTGCTTTTTTAGACTGAGGCTTCCAACTACAAGTCTGATACTGTATCTTGGGTGTTTAACTCTTTGAACTCTGCAATAGAAATGGTCCGACAGTGCCTACATTGGTATTTTTTATTATTATTTTGATGTCATTTATTGGATCTTCAAATGCTTCATATCCCTAAAATCTGTACAACCTAAGCTACAAAGTTATATCAGGAAATAAACTAGAATAATTGATAAAAAATATTGTGTCATAAATAAAAAAAATAAAAAAATCTGACTTGTTTTTTCATAAAATGTTACTAAATAAACACACAAAACACATTGATCCAAAAGAGTTCTAAATTTAGAAACATGAACAAAATATTTAATATTATATTATTTATTATTATTATTTAACACTCCATAAATTATTTGAACTATGCGCATTTTTTTTGTTTTTGAGATATGCTTATTTTTATGTGCAGATCGAGTGCAAAGGTGTTTTTATAGTTTCGCTACGTTCCGCAAATAATATAAAGACAGAAGCCTTATTTAAAATAAAGAATTACTGCTCTAGGTATTATGATTTTTATTTTAGATTGATTTAAATAGGATCATGGAAACAATTATTTCAGGCCGCGGGCGGTCTGTTTTTAGGGGGTTAAGAGGTGGAGATAATAGAAACTCAACTGTATTTAATACACCAAACTCCATGAGCTGACAAACACATTAAGAAACAGATATGGTGCAAAACTGCAAAGGATTAATTCAAGTGTTAAACCCTCTTATACCTGTGTACCCCTTATACCTGCCAGTGATCAGAGTACTAAGTGACCCATTGATATTATTCTGCATGTCACTCCAAGAGCCAACTTCTGTGAATAATGCCTCGAGTAAGAATGGTTTCTAAGTG
Organism: Sebastes umbrosus; assembly: GCF_015220745.1. NCBI lineage: Eukaryota > Metazoa > Chordata > Actinopteri > Perciformes > Sebastidae > Sebastes > Sebastes umbrosus. The sequence goes on from NC_051281.1 coordinate 7,811,996, forward strand.
AGTGAGTGTGTGTGTGTTTGGGGATGGGTGGTCATCTCAGGATTTGCATACTGAAACCATTAAACACACCACAGGCTGTCTAAGTGAATGCTTATGTTGCGTCACACCTTGCTGAATGACACTTGTGGTGATTTCCATTGTAATAAGACCACAATACAGTACAATGAAGCTAGATGTGGAAGCTGTGTGTGTTCATGTGTGTACAGGGACCATTGTGCGCTGATGATATCATCATTGTTCCTGATTGGACAATGTGTGCAGGCACATTTGTGTAAAGGAGATATTCTAATCAAGCCGGCTACCTCAATTCAGCTGCCAAGCTGGGACAATGGAGGTGTGTGGACATGGCACTCATAGGGATCAGTGGACTTTCAGTGGCCTACTTACACATATTTCACTGGACCAAGCTGCACATCTCAATACACCTGCCATGACAGAACAATACTGGCAAGAGTGTATGTGTGTGTGTGTGTGTGTAAGATCACACTCAAACCTGTCAGTGTTAAGAGAGGGTCCGTCTATATCACATACAAGATTAAAGACTAGTTTGTTTTATAAATCTGCATATGGATGTCTTTAAAGTTGAGTGTGTACGGGTGAAAGACTGTGTGTGTGTTGTGTGTATATCTTTGAACAATAGGTGCAAACCCCTCGTGTGATAATCCATTTACCTACAGTACAGCATAAAAACCCTCTCATATAATCTCATTACCACACTGAACGCTGGACATGGACTATTGTGTGGACTGTATAGACATTGTAATGTGCTGTAATCATTGCAACATCCGCATCAGTCCTTGTAATCTGTGTGGCAGTTGTTTTTACAGGTGTGTCTTTTGTCATTTTAATGCTCTGTAATCATGTTACAATCATGTTAATGTACTTCTTTGCAGGTGCTTCAGTACGGTACGGTAAGCAAACCACTACTGTGAAACATCTGGCCTCCAATGAATCTTGAACAAATCTTTCCTTAGAGGAAACGAGCACACACACAAATGCTGGCTTTAACAGACACACACACACACACATAGATGAATTTGAAAGCAACGCTCTCCAAACATCTGCCAAGTGTCTTTTCTGCTGTTCTCTGTGATGGCGGTGCAACAGTGATATAAACCCTCTGACAATGGAGAGAGAAAACAAGACACACAGAGAAACAAGACACACAGAGGCAAAGACAGAAAAGACGGGCCAGGCCAGACTTCTAAAGGCTTAAGACATGAAATTCATCTACTCATATACACACTGAGAGCTCTGTTTTTCCCTTCAGGGTCACAGCTTTTAATTTGCATTTGATCTACTTTTTAAAAAAAATTATATTTCTGGGAAATATATCGATATTATATTGATATCGTGATATGAGACTTAGATTTTGGATGTCGTAATGTGGCGTATAAGTGTTGTCTTTTCATGGTTTTAAAGGCTGCATTACAGTAATGTCATGTCATTTTCTGAACTTACCAGACTTTACTTACCAGAGTTCTAGCTGTTCTATTAATTGCGTACTATTAAACTCATCTCAGAGGCATCTTTTCACCTCCAAGACCCAACACACACACACACACAAACAGCGTTGCACTCACTGGCTGAATGTCTTGTCCATGAGGTCGGTGTTGTTGATCATGACGATGCACTCGTCCTCTTCAAACAAGCCCTCCTTTCTTGAGCGACTCTCCTCCTCCACTCCACGGATGTAGAGGCCGAGAGACCTGACAAGGAGAGGGAGCGAGGAGAGGGAGGTAGGTTGAGGTATGTTCACATTAAAACATTGCACACATACGCAGTCAAGCACACACACTTTCTTAGAGTGACTTTCAGAGTGTGTCCCTGATGTGTCTGATGGGGTAGCCCACTGAGACCGTCCATATGGCGTACTTAGACACCGCTATGTCAGATACACATTACAGACAAGCACACATATAATCAAGATATAACGGCGAGCAGACATGTAGATTAACACGTGATAAAGGGACACATTCAAATCTACAGGCAGCCAGTAAGATGGTAGCGTAGACTGACATCTATTTCAGATCCCTCGGTCCCTAACATCAACCTGCTGCCTCACCAAAAACACGTCTTAACAAAGCAGAGGTGATGACACCGACACTCTTAAGACTTCAGCTGCAAGAGGATGAAACTAGGTTAAGAGGTGAAAGGGATGACGGTAAACGGTGGAAAGAGATGGAGGAGGTGCCCGGGGAAAAGGGAGGAGAGGACAGGAACAAAAAAGAAAGAGAGGGGAAAGAGCAGAGCGAGAGAGAGAGGAATTTAAGGAGGAGATTGGCAGGGTCAGGTGAGTCATGAGAACAGCCATAAAAGCTCATCCTGCTTTCCTTTAGGAAATCCCCATCCACTGTCTGACTGTCACACACCCAAAGAAAAGCCCTGCATAGCTCTGCAATTTTTCTTCCTTTTCTTCTTTTTTTCCATTGTGTGTGTGTGTGGTTGTCATGTTTGTGCACGTTAGCACCAGGGTCCTGAATTCCTTACAAATGCAGAACAGGATTACGAGAATATAACTCTGGGACGTTCTGTAGCTGGTAAACAGACAAGGCGTTTTGAGGTTAAAGGGCAGAATTATTTACTAGGGCTGTCAATCGATTCAAATATTTAATCCGGTTAATCAGACATTTTTTATCTTTTCAAAATGTACCTTAAAGGGAGATTTGTCAAGTATTTAATACTCTTATCTACATGGGAGTGGGCAAATATACTGCTTTATGCAAATGTATGTATATATTTATTGCTGGAAATCAATTAACAACACAAAACAATGACAAATATTGTCCAGAAACCCTCACAGGTACTGCATTTAGCATATAAAAATATGCTCAAATCATAACAGCTACTGGCAGATACGGGTGTGGTTAGGTGTGTGTAACGCAACCGGACGCGACAGGGAGAGGTGACTGTTCGCTCAAATCAACAAACCTCCTAAACAGGTTAGTATAGATGTTGCAATCGCACCAATTATATCAGAACTGAAGAGTATTTCTTCATTGAAAGGCACTGAAGGCTTTTCTCGATGGAAAAGATGTTTTCGCTCTTCTCCCGACTGGCTTCGGCAAGAGTTTGATTGACAGATGGTTCATCCAATCACCTGCCAAGTAATTTCTTTAAAGTGCCTGCCCTTTTCTAAACAGCTTCCAATGACGGCTTCTCAGATGGTTCTGTGTAACAAACCATCTGGCGCGTCAGGTTACATAATTAGGGCTTATATAGATGGGTATCTCTTTTGTGTGTATGCATGTGTTTATCTGCGTGCACACAACTCACCGTCCGCTGAGTGATGAGCTGTAAGGAACCACGTGGATTCCCAGAGGACTGTCCTCTCCCAGGATCTCCACTGTTCTAGTCAGGCTGCACACATGAACACACAAACACCACAAATATCAAATCAGTGGGAGAAAAACAATTTATGTAATATCAGTATACTAAAATACAATTCAGGTACAAGATGTTTCACAGTAAAATAAAGGGCAGCTTTGACTTCTGTTCTGTTTGCTGCCATCATACTTGCCAACCTTGAGACCTACAAAATAGGGAGGATTTCAAAACCAAAGCGGGGGGTCTGAGGGTCCTCCCCCAGAAAAATTTGAGTTTCAGAGACTTTATTTCCTGGTGACTTACAAAGAATGAAAATAACAAAATAATAAGTATACTGCAACAGCATTCTTATGTTAAACTTTTATTTTTACCTTTAAATCTCAGGAAAGAAGACTGAATAATCCGCCCCTCTGGCATAAACTTGGCGTTTGAATCTAGAGAATAAACTAATATTAATAATAAGTTTTTTATGAATTTTTTGCTCCTGCTTGGGTATTTCTTTCACTTAGTACTCTCCATTTCTCTCTACGTCTCTCATTCACTGAAGGCCCTTTCAGATACAATGCAACAACGACCCCACTGTGCTCCGAAACCCGTTATTTACAATGGCTTGCGCTGCGCCACGACAGCTTTTTGCTACGTCGAGCAAAGCCCAACTTTGGACGCTGCACGCTGTGATGTGCAAAGAACTGAGTGGCGAGCGCAGCTCAAATACGAGCTCAAGCTGCGCTGTGTTGCGAGCAGCTCTCTTTCCCCGGGAAACGACATTTGGTGTAGGTCTATTGTCGTCCGGGTGGAAACTGTAGGGATCATACAGGCTGCACAGTGCCAGAAACAGGTTGAGATAATGAAAAGTAAAAAAAGCCGCGAGGAAACTGGGTGAGGGCAATGAAAAACGGGACTCTCCTGGGAAAATAGGGAAGGTTTGGCAAGTATGGCTGCCAGATACACTCTGCATAATGATTACCCAGCCAGGGACAAATCTGTGACACAAACATTAACTGAAAAACACACAATCGTGAGAACGTCTGATCAATCCTTCCTCATATGAACGGAACATAAAAACATGATGTAGAGACACATTGAGGAAGTGAGAAAGGGACCATAACACAGAGAGGGCAAGGTCTCACACGCAAACACACACCAGAATAAAAACACTCTTGAAAATGTGTGTTTGAAAAGTGCTATCCTAGATTGACACATCACTTTTCAAGTGCTAAGAATACTTTTTTTGTCAAGGAGTTAATCCCCGTCTGTGAACCCAGCCCTTAGAGAAGAGAACGCCGACACTCTATTCAAAGTCAACTGAACTGCAGACTGCTCTGTCTGTCTATCTGTCTGAGTGTGCTTATGTTCGTCAAAACTTTTATACTGTGCCATTCATCTCTATGGGTTTCTTCCTCTCTTTCAATCTCTCAATGTCTCGTTTGGATTATTCAAGTGTGTCTGCTTTACATTCTGTCTGTGTTTTAATGTGTGTGCGTGTTGAAGTCTTTGTTTGTTTGATTAGTTTATCTATCAGAGCGCAGCCATTAATCCTCCCCTGACCTTCTCCCTGCTCCCTGTGTGTGTTTTCTAAGTGAGTTTGTCTGAACTTAGTTTTGTGCTCTTTAGTTCTACACTCCTCTCTCTCTCTTTCTGTCTCTAACTCTGTCTGCTGGTTTTGTCTCTCTCTCTCTCTCTCTCTCTCTAGACCATCCATCCATCCCTAAACCCCCATGAACTGATAGCAGTGCAGATGCTGATAAACTCCAGAGAGAGAGGGTGGTTGATGATGGTGGGTGGCAACAGGGGAGAGATTCAAAGTGCAAACACAAGTTCTCCCTCTCTTTTTGTCTCTGCCTCTCTCTCTCTCTCTCACACACACACACACACAAACACAGACACAAAGCTGATGCTGCCTCATAGTCACTCAGCAACTTTGAGTTAATCCAGACAATAGGAAACAAGGGACTGCGAGAGAGAGAGGAAGTCCAGGGCAGAGGGAGGACAGATGGAAGAGGGAGAGTGAAAGTCAAGGATGGAGGGAGAAGAGAAAGAAAGAGGTTATTAGTAGGGATGAAATGAGAAAGGGATGAAAAATGGAGGCAGTGGAGGTAAAAACTAAAGAGAGCTTAGACTAAAATGTTGTTCCAATTCCATACTAAATACTAATAATAAACATGTAGTACATGCAGTGTAGTGTCCACTTAAAACTGACAGCATGCATACTTTATGCAAAGCTGCTGACAGCTGCAGATGGAATTAATCTGCAGATGGTGGTGAAAATTAATTTAACTCGTTTTACAGAAAAAATATGTTTGCTTTGTTCTTGCTAGTTTTAATAGTTCTTTCATGTAAGCTAGTATTGGCCAGGTTTCATGTTGTCTGGAGACAAAGACAAGCATTCGCACGTTATGGGAAGAAAAAAGCTGATCAGTCATGTGAGTTAAATGTTTTCTGCGTCAGTATTTATTTGGCAGAGGCGTTTCCATATCCCATTAAGCGCATCAACTCTTTTCCGACAAATGCAAAAAACACCTCAATTGGTAACCATGAATGTCTGTAACAAAATCGGTGTCATTCCATGACACCATGAATAGATGCTGAGATATTTCACTGGGCAACTGAAAAATTTGACCTACTGGTGGCGCTAAATGAAAAGTCAGAGGATCATCGAAGTCAAGAGGATTCATGCTCTTGGGATCAAAAGGGATCAGTACAAAATGTCCTGTCAATTCATCCAATAGTTGTTGTGATATTTTAATCTGGACCAAAGTGGTGAACACACTCACCAACATCACCATCCCTGGATTCAAAACCACTGCTTTAGCTAAAATGATATAGGGTAAATAGAAAAAGAAAAGTGGAAGAAAAGATGAAATGCATAGAGAGAGAAGACTGAAGAAGAAAAGAGGAAAAGAGGGAGTGGGAAAGGGGGAAAGATGTATGAAGCGAGGGAGGTCTGGAAGCAAGATATAGTGAAATGAAGGGAGGAGGAGGCACTGAATTAATTAGACAATGCTAATGAATAGCATTAATATGAGAGGAAAAATAACATCCACCCCTCCTCTATCCTTTCCTGTTGGTGTCTCTCCCTCTGATCTCTAACACTCCCACTAGAACACACACACACACACGCACACACACACACACACACACACACACACACACACACACACACACACACACACACACACACACACACACACACACACACACACACAGACAGACAAGCACTTGAGATCCATTTGCGTTTCCTTTTTTATTTTTTGTGTGAGATGTTTGACAGGCTGCATCACTGCAAAAAATTAAGTGGGGGTGAGAGAGAGACAAAATGGGTGAGACTTGAGAAAAGAGAGAGAGAGAGAGAGAGAGAGAGAGAGCGATGAGAGAACAAGAGACGGAGAAAAAGAGCCAAACACAGAGAGGGAGAGAAGCAGAGAGAGATGAAGAGAGCAGGTGTTCTCTTTATCCACCTGCCACTTCACTGATCCTCGCTATGAAAGAGGAGAAATAACAAAAAAGGAGGATGTGCATTACCAAACCACTCTCTTCCTCTCACTGCATTTCACCCTCTCAACCCTCTTCTTATTTGTCATCTCCCTTTCTCTCTCTCTCTCTCTCGCCTTTTCTCTCTCTAGGCTGGTCTTCAAAGTGCAGAGCGCCAGAGATGTAGGGAGTAAAGGGAACGCTAACCAGTACAGATGTACAATACTGCTGAAGGTTAATCTATGCAAATACATGAATAAACACACCACAAAAGAAATTTAAAAAACACTCTAAATAATAGTTGATGAATGAATGAGTACAAAGCTTAATAATATGAATAATAATCACGTTTAGGTATACTATGTTAATTGCCCTATGTAAAAAGTGAGAGTATATTGAGATATGTTGTGTTGTGTTGATATAGAAGTGTTCGCTCACAAAATAACCAGCCGTCTCCTAAAAATTGCGTTCCATACAACGAAACTGCATTGTGAACTACGTTTCAACATTTAATTATTTTAATTTACATCCGTAGCTTAATAACTAGGGCTGTCAAGGTTAACGCGATAATAACGTGTTAACGCAAATTAGTTTTAACGCCATAAATTTATTGAACACATTAACACAACTTGTGATTTTTAGGTTGTAGCGGGCTCAGTTTTAAAGCTGGAGTGAAGATTCTGGCATCATATGAAACTACAAAACCTAATGAATCTATTGGTACGTGAATGAGGCTAAATAACGCTCCAAACTTGCATGGCCATGTACCTACGAGTCTCCCCTTTACAGACATGCCCACTTTATGATAATCTCATGCAGTTTGTGGCAAGTCATAGTCGAGTCAGCACACTGACAGCTGTTGTTGCCTGTTGGGCTTGAGTTTGCCATGTCATGATTGACAGCCCTATCAATAACATACCAAATGTTTTTTTTTACTAAACCTAACCAAGTAGGTTTTGTTGCATTTTTTTGTTTTGTTTCAATTTACTTTAACTACGTGTTTAAAAAAGTTTAAAACTGCTTCTGTAATCCGGGAGAAAATATGTTTTCCCTCGAGACGTAATTGAGAATGCAGTTTAGTTATATGGGAACGTAATTTTGTAGGAGACAGGGTTTGAAAATAACATTAATAAACTCTGTTAACGCTGGAAAACCCCTTTCACAACCAGTTTGTCTTGTGCATCCAGTGAAACCAATTTACCTTTTCACCTCCTAGCTTCTAAAACACCTCCAACACATTGGGCCTTATTTCACAAAGAAATATAGTGTGATGGCAACGCTATTTCAATAAACCAATTTACAGTAAATCTGTTTCCCTGTATAAAAAGCACATTTTGATTCAAAGGTAATGAGTTTTCTGGTGACCGTGCTGTGCGGTTAAAATTATGATGAGCCATTACTGTTTTTATAGGGTGTAGCTTCGCACTCAAAGGCGCACACACGCACGCATGCACACAAACACACATGCGGGGAGGTGAATAGAAACATACACAACAGCAGAGACTTATATACAGCCACCCACACACATTCATTCATTTAACGTATGCTTTGCTGTTCCAATATTTATGGCTGCATTCCTCTACTCATTTTGGACTTTTTTTTGCAATTTCAAGGATCGTTTCCCCGGCGACCACAAAAACCATTACATCACTTTTACATTACTCACAGCTGAGAGTGTGTGAACATGAGATGATGTGTGCAAAAAAAAAGTTCTTGAGAAAATGAAACAAATGTGTGCGTCTTGAATAATGATCTTTACATCTACTGCATTGAATTGTAGAGCACCATACTGCGTGATAAAACTAAATTAAAAACAATATTTCTCTGATTCACGTCCATTCAGACGTTCACATTGAGTTATTTTAATCGAAATTTGTTTCTCATTAATTCAGGTGACAGGGTTGTGCGTCACAGGAACTCAACGTTGTAATTTCATCCAGACATAACTCAACAGAAAGACGAGATAAACTCAGTTATTACCCAGACCTTGCGTGGAGAGCGCCTGTTATGTAGTGTACAATGAATATGAGCGTATACACGAGTATGTGAGTGTGATCTAATCTGTCTGTGCTCTGTGGTTGCCGCTAGTTGCTATGGAGAGAGGCTGAGGTCAGACATTATTCTCTCCACTCAGCTCTCTCATAAGTCTTCCTCCCTACAGGTTAACTACATATTATTTTGTTGTAGTATCTGTGAGTTAACTGTGGATTAGTTTCACGCCCATACTGACCTGTTCAAAAACACAGAGTAGTACACTTTCCATTAGCAAGAGGTCAATGTTGTCAGACGGAGCGGCACATTGATCAATGACGTAACAGACATTTTCTCAAATTTACAACCGACCCTTTCATTGTTTCGTATTACTCATGCTCCTGCAAACACTGGCCTCGGTTTGGTTGTGTGGACACATTGGTTTTGTATGTTTATTAGAGAATAAGTCTGTTTCTATTTGGTCTTTTAATAGAAATTTAAATTATATTTAGTTATTTCCACTTATGCCAGGGGCCACTAATGGAAAAATATGTGGATTGGGATGCAATGCTTTTGGGGTCACATCATAATTATCATTATTATTTTTTTCAACATTTATTCTGTGACATGGTTAGACATCACGACAGAGTCCAGCAGGGGGAAAAAACAACTCACACAATTATAAATGTTATAAACAAATCAGCATTTTCTCCACTTATTGGTAAGTTTTAAAAAACAAAAGTGTACATTAAAAATAATTCTGCGCAATTACATTAAATACTGCAACCCTCAATATTTAAGTTTTTTGCATACAAATGTGATGGGTGATTGTGGGGAACATTTATTTACTTCCACATTATGTGAGTGGAAAAGAAAAAATAACAACGGAGTGAAAAAATGTAATTCCTCTAAAGGGATTAATAAAGTAGTCTTAATTTGGTTTAGAAAAGACGCCTCAGTTTTATTACATTATTCTCAGGCACAGACTGACAGAATCAAATTATTACTTTTTTTATGAAATATAATATTAGGCAAAAGAAAGAAATTAAACAGCAAATGCCACATATTTAATGAAAGGGCGTGTCATATTATCCACCGTGAGAAGTGAGGCTAAATACTGGAGGACAAATGAACAGTAATGTAGAGGGGGTGTCTTGAGCTAACATGGAAAATGGAATATTGACCCCTTACTCAACAGTAGATGTTACATAGCAGTGGTGTACATCATCTGAAAGCTGGGAACCTGAAGATTAATTTGAGATGCAGCTCAGCACAGTGTGTCAAGTTGTTCTAGTCATAAATCAGAAATACAAATTAATTAACAAATGAATTAATTCAAATAAATTGTGAAAGTATGTAAGGGCTTAGAACATGATGATATAAGTTTGTTATGGCCATTTCCATGCTCTATTATGTCTCATAAGTTGTTGCAGCAATTTTGGGGTTGCCATTTGTTACACAAATTTGGTGCTAAATTTAACCATTTATTACCACTCGAGAATTGATAAAAGTGATCAATAATCCCTCCAAAATACCACATTAAGACACTAAGACCTTGAGGAACACTGTAGAAAAACCCATGCTGTGATTTGGTATCAAAAACTTTTGACATTTGGAGATTTCTGCAAGAATTGCACATTTCTGCAATTGGATGGCAAGCACTTCTGTTCTGGAAACTGCTCAGAAACCCCCTTATTGTCAATCTAGCTAGGAACACCATCCATCCTCTGAATACTCTAGGTCTCTAGTTTGAGGTTGTAAAGTTTCATGAGGCTGTGATTATCCTACATTATCCTAATAGTGTATTACATGTATGGTAACTATCTGTTCTCACTCTGTGTAAGAATGTGTGAGGCTGTAGCCCCAAACACACACACACACACTTACAAGGCCCACAGGAGACACGGGGCATTCTGCAGCACCCCTACCACTTCATTAAGCAGCCCTCATTAGTGTATGCATATGTGTTTTCTGTGTTCAGATGCATCTGCCTGAAAAAACAGTTGCAAGTGTGTTTGTAGCTGTTTGTTTTTAAGACCATGTGTCTATGGCAGTCTACACATATCTGTGTGAATGTGTGTGTGTGTATGTGTGTGTGTGCGTGCGTGCGTGCGAGGGTGCGTGCGTGCGTGCGTGCGTGCGTGCGTGCGTGCGTGCGTGCGTGTGTGTGTGTGTGACCCTGACCCTGTTTTTTTTGCAGTCTTTTGTAGTGAGCTAATGATGGGGCTCCTTTACACTAACTATATCTGCACGGGCCTTGATCTGGATTAGGATACAGCTTTAATGAAGGGAAAGTAGGACACAAACACACACATGAAACATCTATAAACATGAACGTAGACAAGCACGCACATGCAAAAAAGCTCTCCTCACAATTACATAACATAAATAGGAGTGCAGTAGAAGAGTTACAAACACACACTGACCTGCCATTGAAGGTGTGTTTGCCTTGGGGTCGGTCTACCCCTGCTGGCCTCTCCACAGCGGGACTGGCTGCCTGCAGAGAAAACACACTTCCTGTTAGTCAGTGCGAGACAGTAAGAAGAGCAGAAAAAAGCTCCAACAGCGCATTCAATCTGTCTGAAAGTGGATACTTCACGGTTGGACAAAGGAGAAAAAAAAAGAGCGATAACGTGAATTCTAAGAGACATGTGGATGGATTAACTAATAAACCTCTTAAATAAAAATAAAGCTGTTAATGAGTGATATTAAGGATCCCCCCCGTGTTTTGATTTCCAATATGAAAGCCTTGAGCTCAACAAGTAAGTCTTTGCCATTTTGAAAGACAGGAGAACACATAAAAGGGAATGAATGAATTGATTGAGTGAAGTGATGAGTGAAGGAGCTGCTAAATTGATGGATGGATGATGTACAAATAGCAATTAATATGTGAAGGCAAGAAGACAGTGTTGCCAAGCAGTAATAAATAACACTGTCACTTGGCATGGCAACCGAGAGAACGAAGAGAGAGAGGTGTGAGAAAGACGAGTGTAAATGTGAGCCAAGGGAGCCGTAATAATCACTTAATACAATGACATAGGGTGTGTGTGTGTGTGTGTATGTGTGTGTGTGTGTTATTGTTAGAGACTCAGAGAGGTGAGCTCCACAGGGAAAGGGTTACATGCTTAACGGTATAGAGATGATGAATCATCTAATACTCAACATGTGACAGTATCTGTGAGCGTTTGCAGCAACCCATCACTGCTACATATGTTTGTGATTCCACGGAGTTAACACTGTATCATGAATATATCTCTAGAGTTTAATGCAACTAGACACAGACCTGCAACAAATCACACCACTGTGAAGAGTAGAACACCTTTTGACATTTAGCTTATAATGCTTTCCAGTTTTTAGACACTGTGAAGGAGAAGTATTGATTTAATTGCTCTATAGGGACCCAACGTTGTGATGTCACCCCGAGGCCAGATGCTTTTCTACTAGCTTCTGTTTTTCAAAGCAAAATCATTGAGGTTTATCTATTTGTAAAATGTGTTCCTGGGGTTAACTATCCATATTCCAAGATAAATAAGATTCACTTGGGATTAGAAATTGAAACCCACAAATAATGCATCATCGTGTTGATCTCTCCCGTACACATGACATCCTTCAATGCTCTCCTGTAATGTCATCTTTCCTACTTTTTAAACTGTAATTGCTTTAGTCTCAAAAATGTCTTAGCCGTCTGGCCCTCTCTGTCCTTCTAAGGTCACAACCTGTCAGGATTCGACGCGGCCACTCGACTCGCTGGTGACGTACAGTCTAAAGCTCGGCAGGGAAGGAGAAGCGCACTAACATCAGTGTTTTGAGGAAGCAAACATTGACAGCATTGCCAACGATCACCTGGAGGTAGGAGAAGGCGTTTCAAGGACAACATCAGGATCAACCTAAAAAGATTCCACATAAACAGCTCTAACTGGGGCAGAGGTGGCCTAAAGGTTAGAGAAGCGAGCCTGTGACCCCTTGAGCAAGGCCCTTAACCCCAACCGCTCCAGTGGAGCTGCTCACTGGCCAACAGATCAGGCTGTGGTTATACTGGGCAGCTTCCAGGTGTGAATGTGATCAGGACATTCCTGAAAAGGAGAGCATTGCTCTCAGTGAACCTCCTCTGAATAAATAAAGGTGAAAAAAAAAACTTTGTGCAAAACAGAACCGCATGGAGAAACAGTGAAACAGTTGACATGAAGGACCCACACTCCATGAAGACGACCTCAGAAAAAAGACAAAAAGGCAAAAAGGCTTTCCCTCATCCCACTTCCTGCACCTCAAATCAACGCCCACAATGTAAAAAAGTTTGTGGCTCCAGAATTGGATCTTCAGCTATTTGAAAACCCACAATAAGAAGCCCCAAGAGGACCATCATACTCGACTTCGAGTCAACAATGATGATGATGAGGGCTTGGTAGCTAAAAACTGAAATATTAGGTAAAGAACAATATTGCTATGATATTTAACTCAAACCCAAATGATATGCATTAGGATTGCATGATTAATAGTTATTTTAGTCTACATAAATTGCAGAGATATAAAAGAATGGATACTATATTTAAAAATAATGAGAATGTCAATGAAAGAGCCAAATAATGAAATACCCTTGTTGCTAAAATCAGACATTATAAGTGCGATTGATCTAAGGTTTGCCTCGACTCTGGTTGCCTTTAAAAGCTTGATTTAAATGTGTTTTATTTCTAAATTAAAGCTAATTTAAATTGTATGTAAAGCACTGTGAAATTGCCTCAAGCGTGCATCATATAAATAAATTGACCTTGTCTTGATTATTATATCAGAATATCTGTCGAAGTATTCCTAATTACTATGCAGTCCTAATCTGCATGTGTCTGCATGTTCATATGTGCATGTGGATATCTGAGTTTAGGCGTGCACGTGTTTGTGTGAGCACACAGCAGACAAATACACACAGGTCAATAAGGCTCAATGTTGGAAGCAGGCACTAATGGACTCTTAACATGACCTTTCACCTTTGACCTCTCAACCCTGTTGCCATATGACCTACACCACCTGTCAGAGACGGGGAGAGGGAAGGGAAGAGAGAACGAGCTGAGAGAAACACAGATGTGTAATGAAGAGAGGAAATGTCAAGAGAGCTGAAGAGATTGAGGCTGGGGTCGAGACACAACAGCTGCAGATGTGAAAGAAGGAATCAGACGGCGGCTGATGATGAGAGGAGCTGGATGAAGGTGAGGTGAGTCTCAACAGTGAATGACAGCCTGCACATACTGTAACCATATGTTTAGGGCTTGGTGGCTTGGAAATCAATTAGTCTGGCCTAGCTGCAGATGCTGTCATGTGCGCTTAATTACTAACAGAATGACAGGTAACATTAATTATCCTAACCTCTTTGTCATAACAATAGCCACTCATACAATAATTGGAAAGTCTTTGGTGCTTAATTGTATGTCTCTTTTAATAACTGTACATAGTAATATTCTCTCTCTCTCTCTCTCTCTTTCTCTCTCTTTGGATGAGCGACATATTAATTAAAGAGGCTAGCGGTGTATGTTAGTTATCAAAGGGTAATTTAGAACAAGAAAATTAATCTGAACAAATAAATGTGTCTCATTATTCATGTTAACCTTGCAATATTATAGATAATATAGCAAAGGTGTTGAATGGTTAAGTGCCTTGTTCTTTGTTTTGATTGAAAAACCATAAAGTCTTAAGACGTTATATGAGTTACTTATTTAATTGTATTATATTATTTATATCTAACTAGTGTAGAAGAAGAAAAAAATGATGTCAGATCCAATTCGGTAGCTGAGTTTTATTCACCACGCAGTAGAGACGGAAGTTCACAACATCTCAACACTTCTACCAATTACACGTACCTAACGAGCAGCCAATACCCACAATTATGGCTGTAATGAGCTCAATTACATAATACTATTAATATAATAAATAAATGACAATATTTTGGTTATTAAAGGTGCTAAATGGGAGACTGAGAGCATTGAGGGAGAGGGACTTCATTCTCTGCTCAGGTAGACATTATTCCTCTATATCTTTACATAGCAAATAGTTGTTTGCTGCTATATTATTGCTCTGAATATCATATAGCGCACCTTTAAAGGTGCACATTCTTAAACCATTACTAAAGCTGCAATTCATTGGGATGTATGGGAATGTTTCAATCCCATAAAGAAAGATTATTTTTATACAGGAGAAGCGCAGAAATAATGATTGAAAGACCTGCTGCTTTATATGAGAATGAATCAAAAATATTCTTATAATAATGACAAAGATGTATTAGAAATATTTCGAGGACAACTGCAGGGAAAAAAAATTAATACATTAGTGTGCCGACCTTGGACAGTTCAATCGATACTTGTGAGCATTAGCGGCCCTCCAAAAACTGGAGGATAGAGAAGCAGGATTTCCATTTTAACTCAATGATGGATAATCCTACCTTGAATAACTGTGCTTATAATAAATGAGCCGCAAGCATTTAGTATTCTCGGTCTAATCTAATAATTGCTAAAAGCGGATAAAAAAGAGTGAACTATTAGTGATATTACTAATTACTGAATAACCAATCAAGCTAAGTGTTCCCTGAAAACGCTCCCAGAGTGAGTATGATAAATTAATAGTAATGCAAGCTGGGAAGTTTGTGCATATCTGGATGTTGTGTATATTGTGTGTGTGTGTGTGTGTGTGTGTGTGTGTGTGTGTGTGTGTGTGTGTGTGACAGTGATAAACCTAAGGTAATCTATCTTGAAATTGACATACTCTTTGAGTATGAGCTGATGAATTATAGTGAATATGTGTTTTGATAAATACTATGTCAGAGAGGTCTGAGGTCTGAACAGGGAAATAAACAACACAATTTTTTTCTATTAAAGGTGCTATTGATAACATTCAGCCACTAGCTGTCACATTCTCCGTCCCCTGTTCCATTGCATTTACTTCACAACAAGTCGTTGCCAGGCATTTACTGTCAATCTCAGCCATTTATCCGTTTTTTCTAAAAAATGGGAAGTGGGAACCAAACATTAATTTTGGACCACCAAAATTTGTAAAATGATTAATTCACAATCATAATATATATATTTATATATTTTATTTATTTTTTTGTTCAGAAAAGCCATACTTTTATTCGGTACCTTTCTAAAGGCTTTGACGATGTATTATTTAAAAAATAAAAATGTGTTTACTTAAAAAAAGTTATCAATAATACCTTTAAATAAATTAAATTCATTTCTTTAGAGCAACTACGGCTTAACAGAGCTCATTTCTTTGTAGACCTATAGTCAGTTTAAGGACAAATGACACACGGACAATGTAACATGAGTTCTTTCATTTCGGTTTTTGTTCAAACTGATCATATCATAAGCACGACATTTACTTCCTTTAAGCATCATTAGTGTGACTTCTTCCTGTTATGTTACTGCATTGTTTAGTACCTGACTTCAGTTCTCTAATGTACACATAGAGTAGGCATTGGGGAAAGCACAAAGAGGAACGGGAAAGGTGTAAACACAGAAGAACAGACACATTCACATAAAAACCCTGCTTCACTGACAAACGTACTGTACATGCAGGTGGACGGTGCAAAAAGCCACACACATGCAGACAAACACACACATATTCACACACACACACACAGGTGTAGCATGATAAATAAGTGCTGTACTGCCTTATTAGCCCCAGTAGTATTCTGTGTAAGAACAAATACTCCCAGCCTGATTAACACGCTGTAGCCTGTAACGTGCAACCCTATGTGTGTGTGTGTGTGTGTGTGTGTGTGGGTGTGTGTGTTGTAAGTGTGAGAGAAAGCGAGAGAGGGGATAGAGAGAGTGATTTTGTGGCTTACTGTACTCATTTGTGCCTGGCATTTAGAGCGGAAGAGCAGCACCAGTAAATCTTTCTGGGTTGAAATTAAATAAAGAGAGGGGACAGAGAGTAGGAGAAGAGACGTAGGGAGAAGAAAGACAGAGAATTACTGCAAGAAGAGTACTTTCTTCCCCTCATCGCTCTCACCGAAAGGCCAAGTGACAATTTGAACAATTACCCGGAGCCATTACCTCCATCTGAACCTGGCTGCTTGAGAAGAGACAGACCTATGAGCGAGTGACTTGAGTGTGAGTGAAAGAGTGAGGGAAACAAAATAAAGACTGACAGGGATGTGAGAGAGTGATGTACGAGGAAGAGGAGAGAGAAAAACAGAGAGAGAACCCCGTTATTTACAGTAGTCACGGCATCAATTACCGCCTCAACACTCATGTGGTAGTTATTATAGCACAGCAGGTTTGGAAGAAAACGTAGAGGAAAGATGTGAGGCACGGAGGAGTATCACACAGACAGAAAGATGAGGGGGAAAAACAGCAGAGAGAGACTTTTTATACTTATATCGTAATGACTGGACTAAACAACGTAACTTATTCATCTCCACAGTGAATACTCCTTTGCTCTCCCTACATAAAACATATCTGTTTATGAACTGATAAGTCTTGCTGGATATAATATAATCCCTCAATGGTAGTATCAACATGACAGAGAAAGTCTGCGTGATATTGATGTCTATACCACAGACTGTATATAAGAAGTGGAAGGAGTCACGGTGATATCACCCATTGGTTTGTGTCCGTTGCCGTTTTGAAGCCTTGTTGCCCTCTGGTCTATACACTTATTGGTCCAAGTTTAAGGAAGTAACAATGTAAACCTACATAGATTTCTTGTAGACTCTAATTTGGATGGTAAGCTTACATTTATGAATTTGGTCCGAGTTCAAATTACTCTCAAGTGGAGGTCTGAGCAGGAAGGATCTGACAACATCAGCCTTGAGGTCTCTCTTCAGTAGCAGATTTAAACAAAGGAAAATTACTGCCTGATGCTGTGTTTCAGCTATTTCTTTACAAGACACAAACATCAGAATAAGACCGCAAACAAGTCTATAAGAATTTTGTTAAGTTATAGGGAGGGGACTCCAACATCTCTAACATGATGTGGGAAATAGGGAAAACAGCTTGCTACATTTTTTCAATAAAAAAAGCGGATTGCAAATCGCCACAGTTGTAATGTTTCGTGTAAGATGAGATAGTAGGGAAACCTGAGGAGCTAACATGGACTGTAATAAAGAGAGACTGAGTCCACAGCTGGTGTGGTTGAGGTCACATATATGCATGCTAACCTGCAGGAGCACCAACATATAAAACACCCAGACGCACAGAGTCTGGACAAGCCTACTGTGTAACTGACACCCAGTAATATTTCATACTGACAGCCACAGGAGTGATGGCATGCAGTGAAAACAGAGCTAAGATGTAAGGAGTGGAAGGTGGGCTCAGAACAACAGGATCTACATTCCTGAGCTTTGGATTACATTTCACCGGGTAAATGAAAGTAACCAGATTAGTGCTAGCAGTTTATATTTATTAGTGACAACTAGTGCGTCCAGATTTCATTTCTGCTAAACTGTGTTTCATGTCGCTGTAGGTAGAAAATCAGAATCAGGTGGATCATCATAAAACAAATTTTAAGTTCCAGGGGTGCTTTCACATCAGAGACCCGGGCCCGGATCCGAGTACACTTGTCCCCAAAGTCCAGTTTGTTTGATTAGTGTGAACGCTCCGTACCGTACTCGGGCACGGTTCCTTGATCCGTACTCGAGTCTACTTGAAAAGGTGGTCTGGAGAACGGTTCTTGTGTACTCGGGTACGTTTCGCATCAGGTGTGAAAGCCGACCGTACCAAAACACGGAAGTGGACTGCTATTTAACGCGAGTAACATTAGCAGTCAGGGAGTAGTTATGAAAGGGCGGGCTTTTTTCAACGCCGCCGGTCTTCTCCGAAATCTGTATATGCGCGCAACATGAGCCGATCTCATCCTCTGAACTGCACCAGCATGGGTGATAAAGCAGGAAGGCAGGCGAGAGGGTCCTTAAAATATAGACAACAGTAGGCGATGGGGTTGGACGATTATGTTATTATTTTATTTAGCTAATTTAACGGTCTGCCTCCGAAGAACAAGAGCCGTTCAGCGGGCAGAGAGAGAGAGAAAGCGGGGATAAACTGCGTGTAGTGTCAGCATATTTTAACATCAAACTTGGTGAACTATATAATATATATATATATATATATATATATATATATATATATATAACAGCTGATCTCAACATAAACAAATACACGTGGATGATGATGCAAGTGTACTC
The DNA here is from genome assembly GCF_015220745.1 of Sebastes umbrosus. Taxonomy (NCBI): domain Eukaryota; kingdom Metazoa; phylum Chordata; class Actinopteri; order Perciformes; family Sebastidae; genus Sebastes; species Sebastes umbrosus. The sequence continues at coordinate 7,830,933 of NC_051281.1, forward strand.
GGGTACGGAATAACTTTACTAATGTGAAAGCTGAGCAGGCACGGTACGGCTCAATCGTACCTAATATGAAAACGCCCTTAAGCTCAGTCAGTGTGGTCGGTTACAAAAGAATATACCCAACACTTTGTGGCAACTATACCTGATGTATAGTAACAAATGTGTTAAGTCACTAGTGTTATTATTAAGTGTTATTAGTACACAGTAGACTATTCTCTCTAACTAAACGAAATATTCATCAAAAACAGCTTTAACTTCTGCTAGTACTACTATTACCACTGCTTCTTCAGCCTCAGTAAGGTTAAGCAGGGAGACTGGCCACCTCTGAGAACCAATCACATTCCCCAAAAGAACTGAACCTTGCAAACAGCTTGTTCTACGGGGAACACAGCATGGTTAAAAAAAGGATGTTTGTCCAGTGAGGAATCTCAAGGGGAGAAAGCTCAGCACTCAAGAGTCCAATCAGGCCTTGAGCCGCTTCAACCAGTGAACTTGAGGGATTTGCCGTGTCCAACCTTCTAGGGGGAATATGAAACAGTAACACACGATCATAACAAGTAATCTCTATGCAACTGGCACACTGTATTATGATAATATTCATTACTGTGTTCTCATAAGACAATGCGTGTCTGTGTGAGACTGAATTAGTGAAAAGGTGTGTGTTAGCGTAAAATACATATAAGAAGCATCAACTCAGAGACGCTGACAGAGAAAGTGGTGTGGAAGGTAGTGTAGGGGAAAGGAAGAGGAGACCAGAGGAAGGAATAGGAAAGTATTCTGTGTTTTACTTTCACAGAGTGGACAGAAACATTTTTGGTGGGATAATAATCATGTAATTATTACTATCTCCTACCTCCTATCAGATATGAAAGTGGAAACTCAGAATAAGGACAAAGGAAGGAATAGGAAGAAAAATGAAAACACAGATAGAGGATTGTTACGGCAAAGGACAGAAACGGAGTAGATATGGAGTGTGGCTTCAGTAAAAGAGGAAATAGGAGATGTAGAAAAACAGATATATTATCTTCAGAGGAGAGAGAATAGACAACACGGATCAGGGGTTAAACATCAGGGCTGAGGGTCAAAGTTACAAAGACGACGTTTGGACCAAGATGTTGAAAATATGAAAAAGAAAAGAGAGACATGAAAAAGTGAGAGGTCGGCAGAAGTAAGGAAGGAGGAGAGGAGGGGGAGGAAGAAGCAGAGGAGAAAAAAGGAGAAAGAGTTTGCCCTTTGCCCTTTAGAGAAAGGGAGAGAGAGGATGAAAAGAGAGAAGAGAACGGAGAGAGTCATCCGTCTTTGTTAGAAGAGTTTGATGTGACAAAGCATGTCTGGATTAGAAAGAACACGAAGACTCCACAGGCACCGCTCACCCCCGACCTTTAAACACATATATACCCTACCACTACACACAGACCTACACACTGCTGCCATATGGCAGAATGGTGGCAAAAAAAAGAAAAAACGTTTAAAAAGTTAAGTTATTTACTTCTTATTTGTTTTATCAGTACTTGTACTGATATCTGATTCAATTTTAAACTGATTAGTTAAGATAAAATTGATGTATTTACATTGTTATACTTTGTAGGTATGAAACATATGTACAATATATGTACAGTGTATAAGTGAGGCTTTCCTAGATACAGAACAAGTCACACAAATGACACAAAATTAGAATTTCTTAAATAAAAATAAACCTTTCTTAAATTACTTTTGTTGAGGTTGGACTTTACACCTTTTATTTATGTCTCAATGACCTTCATCGATTCTTTTCCAATAGGAAATACATTTGTAGGCAGTAAACATTAAGCGTAAAAGACTCCTGTATATCAACAATTTGCTACCGTATGCTCTGAGCATTACCAGCTGTGGCATCCTGAAAACCCTACTCGATGAAAGGCCATGGGGTCATTAAAATCAAAGTGTTTATCCTCTTGGGAATATGAATGTGTCTCCATGGAGATCTGCATATCAGATTACCATAGCACAGTCCATGAGGATCCATCATACTAAATCAATATCTTACAAAAGCTGATAAACCTATTAGAACACAACACAAAAGCTGACCATAAGACATGAAGAAAGAAATCTGTTTGCCTTTTACACTTGTTAAAAAAGTAGTATCTGATTCATGTTAATGGCAACATACTGGGTTGTATTAAAGCAAACCAATGCATTCTAAAGAAATACATGATGTCTCTTTTGTACTGCTAAGCAACTGAAAACCAGTCTCTTGTTGACACGTTTATGGGATGTCTCAATTAGATCCTTCTGTTCATTCTGCCACAGTGGAAATTTTGACCCGACACTGGTGCTTGACAAAAGCTGAGTGGGTCACGAAAACCATTGAAAATCTTCCTCTGAGGGACCCGCAAAACGTCATCGTCATTCTAAAGTGAGGCTATTATGTTGCTAATGGGACAAAAACTATAAAACTAAAAAAAGTATCAAACAGGAAACAGAATTAACACGAAACCCGATGTCTTGTGCATGAGCATAATTGACAAATGTGGAGCAACGTCAACTACACATATTACAAGCTTTACAAATGACAGGCAGTGCCTAATGCTGCGTTCACGCCAAACGTAAAGCAAACTTTCGTGGGATCATTTCTGTTATTCACATCACTCGCTCTAGATGCGCCGGAGAGGAGGAGAGGCATACCTCCATGTAGATACCAACAACGATTCATCAAACATGGGTGAAATGACCACAATTGCTGCTCTGACATGTTGTGGAAGTCCGACATACGTCGGAAAACCAAATGCTGTCGTATCTGGGTTCATAACATCATCCGGAGGCTGTACGTATATAGCTAGTCACACAACGGCTGAATTATTCTGGTTTACTACAACGGTATTAACTCAAAATAAACATATTTTGATGTGATTTCATTGCAATAAACAGATCAAAAGTATGCTGAAATAACTATATAATGATGCAGATTTGAAAAAAATCTGAATTCATGATTTGTCAGGTCTGTTCACAAGATGACAAGCAAATAACTTTTAAAATGCTTGTTTTCTGAAAGGAGTTCGGATCAATCCGTCAAGCATTTTCTTATTGTGAAGACAAAAACTGCAGCTTTTATGGTCTATTTTCCTTAATAAAATTAATTAGAAATGATTCAGTACTGATATCACATACATCATCACTTATGTGTGTGTCCATGAGGCTTCTCATCAATGCATTTGTGTCCTCACGACATCAGAACATCTCTATGTGTTGCATTTCCTCTGTGTAGGTTTAGAGTGTATACAATGTGTATATGGTGTGTTACAAACTGCATGTGTTTGTGTCTGCTTTCTGTCTTAGTTCCTCAGAGTCTTACCATCCCGGCGGTGTCCTCATTGAGGGAGGGTTCGGTCTCTGTCGGCTGGGGGCTGAGGGCTGAGTCACTGCTGCTTCTCACCAACAGGGGGGTGTCTAGAAAACACAAGGACACAAACACATTTCATATGTGCACGCAGCTCTGAGAGTTTTTGGCTGTCCGCAACAAAAGAAATTCTTAGCAGACTAACATTTGTACTATTTTGTCGACTAATCAATTAGTTGATTTAATCGACAGATCTGTAAAAATGAGTTTCTACACACAAAAAAATCACACAAAAGCACCGATTTAAATCTTGTGTTTACCAGAGATGTGCTCGTAAGTTTCTTGGAAATAAGTTATTTAGCATGAAAAAAGCAAAAAATGACTAATCAACTAATCAATTCACTTCCTTTGTTTATTGGAGGTATCTGCAGGAGGAATTTGATGACACCAAACACTAACTTAATAGCAGTTTAGTTGCAGAAAAATAATTTGAATATAATATTAATAACCCCCAATTCTAAAACATTACTTCATGTTTTTTTATGTTTTAATCCACATTAAATCAGCTATATTCTTTCAAGCTGTTCTCTTTTCCTCTCTTGTTTTCTCTGATAAAAACCAGGAACCTAGCTCTCTGTCAGTCTAACATGACACAGTGTGACTACTTCCTATCAGACTGTTAATAGAATAAGAAATATGAAAAACAAATGGTGAGAATAGAAGTCTGCACTGCTTCAGAATCTACAGCCAGTCTCTCTGATACATCCACGCACGCACACACACACACGACTACCTTAAAATTGTTAATGCTATTTTGATGGAGTCATAGTTCAGCCAAATTCATGTCTAATAATAATCTTTTAGATGACAAGATACAGACCCTGAGCTCGTCCTGCCACACTACAGAGAGGAGTTGGTGTGCGGTTTCTTTACGAGTGTCAAAGCGTGATGAGGAAGAAAGAGAGAGGAGAGATGAATTTTTTTTAAGTTCTTGGGTTGACAAAATGAATTTCCACTCTGTCACTGCAACGTGCCTGTGACATCAGTCCAAGTCAACTCAAGTATGCTTACAAACAAAAACAAGAACCCCCCCGACATTCAGTGTGGTAAAATAATAGGAAGTTTTTGTGAGAACACAATGCTTATCATAAAACAAGTTAAAGACATGGAAGCTACAGTACATAGAGCATGGGAGTATGAGTGCATATAAGCACAAATGTATGCCTGTGGATGTGTATTCATTGTTTTAAAGAGGACCCATCATGCTCATTTTCAGGTGCATACTATACAAGTATGCACCTGAACTACTAAGTATCTTCTTCTGCACGTCTATGTTGACAACAATGGATTTGAGGGTGCAAAAAAATGCTGCATGTTAACGACCCCCCGAAAAGCACAAAAGCATAATAGGTCCTCTTTAAATAAGCTTTTCACAGCTACAGTATCTAGAACTTAATCTAAGACAAATTTAATAACATTAAGAAGATTTTTTTTTTTCTTTTTAGAGATGTTTTTCTATATCGCTAACTCAAACTTTCTGAGTTTTCAAAAAGTTGTGTCTAAATGCCAATGAGGACTCATAAGGCAGAATGTGCTTTGTCGAACAGATTCCACAATTAGGCACATTACCATGTCCATGGAAACTCATGTATGTATACCATTTATAGCTTGTTAAAAAGAAAATAATAAAGAGCGATAGAGCGGTATGACTGGTGAACATTTAGTAGAGGATAAAAGTCAAAGAACGATAGAAACGACAAGTAAGAAATCATGACCCTAAAACATTCACCATGTGAATGAAGCCAGAGGGTTTCATTACTACCAGGGCTACACTGTTAATCGAAATTCTATCGAAATCGCAATATGGCTGTCTACAATTTTCAAGACGAAGGATGAGGAGGAAATCTCAATATTTGTTAAAGGTGAAATGTGTGTCAAAATACCATTTTAATTAAATATTGAGGTGCTGCAGAGATGTACTGGCCTACACATCAGATTCTACAGACTTATGAAAACATCTTTGTTAGAAATAGATCCTCGCAAAAATCACATCGTAATCATTTTAATATGTTTTTCAACGAAAATTAGAATAATTATGTAAAAATGATCATTCCTTCTAATATCGCAAATCATATCGTAATTGCAATATCAGTCAAAATAATTGTAATTAGATATTTTTTTCAAAATTCTGCAGCCCTAATTACTACTTCTGTAATGATCAAAACTCATCAGCCAGCACAGCCGGAGACTTTTATGTGTGCATGTCCATATCTGTTGATAACATACATACTATACTGTAGCAGTGTTATCACAGAGCTCATTCCTGAATGTTGTTTTTGGAGATGTGCACCGCTCTGTGTTTTCATTAGACCTGCAAGGAGAGTGTGTGAGAAGTTAATGTGCGTTCCCTTCCTCTAACGTCCCTTCAGTGAACACACTGGTGTTCATGCGTCCAAATGACCAATAAGTGTCTGATTTGCAGATCTCCCTGTGCATGTAAGTAACATATGATAGTGTCTCCCTCTCCACATCTCATCAGCCCACTGCATAAAATCATCATTTAACAGAAGCTGATGGATGAAGCGCACCACACTATCGCCCGTGATTCTGCTGGAGCTTGAAGAAATAGTGAAATGGCAAGAAAAGTCAACACTGCAGAAAGCTATTCAAATAAATAACATTTATTACCGGAGGTATGATCAGTGTGTTGCACTGCGGGCCCATCAATCCATATATACATTAAGAATATGGTCATGTTAGGCTCGATGGTTCCACTGGGGATAAAATGGGAAAGGTGGTGGTGAGGGTGGAGGGAAGCTCTAAATGAGTAGACTACTCAGAACACATGCCAAATGATATTTGTAGGGTCATATATTGATTGTCACAAAATGGACCCTCGGTGCTCTTAAGGCTGGCTGGGGGGTATGGATTACATCAAACCTCTAATCAATTCATCTCTTCAAAGAGAGGCATTGAAAGACGGGTAAATGGAGAGAGGACAAAGGACGTAAAAATGAGAAACAGATGACGGAAATAGATAAAGAAATAAAGGGACGAACAAAGGAAAAGATAATCAGTGAGATACAAAGACGAGATGTACGAGGTGCAATGAAACAGGAAGATTAAAGAACACTAGAATCAAAACATTGTTAAAACCAAAATTACAGAAGCCTTTAAACAAAATTGAATTCTGTGCTATTATCTTTTGCTTCGCTGTAACACCTCACCTTCCCAGTTTTAGACTGACCTGTCAAGACAGGAAACAAGAAACGATGCGGTGAAAATGTCCCATTGTGTTTGGGTGTATGCTGTCTATATCCAGTGGCACATTAAGATAGATAACAACGGCCATCTAGGGACAAATAGTGTGCCTGTAGACATTCCAAGATCAATACTTTTCTACTAGACTGGCAAAATGTAGTGTCAGTTTTAGATCACCTAGTAATCCCCACTGCAGTAATAACACGATATACTGTAGAGCTAGACTATAATATGCCAATATAGAAGGCCTATTGATAGCATGCTATGAGACTGGAAATAGTCTTTTTCTATTTTTGTTGTTGGAATATCAGCAAATAGCTTAAATGTTGTCTTTTCCTGGTTTTAAAGGTTGCATTACAGTTCAGTTACACATATTTTTTTCTAGAGTGTTGTATGTTAAATGATCAAAAATGCCCCAACATACTTGGTCATGATTTTCCCCCAAAAAAGACAGTAAATATCTCCTAAAAGCAAATAAATAAAATATCATCCCATTGTTGTGGTAAAGGCTGGAAAAGCAATGGTTTTACTATTAACATTAGCGATGGGTTCGTTCTAATCAAGTGTTCCAGTAAGCTCTGATAGTATTTTATTTGTATTTTGAAGTATCGCATTAGAAAAAGCTCTATGGAAATGGCGAAATTCGATAAGCCGCTCGCTTTAGGTGGTTTTTGCCTTTGTCGAAAAAGAGTTGTTGCGCTAAATAGGTTATAGAAACGCCTTGGCTGAAAAAATTCTGATGTAGCGAACATTTAACTCACGTGACTGATCAGCTGTTTCTGCTGTCAGCGGTGGAAACGCGGCCAATTAGGATTTATTTATTTGCAATGTTTCAAAAGTTCGCTTAAAATTCACTTGACAATTGAATGCAAACAAGGCTTCTGAGCCAACATAAACAATACCAAGACCCTGAAACTGAAGCAGCTAAATGGAATCCAGCCATCATTAATTTCACTATTTACATGTCAAAACGTCCTCTGTGGAAAAGGCTTATTTTTCTGGACTTTGTTAAAAGCACCCAGGGCAACTAATGTATATATAATGTTCTGTATTTGACGCTTGATAAGATTCGAGCCATTATAACAATTACGGCAGCTCCACGAGTCATGGTAAGTGTTCCACTTAAAAAAAAAAACACTTTAATCAGCGGTCTTCCCTATCCATCTAATGCTGATCCTGTATAATCACTTCAGCACTTTGATTCTCAATGTTGAGCAGTGGTTCTCATCAACACTACTACACCTACTGTATGTTTCTGACTCTGCTTGAGTCCTTCGTGGAGTCAAGTGTGAAACATCATGTCAGCTAGTATTCAACAGTGATATAAAAAAAAAAAAAAAAAAAAAAAAAAAAAGAGCAAGAGAAAGAAAGCCAGAGAGAAACAGAAACAATGAGCAATGATAGAGTTGAAGAGACGGGAGTCAGACAGTGACTACATTTACATGCACAAAATATTCTGGTTTTCCTTTATTCCGAAAAAGACAACATCCCTACTAAGCTGTTTACACGGCTAATGAAAATGAATATTCCACTAATATTCCCGTTTACATGCAGCCGTGCATACTCTGATTAACCTAACCGGTGGTGTACTTGTTGGACCGTGCGAACGCAGCCTCCCTCTTTCATTCCTTCAACCACCTTCTTGAAAAGGTCGGTGTTGTGATATTTACTGATATCCAAAAACCTGTTGATATCCAAGTCTTTCATAATGATAATAAAAGTAGCTGTGTTTTCCTTCCAACCAGAAATGTGGGCTTTTCTTTTGGGCATGCATCTCTGCAAACTGCCGTACAAACCCTAATTGAGACGTGTATTCTGAATGAGCTGTATACATGTCCAAAGAATGCTCCTAAAACCTGAATAATATCAGCATATCCCACATGTCTTCATCTGAAAATGCTCCATTAGGATAAAGGCCTGATTCAGAATATCCAAACAGAATACGCTGTTTACATGACCACCCGTATCGAATTAGGAATATTGTCATTTTCGGAACAATAGTAGAATATCAGTGTTCATGTAAATGTAGTCAGTGATGGAGGCCTGAGCGTGACCTTCTCCCACTGACAGTGATCGTCTCCAGAGCTCCGTTACCTCTAATCTACCACGACAGTCACACATTACTACTAATCTCTTCTGACAGGCGACCATACTGAGAACAGACTAAACTTCCTGTCTTAACGGTGTCTGGATCATACAGCTTCACTTAGGAAGGTCATACGAGCTGAAATGTCAATTATGTCAAAACTAGTAGTATAGATGCAACATACATGATTGTTTCTGTTTTATATACTGTGTGTGAAATTAGATCTAATGCAATGGGGGAAGAGGAAAATATTGCTGCAATAACCTACTGTACTAAACTGTGCTGTGATTTTTTGATTCAGCGTGGGAGTCCTCGAGCTCAATAAACTCCTTGACATCCTTCAAGCCGACTGAGAAATTCCAATAGTATCATGAAAAACAGCAAGAGTTGGAAAGTAATGCTGATAGGATCCAACTTACAATAGATGGATGAGCATTGTCACACTTCATTTGGCATATTAATGACATTTTGAAAAACAACCTTGACAGATTATGTTTAAATGCCAAGCGTTCATGTGGATGGATGGTACGGACCGAGCAACAATGAAAGCAGATATAGAGTCTACAATTCATAACTAAGTGGAATCTGTGATTAGCTGACAGCAGGAGGCAACTGGGAGTAATGCAGAGGCTTTGGCAAACTGTAGCTACACGCAATCCATCACCCACATGGTTTGTTATGTTAAGGCAAAATTACATTTGGACAAGTTACTGTGACAGCTCTCACATCTACAGTACCTCTACTGAGCGAGCACTTGACTTGACAAAAGACAGAAAGAGATGAAGGAAGGGAGAGAGAGAGAGAGAGAGAGGAACTAGGGGAGATGGGAAGAAAGAAAGAAAGAGAGGGAGACAGAGAGAAAGAAAGGTCATTCAGATTCAGAGAGGTCTATTCCACGTTACAGTAAGCAGACGCAGACATCAGAGTTTGTTCTGCCGCCTGACATTACACATACACTTCCTGTCCTCTGTTTCCTCTGCTTCTACTCCATCTGATTCTCTTTCATCCTCATCTCACTCTGCATCTCAGAGACGCCGTTGCCAACATATCAGCTGTCCTCATCTTGTTTTCATCACTGTCCTGCAGAACATGCCCATCACATCCTGACCTTTACCTGCACTGTAATGCAAAGTTATAACATCATTCCTATTGTCTACAAAACATGTGTCTCGGCTCTGAAACTACATGTAAGAACACCCTGTACCTAATAAACCATTACATGACATGACTACTTTTTTATGTTTCAATTGACTGATTATTTAGCCATCTATCCATCCCTCCAAAATGGACTTCACTATCCTTCACTGACATGCCCTAGCAGTCAACCTCAACATCAAATTTGAGTCCAAATGAACCTGTTTCTTGTCTGACATCAGTTGTGACATTGACCCGTTTATGCACTGACCTAAAGGTTACACCTAAAAGGTAAAACCAGTTCCCCAAAGGACTTTTTTTTCTTTGTAGAGTCAGAGTGGTCCTTTGAAAAAGCATTTAGACCATGTGTCAGTAAACCTTTGACTTACAAAGTCCCAGAAGCAGAGTAGGGATTTCTGGCACAACTTTACTGGCGGAAAACTCTGAAGAGTATAAAGAACATTTTTTATTGTTTTTATACTACAGCCTAGTCCCAGCCTCGTCAACAATGGGGGAAGTAGTGAAATACTTGGGAGTATCTGGTCTCTCAGAGCCAGCAGGCTCAGACACAGAGCGGATGTGATTGCTAGAGATAACATGGCTGGTCTTCATAAAGCTTTACTTTGTCTAATTGGGACAAAATTTTGTGATGCGACAACAAATGCCAGAGCCTGACTGATGTTAAGGTCATTGCTCTTCCTCTAGAGAGCAGAGCGCTAAGACATTATAATAAATAGAGTCCAGAGTTCCACCAAAAAAACAACACTTTTTGGGGATTCAGTAATAAACAAAAATTAGAAATTCAGTTTGTTTGGGTCAGTTCAGTTTTTTTCCTCACAAGTAAATCCTCTTCCCAAACAGAGCAACAAAGGATGTCTCAAAAAGTAAATAACCCCAACATCTCCGACACGGCGCTGAGCAGTTGATCGTCTCCTCTCGCACACACTTTTTAAATAACATACTTTATATTCTTGGGGGAAGGTATCAAGTACTTTCAAGTCAAAAGGCTCAAGTCTCAAGTCCAAGGAAAGTCACAAGTCATTGGTGTTTAAGTCCACGTCGAGTTACAAGTCTTTTTTGATTTTGTCAAGTCGAGTCTTAAGTCGTCAAATTTGTGACACAAGTCTGAATCGAGCCCAGGTCATGTGACTCGAGTTCACATCTCTGGTTTATATTACATATCTTGCTTTAACAATTTGTAGAACTATGCAAAATAACTTTCTCAAGTATTAAAGTACTAAAATACATGCAATATACAGTACATAAATGAAAAATGACTCACTGGACTTGAGGGCCGAGGAATTGACTTCAATCTCTCCCCCTGCGATCGGCTGGAAGACGGCGAGCTCGGATTGGTAGAGGTCAGGGCTCGGGGCTAGCCTCGTGTTCGCCACGCCCCTCTGCTGGGCTTCCTGCTCCTCATACACCGCCATCAGCTAAAACGTGAGAAAGAAAACACACAGAAAATGTAGCTGGTTATTAGTTTTATTTCTTCTCATCTTTTCATCCATTATGAACACAGTGTTTGATCAGAGCGGAGCAGCAGGAACTCTGTTCAAAGATTCTTATATAACTCCACTCACAGTCACTCCAGGTTCTCTATTTGCTACTCCCTACACGCTCTGCACTCACACTGAGAGAAAAGACACTCCAATACGCTTAATTCACTGCATTATAGAGCACAATGCAAAGCCAAATTTAGAGGTAACAAAGAAAAAATGCTAACAGAAACCACCAGATTTGGATTTAACCCTTATCACAAAACGAGAGACAGAAAGACCTGTTAATGTAAATAAAACTTGAGCTATATTTTGCACTTATCACCAGGTGTATGATTACAGGTAGAGAACGTGCATAGACCGGAGCTAAAGGACAACGCTGGGAGAACTTTTCCAGTAGGGTTGGGGGAGAAATCGATTCATGTATTAGAATCAAGATTCTTATCTTCTAAGATTCTGAATCGATTCACAATTTCTAAAAATGGATTATTAAGCAAGTCAAGTCAAGCATTATTGTGTGATTTGTCAAAAAAAATCACACAAAATACCAGTTTTACTGAGTTATTTTGTGTACAATATATTTTTGAAATTGGCAAGTTTTTGAAAAAATAAAAAGGCAGGTAGCCTACTAATGGTATTTATGAAACAAGCAGCATTTTTATTTTTGTATATCTTGAACTTGTTATTCTTGAAGTCACTGAGAATTGAAAAATAGTAAAAACGTTTTAGTAAAAAGTGTTAATTTGTGCAAGTTAAGCATTAATAAATCTTATCTTTTGTCTTAGGCTTGCCTTTGTGTGTTTACATTATTGCAATCAGTTGATATAACTTTTTCAGATATAAAAACTCTATAATCTTTTACACACTTTACTTAGCTTTCATCCTTAAATTAGCACCACTATGTACTGAATCGAGAATTAATTTTGAATCAGGAAGCGTGACCCCAAGAATCAAAATCAAATCGAATCTTGAGATACCAAAAGATTCACACCCCTAGTTTCCAGGGTCACATCTCTTTCTTTCAATTTGTTTTTACACAATTTTCTGAGTTACCTTGTGGATGAGGACGCTATAGAGGACGTCCAAGGAACCCAGCATTCCTGCGACAGAGTGTGTGTCTACTGTTCAACAACTGCCTCCATTCGTGTCTCCCCTCTGCGTGTGTGTGTGTGCGCCGCCCCGCCAGCTCTAACTGTGTTATATAGTGGAATCCCTGTCTATTGAGCATTGCACTGAGTCTGCGTTTAGCCTAACATAGCACAGAGCTTGTCAACACAGTGTTCTAGGGGCCTCCACGTGGAACCTGAATAGACCTGTGAGTGTGTACCTGTGTGTATGTGTGTGTGTGCTTCGTGTCTATAATGGCCAAGAGTAAAGAAAGGGGAGTTTGCCAGTAAAGCCAGAGGCTTCCTGCTACACTGGAACCCACAAGTGTGCAACATACTCTCTCACTCATACAGACATGAGCATATACATGCATCCTACAGTACAAACAGGCACAAACCATATGAGAGTGTAGTGCTCACACACACAGATGTGAGGCACAGCGCTGTGATTTTGCTGGCTCGCTCTTCTGCACAAGAAAGCAAAAAAAAACAACGATGCCAACATTATGAAAATGTAATTCTAAAGAGCAAAATGATGCCAACATTTTAGACTAAAAGCTTACGCAGGTGCTAGTAAAGAGAAGTCCAGCGACAGCAGCTTTTTTTTTTTCAAGGCCAACCTGATGATTAAAGCAGATTTTCACTGGATGTTTCTTCATGGGGTTTACGATAAATTAGGAACTGGAAAAGCACAAGAAAAGCTCTTGCTCTTTTTTCTCTCTCGATTCTTCTCTTGCGCTATCTCAAAAAGAAGTAATTTTCTAACCACTTATATGTTACTTCATGCACCTGCAGGCCCTGTGGCACTTGTGTCAGGTGGAACTGAGTGTTAGAGGCACTTATTGTCGAAGGTTTCTCCTTGATCCGCTGTGGCTTGAATTGTACCTCATTTGTACGTCGCTTTGGACAAAAGCATCTACCAAATGTAAATATAAATGTAAATGTAAAAGCTCCATAGTGATACCGAAACTTATTTTCAAAAGTACAAAAGCTTTTTTTAAGTGTGTAGCTACAGTATACTTAGTATATATGTGCTGTTTCTTTCCAGCATGACCTCACCAGGAAGAACAGAATAATATAGTTATACAATATCGCACCTTTCTCATCCTCTCCCCATCCATATCTCACCAACTGTTCGGTACAACCATTGCCCTCAGTCTCTCACACATTCATGTTCTGTCACACTCCCCTTTTCCATCTAACACACATCTTCCTCATCGTCTAGCTCCATCTCCCCTCTTATAACAAACCTCGTCTGACTTTGTTCTTCTCCTACCCCCTCTTCTGTCTCAGCACTTAATTTACACCTTTCTGTAATGAGTAGAAAACCTTGGTTTTGTTATGTAAGCACAGAGCTTTTAATTTGATGATAATTTATAGCGAGCATTTGACACTTTTCTGTCAAGCTGCTTTGGTGCAAAACCTTTTACACAAGTATTGTCCTGCAGCTACCTGCAGGGATGGCACCAAAAAAAATGTAGACAAGAAAAAGAGAGATGGGAAATTGAAAAAAAATGCACATATTTAATAAAAAATAGTGGAGATGAAATTTTCAGATTTCCGATTTTTGAAAAGTCTGACCTGCTGATTCTGATTTTTGCCGATTTCGATTTTCTTTCTGGGAACTATAATTGAATAAAACTACATTTTACAAAGTTTCATTTGAACATATTATGATAGAGTTATAATTCACCTTCGCCCAATAATCATTTTTACTGAGAAGAGCTTGAACGCATCATAATACAAGTCAATGCAACATCCGTTCATGTTAGCCGCCTAGCTCCGTGCTGTCGGGGGATGGGCTGATGCCAACGTAAAACTATCACTAGCACATTTGTGTAAAGGTGACCGAAAAAAAAAAAGAGAAAAATGAGATTGATATGCCGACCGATCGCAGCATATCTAAAAAATACACATTTTATCCAGTTTCAGTAAATCTGTCTGTTAAAAAGAGTAGAACAAGGCTAATAACTTCCAGATAAACACACACACACACTGAGGGGTAGCAGAGAGTCTTTAAAAAGAACATCTGAAAGAATGACAGGAAGAGAAATGGGTAGACAAATTCAACATAGCCTTGCTGAGTCTCTTAAAAAGCAGAGGTGGAAAGAAAGGAAAGACAGCCAGACGATGAGAGATTAGGACTTTGCCTCTGTTCTCTTCGACAGGGGACTCAAAGACCTGCCAAACAAAATGACACGGCATCCTGAGCATGAGAGGGAGAGAGAGGGGGGAGACAGAAAGGTGAGGCAGCATAGATTGAGCGGAAGCACAGAGAGAGAGAGAGAGAAAAATGGCCATTGAGAACATGAGCGACAGAAGCTGAGAGAGAATTATAATGATAATAATGAGGGCGACTGACAGATGTGCTGTACTGTAAAAACCTCTGGGATGTCAGCGAGTAAGAGCAAAAAGCAAACCTGAGGCTCGAGATTGTCTGAGAGTGTCACCGTGTCAAGTGGGAGTGCAGTGATGTGTCCATTTTCAGCAAAATGAAAAGTTACATGCTGCCAACCCTCTTTGTTCCTCTTTCCCCCTCAAGACTACTGATATATTGTAAGCTGACAAGCTGTTTCCAGGTACAGTACCCACCAGATGTTTTTCAGCCTTTAAGTAATGAGTTAATCGTCACTTTTAGCCATCGAGCGCTGCTGCTGGCATGCGTCTACGTCATGCTATTATATCTAACATTTAACCTTCTCATCAGCCATCCTGTCAACAACCTCGACAGACTCTAAGATAAAGATGCTGGTAAACTTTCTGCTTCAGCTTCCTGTCAAAACACACATTTTACTTTGATCGTGTCGCTGACAACCTCATGTAGAAATGCCTTAATCCATCTACATCAATACTTGAGCTCAAAATTGCACCTGAGTGAGGAACTCGTCTTCGTTTGGGAAAAGGTGTAAAACAGTGACTTATGATGGCACAAACCATATGGAAGTCTGGTTTGTTGTGATTATTTGCTCAAGTAAAATCTACTCTCCTACTCATAGAGAGGTCGGATGTAGGTTCAATCACAAATGGCAATGCTGTAACGAGTTGATTGTCTACCTTAAGGACACTTCAGCAGTATAGATGGCAGCCTCGGGGTTAACCACAGCTTGATAAGGTGTCCATACTCAGAGCATCACTCCACTAGGAACAAAATGTTATACAACAATGAACTAATCATGATGTGTTACTTTCCTTAAGATTACCTATTATTTTAACTGTGATTTTTATGTCTAACTAACTAAAACTACCACCTCATGGTTGTATGCCTCCGTCAACCAGTCAAGTTGCAGTTTACATCTGTCCAAAATGTCATCACTTCATCATTTTATCCTTTATCCTTGACCTTTGACCACCAAATTCTCAAATCACCTTGAGTCCAAGTGGTCCCTTTGTGCCAAATTTGAAGAAACTCCATCCAGGCGTTTCTGAGATATCACATTCAGGAGAATGGGACGGACAGATGTACAACCCAAAAACATAATGCTTCCTACTGAGACCACTGAGTGTAATATAGGATATACTTGTGTTATGCCAAATTAATAAAATTAAACACTTTGGTTGTCAACTATACAATAACTTAGTTCAGCTTTAATTAACAGCACATATAGAAACTGAGGGGTTAAAGATTAAAGTTAGCTAAATCTTCCCCCTAAGGTTGCTTCTAAGCTCTCTCTCCATCCCTTCTCCACTCCCTATTCATCTCTACTGAGTGGTCAATACAAGGTTCACACAGTTCACCTAGAACAAGTAGAGGCTAGTGGGAGGTAATTTGGTGTGTGTGTTTGTGTGTGCGTGTTGGACTACCTGACCTGAGAGCTTGGATCAATCAAAGGCCTGACCCAACAAACCAAAATCAAACACTAAACTCAGACACCAATTTTGTGAATTCTAAGTGTGAAAGTCTCCGCCGCACTTATCCTCAGGACCCTCGCCAGAAGCTTGTAAAAAGGCCATCACCAATAAGATAGCAAGATTTATATGAAAGGATATGCAGAATATTTTAATGGTTTCTGGAGGAGGCTTTCGGGATAATGACAAAACTGGAGCCACAATATCGAATTCCAAGTCACACATAGTGGGAATGTGTTTCAACTTGACTTTTTGAAAAATTGGCAGCCTAAAGCTTTGGTTATACTTCCCGCAAGGACAGCTGCATGGACATGAGCTGAAGTGGAATCGTGACGAGGAAGCATTTGAATCTTTTTATACTCCGTATAATCTGGCCGTTGGCCGTGCCTACACTCGCGACCCTCGCGGATGCGGCAAGCATAAATCACGCTTAACTCTATCCAGGGGGGATATCCACAATACTACACTAAAAGTTAACTTTCTCCGTAAGCACTCATTCCACACCATGTAACACACAGCATGTCATTAACCTGTATTTTTGTTGTAAAGTGATCACAAAATAATGATTTTTATTTGCAGCGCATCTTGGTAATGACTGACAGAGAATGACACAACGCTAGATTGTTTATCTACAGACAGACTCACTGCGCTCCTGGCCTTTCAGAATGACGAAAAAGACAATCCGAAATGTTTCAATCGCAATCCTTGTAAATATCAACATGATTCAACAGCCTACAGTGTTATTTTGTAAAGTTTAGCTGACTCAGGTAATCAACATTAATTGAATATAGCTAAAACAGTCTAAACATGAGAAACCGCTTAATTTTATGGGGGCCATTAATTTTTTTATTTCTTTGCTCACTCACCAATAAACAGTGATATTTCAGTGAGCAACAACATAATACACAACAGCATGTGCACGCTGTTGTGTGCACTGCTCAGCATCTCTGAAAGTGTATGTGTGTGAGTGAGAGAGAGTGAGAGAGAGAGAGAGAGAGAGAGAGCGGGAGCGGGGGGATGTAGAAGTGCAGAGTTGGTTCCTTTCCTTTTATTAAAATTAAAAGAGCACATGAAATTGAGATCGGTAGATTAATAGCAGTTCAGGATTTAAGTGCACAACACACAGCCCTGTTCTTTCCCATCATACCCTTTATAATCGGGTCGATTAGGGCCTGATTGATTAGTTTGGAGTGGATCGATAAAATGCTACAATCAGCCAAATGCATGAGCATACACACAGCTCGCAGACGGAGCACACACGCTCTCTCTCTCTCTCCCTTTAAATATGCTTAAGCTATCTGTACACCACTGAGCTTTGATTTCCACTCATGTCCACTTACCATAAAAAAATCTATGACGGTCAAGTGTGTGTTGGTGTGTGTGCTTTGGCATCTTACGCTGTCAGCAGTATCTTTAGCAATGACCACTCCATCACTATAACCTTAACAACACATTGGATGATGACGCATGATGGCACCTGTCCATCATATATGGAATGTATGTGTGTGCAGGTCTGTGTCTCATACAGGTTATATTATGAGCTGGTTACAGCTGACTCAATCGGTTCTGGGTGTGATACATGAAAGAGGGTTGAGGTATGGTAACATGGTGTACTAAAATAACAATTTTCTATTTTTTCTCCCTGCAAAAATATGCTAATTCACTGCCATCTGTGCTATTTCAGCTTTCCGTGCTGCTTTGTCATTAAAAAGGAATGTTATTAATGAACTGCAATGATCTGAATACAACAATGAATTCAGGATTAAACATGTGTCATCCAGGTTCAAAATCACAGAGCTCTCACTCTGACGCAACTGTTCCTCATAAGAAAAAGAGAGCAGGTTTCATCACTTAGTGACACGCACACACACACACACACACACACAGACACACACACATAAACACACACACAATGACCGTGGATAGACTGACAGCACCACCTAGCTCTACACAATAGAAGCTGCATCTGAAGTGCATCTTGAAGCCACTGGGTGACCGCCCCACCCCCCATCTCTTACTGTCATTTATGTGTTTCCTATCCAAACAAAAGAACTGTTTTCTGCCTGTGAGAAGCAAAGAAAGAGGAAAACAAAGTGTTTCAATTACTTTGTTATTATCTGTCTGTGTACCTCTCAGCTCAAAGGAAGAGAAGCTGTATAGGAAAGCAAAGCCTTGTAGCATGCAGAATGTTTAAAACTTCATCCTTTGTGAATAAAATGTGTTGTAACTATGGTGTTACACCCGTCTTTACCCGCTTGATGTAATGCTTAAAGCTGAAGTAGGAAGAATTGGAGTTATTAACAGTCACTATATCCTGACAGTAGTGCATGAGACAGGTAATCTGAAAAAAATCATGTTCCTCTGTGTCCTCCGGTGCTCCTAATGGTATCTGCAACATTTCACAAACCGGAGGAAAACAACCAATCAGAGCCGAGCTGGAGCTTTGCCGTGTCAGAGCAGCTGTCAATCACTCGCAAACTCCGATCAGACGGATCAAACTAGGCCGCGCTGATCAAATATGAATCAATATTCTGTTACTGTAATGCCTATTTCTTGCCTCAAATGTTTTCAGAAACATCATGTAGTAAATGAGAGCGTTTGTGACCCGGCAGCCTCAATTTTTAAAGCCTGAAATCAGAGCCACGAGGAGGTGCAGAAGTCTAGTTTTCTCTCAGAACATTTGAATTACAATAGGCTAAAAGGTTATTAATGGAATTTTTGCCCAATGATGCCAAAAACATTCTGCCTACTGCAGGTCTAAGTTTAAAAAAAGTCATTTTTATGTCTGGTGATGTAATTTTGATGCAGCTCTTTGTGGTGCACCCATAAAAGAAGTCAGTGCAGGTTTGCTAATCAAGAAAAGGTTACTCGGGTATGGCCCTCTGTAAAGCTAGCATGAGAAGTCAATTTTAAAAAAGCCTCGCACATTTCTGTGTGATGCCCATAAAAATAATTGTGCAGATCACAAAGAGAATTTGAATGAACCCTGAGGCAGGTCAGCTCTTCTGAGCTAGGCTATGTACAAGTTGGCCTTTTCGTCTTTCATCAGCACATATTCCTGCTTAGCCCTGTTTTCCCCTCTGGCTTCCTCTCTTTTGCTTCCTCTCATTTCCCCTCCCTTCTCTTCCTTTTCCTCTTCTCCGGTCGCCTCCTCTCTTCATACAGTAATTTTTGCTCCCTGTCTTCTTTTGCTTCCCTTTCTCTCCCGAGTCCTGCTCCTGTTCTCCCTCTTCTTTCCCTTCGCTTCGCCTCCTTTAACCTCCTCCTCCACAGCTTGCCTCTCCAGCTGTCCCCCCTCTCCCCTCTGAGTTGTAGTGGTTCCTTACAAATCAGCTGATGTAAATCTTCATGTTCCAGCACTTTGCTCTATTGGATACACCCACAAAGCAACAAAGAGCTTATCGATTAACACATGAATCTGATACACCCGCGCTCACTCTCTCAGTCTCCATACTCTTAATCTTGCTATTTTATTCCTTCGCGTTTTCTCTCCCTGCATCTCCCTTTTCTCTCTTGTTCTCTTCTCTTGTGATCTCTAAAGAGTAAAACATCAACAATAGATTTATGCAGAGATAGGAGAACACACTTTGCACTAAAGGGATACACAGTGAAAGTATTCACATATACGCTGCACAAAAGGAGGGACACAAATATTCCACACACACGCATATCTGTGACTGTGACCTCTCCGTGCAATCGATCCATCGCCATGGTAATCCATAATCCGGATGGTGTTGTCTCCGTATGGAGAATATGGATGAATGAAATTCACCTGCTCAGCAGTTTCAAGTGTTTGTGTAGGTTTGTGTGTGTGTGCGCTGACCCTCTATTGATCTCCAGTCACCTCCCCTCTCAGTAGAGCATGAGAAATCCAGACAAGACAGACGGGAAGAAAAAGACGAATAGGGGACAGAAATACTGTGAAGAATGAGAAACACAGACATTAAAGGGATAGTTCCGGTGTTGTGAAGTGGAGTTGGATGAGATACTTATCCATAGTCAGTGTATACAAACAGAAGGAAGGAGAGAGAGAGAGAGTCGGTTACAGACACACAGTACAGACTGTTTACACAGACAGCAGAGAGCAAGATGTAAATACATACTGAAAGACATTATATAGACATATTATTGCGAGAAGAGAAAGAAGAAGTAGAGCATCCTACAACTGCTCAGTGACTTTGTGAACTTCAGACAGGCAGAACTTCAGTGTCTGTCTCACAGCCAAAATATAATGGCAGCTTCAGTTTCCTCAATCATGCAGATAGCGTGTGTACTTGAATGTTTGTGTGCGTCCTTGTATTCACACCTACTGTATATGTATTTATGCTTGTGCATGAGGAAGAATGCACAAAAGCAAGAAATGTGTGAGCATGTGTGTGTGTGAGTGTGTTAGCCATCTACCACCGCTTCCCCGAGGCTGTGTGTAGACCACACTTGGCCATATGGAACAGTATTATGGAGACACACAGTGGCACAGATGGACACATTCTGTGCAGGCCATATTCTCAATGATCCACCAGTAGCGGTCTGAACGACAGCACTCATAAACCAGAGGGGCCTATTAACCAGAGGACACTGAGCAGGCTTCACCCACTGAGAAGGAGGGGGGAATGTGTATCAAAGCAGTTTTTCAAGGTGGATGTATAATTCACAAATTTGGGGGGAAATGGTGAGAGGAAACGGGGTTTGGAATCATTCTGTTATGCTAATGAGAAGTTTTTGTTGGAAAAATGGAAAATGCAAAAATGTAAGAAGCAACTGAAGCCTGGGAGTTGTTTTTTCTTGTTTTTCTACCCTCATTGATATAAATGGGGTGGACAAAGTATCAGAAACTAGGGATTCTGATCTAAGTCCTAATATTAAGTATCTGTAAAAACAAAAATCCAATCAAATACCTAAATGTTGACTGAATATGTATCTGACCTATTGAAATAACAGCAGAAGCCTACTAAATTTGCCACACCAAGCTACTTGATCCAAATACTGAATGTCCTGATTGAAAACTATTATGTTTATAAGCTTAAATTCTTGATCCAGCAGGACTAGGGATGTTAATAATTAACCGTTTAACCATTAACCGACATTAAGATTTTTACCAATTAATGCTATCGGTTAAACGGTTAAATGAAATACTAAAAATTTAATAAAAAGCTGAACAAAACTCAGAGGAGAGGCTTGTCACTCAAAGGAAAATAGCTGGTCCGCCTTAAGTGAGTCTGAGCTGGTGTTGCAGGATACGGGAGCTTGGCTTGAGTCTTGAGGAGTTGTAACATTTATTCACCGACAAATAAACTGTACAAACACACTGCTACTGCTACGTTCACAGCTATAACGCCACCGACAACCCTACACTCAACGCCGCAACGCACACGTGTCTCATTGGACCCTCGCTAATGTTACGCTGCGCTGACAGCGCAAATGTTTTTTTTATTTCATTCCAAAAACCTAGAACATTGGCATTCCGCATGCTCGGCCAAAACAAAACTCAGAAAACCACTTCTTTATGGACCTTGCTTTGTTAGTTTGTACATGGGAGTATTATCATGTTGAAACAGAAAGGGGTATTCATGGTGCGTATTACAGTGAGGTCTACAATGTTAATGATTTACTGATGTTAAAGCGCCATGCATAGCCTTTAAAAGCTGTCAATGTTCAAACCGACGTCAAGGTTTCGTCTACAGCTCTCACATCCCCTGATAGCTCATTCATCCAGCCTTCCTTGCCTTCCTCCTTTCCTTTCTTTCCTGCATCTTATCTCATTCAATTGGCTCTCCACATGACAATGGACGTCTGAGTGGCTTTTGAAGTAGGATTTGCTGTCTGTCAGATGTGACTGATTAGGCTACACACACACACCCATACACACCATGGTCTCTCTCACATACATGCAAACGCAGTTTCACACTCTTACACACACATGAAGTTCGTTGATGGTGATTATCTCAGGCTTAACATGTCAAAACGCTCAGCAATAATAACTGTCAGCTGACAATCCTGAACCTGGATCGATGCACTACACATAAATCCATGCACATACACATGGAAACACACAAGAATGAAGAGAATAGATTGTATCACACCTACTACTAGTAGTACACATATTATTTGCCTTCTCAAGAGGGTCTGATAGCGGAAAGCGTGATTTCAAATTGTTCTTTAATGATGTTTTTTTGGCATAGTAATAAATATTTTATTCCCTTCTACCTATAAAGTTTTGAAAACTGTTGTTGCTGTTGGAAAATGTTTGGCGGAGGGTCGCTGTCTTGTTCTATAAAGCGGAGGGTTGGCGCTTTAGCCATTCACATGACTATAATCTGTAACCACTTTTGGGAATCTGGGGATTATGGGGTTAATTGTTGAAAGGTTGTCTCCTGACCCCGAGACAGCTTATCTGCTTCAGAGCTGAGGGAGGACAATCAATCTCACCATGTCATTTCAAACCAGTGCAAGGAAAAAAACACTTTCAACACCATTAACATTAACCATTTCTACCAACATTTAACAATGTTTTATAGAGGTGTCTAACTCCAAGTTGTGTTCCTTATGACCGAAGTGTTCTTCTTGCAGCTTTTCAACTGACATGTCTGTGAAGTGTCATGTCTTTGAGAGACGACATGTTGGGGGGTTCACTTGGACTCAGTACAATACAGAGCAGACACAGTTTGACCTAAATGATCTTCCTGATTAGGCCGTTTCTATGTCTTCCTATGTGGAGATGTGCAACTTCACTCACCCTGTTCATTAGTGTCTGCAGATGCTCCCATTATAAAGTGTGTGTTTGTGTGAGGAAGGGAGAGAGAAAAAGAGAGAGAGTTAATATGTTTTTCCAGTACCTGAGTGTACGTATGCACTAGGAATGCCCCCTTTTAGTCGATACGTTGACTAATCGGTCGTTTTGGTCTTTGTCGACTAAGATTTCTTTCGTTGATTAGTCATTTTCTAATGCGTTTTCATGCTGAATGACTTATTACTAAGGAACTTATAAGTACATCTCAAGATTTAAAGTGGTGCTTTTGTGTGATTAGTGTTAGTGACTAAGTATTTCTTTGGTCGAGGACAGCCCTACTGTAGTATGCACAAGCGTAACATGCTATCATTGATATTAAACATACAGACTGACAGATAAAAACACAAACACGAATAGAAATGGTAACTCTCTTCCATGCTTTTTACGCCAAAATAGCTTGTTTCTGTGTCAGTTTGCTGTCAAGGAGAATCTATTAACTGTCTATTAACATATTACCAATACTTGTTTGCATCTCTGATTGGTCAGGAGTATTGCATAAGTATACATATTAAAATGTTATAAAAATAAAAATTTTGCTTACTTAAAAAAAAAATATTCTTAGGCATGATTTTAGCAGCAAGTGCCAGGTTGTAAAACTATGTGAACTTCTAGCCGGTTTTCAACAGTCTCATAGCAACAGCACGTACAGTACAAAGACCAGGTCACTCAAGCGTCTGCTGAGTGCCAAAAATAAAGATGTTCCATGTCTTCATACTTGGTTTAGAATATATTCAACATTATCTTTTAAGCTTAACTGTGAGTCCTAGCTGACTGTGGCAGGATGTTTAGGGACAAATTGAGGCTGGATGGACGGAACTTTCTAGAATGATAATTAAAAAACATAAAGAACGAAGGGTTTTGAAACTATATGATGCGTGTCAAACAAGTATATTTGTGTCGAGTTATTGTCTTGCCAGCTGACAAACATTAAACTAGGTTTAGGGTTAAGCGATTTTCCCACTGTTTACAAAAAGTGAAAGCTGAGAAACAGTTCATTCACACACCTCTGACATCGTATTAGCTTTGGCTCCATCTCTCTCTCTTGCTGAACTGATTCTTTCCATTTCATTTCCTTTCTCCCACCCCTACATCATGCCGTCTTACCTCCACCTCCTCAAGGTGAATGACACAAATTATGTGACGCCTACTCAGAGAACTGATGATCTGCGTATGTGTGTGTGTGTCTATGTGTGTTTGTGTGTGTGTGTGTGTCTATGTGTGTGTGTAGGGGTTAAGCAATTAAATGAGCCTGTTATCATCACTCACACATTCAGGGACAGGTTCACTCTTTATAAAGCTCTCACCGCCCAGCGCATTACTCTGTCAATGTATGTAAATCTTTCTGCTAACTGCTGCTAGCTTCGTGTGTGTGTGTGATGGAAACACACACATACACACACAATAAATCTCTCCTGGACACACACACACACATCACACAGTGCTTTTCTTTCTAAAAGGTTGACATGAGAGGTGGTCCTTCTAACATCTCTATGATTGAGGTGAAGAGTAAAGCTCATAGCCAACACAGAGTGATTACATTAGTCTCCCTAAAAGATCATATCTTCTATTCACAAGACCATGAATCAAATCCATCTCGACACTAAACGATGTGTACTTAAAGGGGCAATCCACCTTAATACAGACTACACGCTGCCAAAAGCACAGCTGCAAAAGTCTCTCGATGAAGCTTCAGATTAGCCTCCGATCTCTCAGGTAGATTTCCACACATGTTCTTGAAACAGCCCGAGGCTCGTTGCGGCAAAATGCATAAAATCTTCAAAGACTTATATGGCTATGACTTGAGGCTTTTAAGTCATTAGATCAAGCAGCAAATTATGCTGTCTCAGTGTAATCGTAATGGGACTGGCAGGTCTTCAGAGGTTCCATGTACGGGATTAAAAATGCTGTTTTTTCACCCATACAAATCTGCATGCTGTCCTAATCTCATCTGATTTGACCGTTCAGATACGGCAAAATGAATTATTTAGAATTAAATCATTTCTACTAATCTCTCATTTCGAGAGCAATCAGTTATTTTCGCTTGGCCATAGCTTGTAAAACCCCTTCAGGAGGAATTTTGTGATTCTGTTTAATATTTTTTGTTAACTCAATATGTTAAAGTTGAAGCTAGGGGTTGGGGGAATACAAATTTAAACAGCATAGTATTGCGATATTTTGTGTGGCAATATTGTATCGAGACACGGACGTCGACTATCAATCTTTTATTATATAAACTATTAACCTCTTAAGAAATCTGACGGCCCAACAGCGGGCCCGGCCGCTATTCTGTCTTTTAGAGGTTAACGTGAGTTAACGAGGTTAACTCAGTCTTAAAGCTAGAGTGAAGATACTGGTATCATATGAATCTAGAATACCTAAGGAATCCATTGGTATCAACCATGTCATGTTAAATTTTGGTGTCCCTTCGCCTCTCACCTCAAGATATGTGAATGAAAACTCTGAGATGAACGGAGTGAAAACTGTATCTTATTAGATAAAACAGATGTTGACAAACTGCATCATCAAAAAGGTAATAAATCGCAATTTATCTTATTGCAAAACTCAGCATATCGCTAAATGTGTAAAATCACAATAACATTGTATCGTGACTAAAGAATCGTGATAATATCGTATCGTAGGGCCTCTGGTGATTCACACCCCTAGCTGAAACCAAAGAATGAAAGTCCAATTTTAAACAATTAATTTACATATGAACAACTCATTTCACATACTTACTTATAAACATGCTTACTTCTATTTTTGCCAATATATTTATGTCATATGTGTGTATTTGCCATGTCCATATACAGAAAAAAACTGGTTTTTTTTTCAACTGAAAGTAATGGCAGACTGATCTGGAGCCCAGAAAATATTTAAAAAACATCTAAAATGTCTATTACGGTACCAGAAATGCCACACCATCAATCCCAACACAAAGCTGCTTTTCTTAATTCCTAAAAATATGATAACGTCCTGCAAGTTTGTAACACAGTTGTCAAAGTTGTTGTAAGCAGAGAAGAGAGAAGGAAAAAGAGTGAATGGGGACTCAAAATGTGAGCTACTACTCTACTACTCCTAAACCTAACATATTTTTTTGTTTGCTTTTCCCTTTTATCAATCTGTTAATAACACCTGAATTTCTTGTGTTTGTCTGACCAACAGATAGGCGCAATTTTGTGACGGACCAATGTTGAGTCATCTGGTTATTCAGTTAATCCATCCCCAACAACCCCCCCCCCCCCATTCAAGTACTTCATTAAGATAATTCATCAGCACAATGAATCCACGAGGAGGTGGACTTCATAACAATAACAATTAGCAACACACACACACACATTTTGTCCATGCAGTGGTGTGTATCCATCTATTCTAGGTGGGTCCCAGGTGCGGCTGTGTTTTCTTAATTAAGACCCAAGGTCCATGAAGACCACAGGCTTCATCGTTTATTATATTCATAATTAACCCTTTCCCTTTCACCCTCCCTGCCTCTCCCTTTGTTTCCCCTTCAATCACGCTGTTAACCCCTTCTCTATCACTTAAAATCAATCATCCAGCATATTGCAGGTTGGCGGCCTCATGCTGTCACCTCTTACCCGTCTCTCACACCGTCTCCATTAACCCCACATTTGTCTTTATTTCACCGTCTCATCCGCAATTCTTTAATTACCAGCCTCCCTGTGTCTCTCATTTTATTCACTCTGGCAATTAACCCCTTTCTCTCCTGCACCCTCCCGCTTCTCCTCTTTTCATATGCTCTTACAAATTGCACCTATCTGTCTCGTTCCCACTCCTAATGCTCTCATTGCCGTCGCCTCTCTCTCTCTCTCTCTCCCTCTCTCTCTGGCTCTCCGTCTCACCCTCCCTCCTGGCATACTCTCCCTCTCTAGCAACCGCCATTACTCAATTAACCCCCCTGGTTCCTGGCTGAGGGTCAACATATGTATCAGGTCTGGATCACGTCTGTATGTGCCTTTGACAAATGAAGAGTCCACGTACACACACACAATGATGTGCACACTAAGGTGTGACTCAGAAATGATTGGATTCATTAGAGGAAAGGGTGAAAGAAAGAGGTGCGTGGTGAAGGGGAAGGAAGGGGGCTACAGGAAGCAGAGAAGTGGAGGCAAAGACGTTACTAAATACTAGAAGAGGACTCAGGACATGGAGAGAGAGAAGCGCTACGTCCAATGAAAAGATCTGAGAAGCCAAGAAAAGGAAAGTAAATATATGACAACAGAAAAAGTGAAAGTGTGAAGTGAGAAAAAAAGCACAAAAAGCCAGGAAAGAGCAGACATGGAGGAGGTAGAGAGGACAGAGCGAATGAGTGTAGAGAGGATAACTGGTGTAAAGAGTTGAGGTGGAGGATGGGTGGAGGTGGAGGTGGAGGTGAAGGTGAGAGGCAGCATTTAGGTTCATTACGGTGAGATCTCCCTGTTGTCTCCTCTTTATCCCGTCATGATGAGCAACCTCTCTACGTAACAGAGATAATGATGTATGAGCCAAGCCTGGGTGACCTTTGGGAAACATTTCCATTAATTGGAAAGAGAGCCCCATGTATCTTAATACATCGGTTCAATGCAATGCAATGTTTGGGGCCGTTATTCTGATATGTTTCATTCTGTGATGAATGAACATATTTACAGTATCTATTCACTAGGTTTGAAAAAAAAAAGAAGATTTTGTGTTGTTTTTTAACGTTTTTTTCATAAAGTCCATTTTAATCCTTTTCGGTAGTTTTTGCAATCAGCTAATTGATACCACAATTAGAAAAAAGCTAAAGAAAGTATCAATAAATCAATAGCACACACAAGTAGCATTATTACCATACTAATTGCATGGTTACAGGTTGTTGCATACACATTTTAGCATGCATTTGCATTGGTTTCTAACTACCTCGAACCAGTGAGGAGCTCTGGGGTCTGAAAAGTGAAGCCAATGCTGAAGTGTCTTAAACTTGCATTCTTTCTAACAGCCAGCAGGGGGCGACTCCTCTGGTTGCAAAAAGAAGTCTGATTGTATAGAAGTCTATGATAAAAATGAGCCTACTTCTCACTTGATTTATTACCTCAGTAAACATTGTAAACATGAGTTTATGGTCTCAATCTCTAGTTTCAAGTCTTCTTCAATACAGCATGATGTTCATTTAGTAAGTTATGGTCCCATTTAGATTCAAATAGACCATAAAGCAGGGTATGCTTCAGGGCGTGGCTACAGGTAGCTACCACGGCGTTGTCCAGTCTGGGAGTTGTCTGTGTTTTCGTCTTAGAACTTTAATCTATTCACTGTGTTTTCAGTTCATGAAAGTTAATTATAACATTTCTGTCTCAAAAAAATGTCTAATTCAGCATCTTAACTCCACTCTCTCGTGTTACTTCTTGTAGCAAAAAAAAAACATCCACTTCTTTTATACAGTCTTTGCCTCAAACACTGCAAACATGGCATTGCTTGACCCTATATTGCCTTTCTTAGTGATTTCCCTGCATCAGATTTAGCACTTCAGTCATTATTATTAACATACTTCAGTTATATACCATGTGTTTTTGTGTTTTCTCTCTTCTATTAATTAGTAACCGGGAAGCAAGACACAAAATTCAGTTTGAATTGAACTGCGCCGATGAATTAACTGCATCAGCCAGTTTAACATGACGAGTGTTCGTCCAAGCCTTAAAGGAATTAGACACATCCATTCATGTGCGTGTGCGTGCGCAGCCGTACACAAACATACGCACACCCACAGACACAAAGACAAGAATGCGTGCATTTAGCAGATGGCTGGTGGTTAAGAGAGTGTGAATGATAAAATCTGCCCACTATTCCATCGCCTTGTCCATTATTCCACTCCACTGCTTTTGAAGAGTGCGTGGGTGTGTGGGTGTGTGTGTGTATGTGTGTGTGTGTGTGTGTGTGTAAGCAAAAGTATATTTGTGTGTGGATATTCCTGCGTGCATTTTCATCTCCGTGTATCTGTGTCTAAGTGAAACAATCCACTCACGCCACTTGTGTCGTAAATGAACAATATAAAAAATATAAGCCATTAAATTAAAACATAAAAAACGGCCATTTAATTGAGTTTTGCTGGATTCCGATTTTATTGTTTCTACCCATCATGTGTGGCGGCTTGTAAGCAATCAAACTAATGGAACATTACGAACCTATTGAAAATGTGCCACACCAGTAATATTGTATTACCCATCTGTGTGTGTGTGATCGAGTGAAACGTGACATGTCTGTGACATATGAGGCTGCGCGGCATTAAAGGTTATATTTGAAGTCGTTGTGTTGTTGATGAGTTATGTGGTGAGTCTCAGTGTAAAAGAGAAGGACGTAAGATTTAAGAACCGCCCTGAATGCAGACCACACCCCGAAACACACACACACAATCCTGGTTATTATTTGATCTTCCATAATGGATCTCGGTTCAGCCCCCAATCATGAACATATACCCTTTTACCCCATCAAAAACACAAAGGAGGATATTCATTACGCAGACTGACACTGTAAATCACTGCTGAAGATGTAACCTAGTAAGTCATATATCACTAAAAGCTGATAATTCAGTGAGACCCGTATATACATCCTGTATGTATGGGCACATATAGTGAAGGGTGTTCTGTTGACTGTCAATGTAGACTGATATATGTGTCAGCGTACCGCAATTTACCAATGAGGCCGTAGCCTTATCAAATATAACTCACAATTCGGCTGATAGCTGATATCTCAGCTCCTGGAAAAAGATAAGGTTTATGGTCCCTCTACCCTTCTCAAGGACTACCAGATACACCTGCTCACACACACACACACAAGACAAGCCATCAATGAAAACTATATGATTACTATATGATGAAAAATGTCAGGCTACATAAAGAAAATGACAAAGAAATTATATCTGAGTCAAACGTATCGTAAAGTGGACAGGCAGGAGACTTTATGGCTCCTGTACCCTTTTTGAAGGACGAGGAAGAGCAAGTACACACATCCATATATGGCGGTGTATGTCAAACCACTGGAGATTGACCCCCCCCTTTACATCTGGCATTAAAATGTCTCGTATCCAGATTGTATCCGGATATGATTTAACCTGATTGCATTTAAACCTGTGTCTCCAGTGTTCACATTGAGATTTGATTGCTCTGTCTGAGAGGAAGCCTCCAGAGACTGCACTACGCACAGGCTTGCATCCGGGCACTGTCGGGGAGGCGGTGTGTAACGCGCGGACACATCAGCCTCAAACGCCGCCGTTTAAGTGGAGAGGGCTCGCAAACTTGACTGAGGTACGTCTACACAGGAGGAGAGGTGACGGGAAGCGCAGACAGAGTGGTGGCGCTGCGTGCATTTGGGTGCATTCACACCTGTACTTTCATGTGGTCAAGCACTATCCGACTGCAATCCGATCACCCAAAAGGTACTTTAATACCAGGTGTAAAGAAAAAAAACAGACAAAAACATGCAAATAATAACAATTCACAGACCCATTGCCCCCAAAGCTACACCCCAAGAAACACATCAGTGGAACAAAACAATATATCCCACCTTTCCTTATCCTTGTGCATGTGCACATACACACATCCCCACACACACACCAACATACCCAGTAAAAGAAACCAATGTGTGAAAGCAATAAGCAGCACTGCTTTCTTTAGTGGAAGGTCAATATTATTCTCACCAGTTGGCCGCTTCATATGGAGGGCTGAGGGGGCAAAGGTGGCTACAATACTGTTTGTATTACATTTACTATATGTGTGTGTGTGGGTGGGCATGTGTGAGACACACATCAGTGTGTATGTTTGTCCTTCCTGTTCGTTCACTTAACCTTTGCAAGCTGACATCACACTTTTAAAAGGAAAATATGTCTGACCTCGGCTGCCCTGAAAGATCTATTGATAAATATGATTAGGACAAGCTGGGAAAACAGCAGGACCTTTCTATGTTTCTTTATTCGTCTCAATAGGTTCGGTGAAATTCCATATATTTTAAAAGTTTAATAAACTAGACAAACATGGCTAATATATTTTAAAGAAAAGAAACATGCCTAAATGACAGTTATCTTTTCTTTAACCCCCGTTGAATTTTACAACTTGATTCGGTTTCAGGTCAGATGTGAAGTCTGGCACAAACACAAAGCGCAGACATATTGGAACCTGCAAGTGATTGACATGTTTTTTCATGGTTAAAATAATCTAACCTATAATCTGTAATAATCACAGCATACCATAAAGGTGCTGGCCAAGTAAAATATCAACAGAAAACACACTTCTTGAATAGAAAAGCTTTTCATTAGATGGACCGAGTCCGAGGTCAATTTCGGTCAACCCTGGGAGCTACAGATAACAGAGTAGCCACTCAGAGACTAAAATCAGGTGAGGGATGAACTCTCAGTGGTATATGTGCATACAAAGGGCACAAAGGACAGACTACAGACAGATGGTGAAACCTAAATGCCAACTATTTGGTTTATTAATATAAAATAAGAAAAATATTTCAACTTGATGTAGAATTAATACTGTTAGAGCCCGCTAACATTGATCTAAATCAAACTTATGGCTAAATAAATAAATAAACAATAAAAAGATTGTTATTGGACTAGTAAATGGAAATGGAATATTCACCCCATAATAAAATTTCAATTAATAGTTGCTCAACAACTCCGGCGCAGGAAACCAACATCAGCAAGATCATACTGGCAAAACTACAAAAAAAAATCATCATTTATTAATACTTAATACCGTTGTTAATACGATTATTAAGCTCAACACATAGGTTGAAGGTGAACAATGAGATCTGGTGGATGCCTGTCTGCTTGGTTTAAATATCAGGTTTGTGTTTGAGGATTAAAATGTGGTGTGATTAAATGCAGACTGTGTCAGAGGCCACCCACGCAAATTGCTGCTTCCTCAATATGTCTGCGTGTTTTTCTAATCCGTTTCAAGTCTCATTGTTTTGATTTGGGTCATGGTTCAATTAATACCGACACGTTAACCAGCAACACACACACGTAGACACACACACGCATACACACAAAATGATATAAGAACCTTATCATCAACTACCTTAATGCACAAATACGTAACTCACGCAGCATGCTGTACATAAAAATCCAATCAAATACTGTCTGTCTGTCTGTCTGGTGTCTATTGTCTTCATTATCTTGTCACACCAGAATAAGCAGCTATAAATAATCACATTACAAACTGCATCATCTTTAACAATCAATGCTTTAAAACACAGCTATGTATGTGTGTGATTTTAGGAACCGAGGCTGAAGCTTGTGGTCTTCACACAATGTTAGCGGGTTTCTGTCAGCGCGTATATACTGCACAGACTTAATGTACATGTCATTTATGATGAAAATTGTAGAGGAGAATTATGGGGCATTACGTATAATAACCCTTCCAACAGGGTCATAATTGCCTCATTCTGGCTCGCTGGTGTTTTTGCTGCTCGAAATGACAGAGTTAAGCTGGTGGGAAGTTGAAGGGGGAAAGAAAAAAAGATGGAAAGGGAAAGGAGAAAGAGAGAGGAAGGACATTTCTAGTAGTGGGAGAGCTGGATGAAGAGTTGAGGAGGAGGAGACAGCAAGAGAAAGCAACACTGAAAGGGGTTGCAAAGCTAGAGAGCAGGCTTATATAGTTTGTAAGACAGAGGATTAAAGAGAGCTAAACATTTCCATACACAACCCATGCCATATGTGAATACCTTCACATTTTCTACATATTCAGGCAATGCCAGATTTCAGTTACAACTGTTCATACAGTACAAGCTTTTTGTATCATTCACGTACTCTGCAAGGCCTTTCCACACCGGGGGCATGACAGATAAACAATTCAAAAATGCGAAATACTTGGCTGTGAATATTATATGTCAACCCGATATCATGCCAAAGCACGTAATAGAGGATAGCGTGTCACGTTTTGCCTCGCAAAGCCGTGAATATTATATGCCTGTATTAACATGCAGTACCAGCAGGGTGCAACAAAGCCAATGGCTTGGGTTTAGGCAAGAAAACCACTTTGTGAAGTTAAGGGAAAGCGTCATGGTCACTGACTTAGGATCAGTGACGAAAACCATTTAGTTAGGTTAAGGGAAAACATCATGGTTGGGCTTAAAATAATTACGTAAACTAAATAAAAAAAGTGCGGAAACAACGAAATGTCAGTACGGGAAACACATGTCAAACGTCACTAATGGAACTTGCTAAACAAAACACCGGTCTCGAACACGGGTCTCCCGCTTGAAGGTCCCATCCACCTCACCACCTGCCCAACATGAATGATCTTTCTCACTTTACATACTTCGTAACTAGCTCTGAAGTTAGACTGTGTCCAGGGCTTTTATTGTGAAAGATAAGAACGGAAGGAGTGGATCTGCCTTCGTCAAGGCTGAAAGGAGTAATGCAATTTGACGTCTTGGTTCGGACTACGGAGCCGCCGTTTTGCTGTTTCATAAATATAGGTGCAATGGCTTTCCTTTCCTCATGTTTCTTTCTTTGCCTAATCCCCATCACCTCAGCCATCTTTGCTTACCAGTATTCATTCGACCCATACATTCATCTCCAGAAGCTAAGTCAGTCTCTTTTTCCATGCATTTTCATGGCCTCTACAAGTGTCTTGGGCTTCCAATATCGTATCACTCCTCCACTTACCCTAGCTACAGGCTCCAAACATACAAACACACAGACATATGACAAGATACTAGCACACAAAATATTAAATTCATTGTCTATAATACTTTCCAAACAAAAAGAAAAACTGTTTGAAGTTAAAAATGTGTTTCCAACCCAACAAAGCTATTAGCCCCTAAGTTAATTGCCTTATAGAAAGTTAAACTAAAATGATCTGTAATGATGAATGTCTGCGATTATATTCCAGCTCCTCTGTAGATGCTATTATGAGTTCACACAATCAGTGATGACAGCAATCAATCCGTAAATGATGCAACACATAGGCTACATTAGCTCGGCCAAATTACTTCTGCACATGTGTTTATGCGTGTGTAGGTGCGCGTCTAAATAAATTGTGTAGCAGCCCGGCATTATCATTTCTCACTCACACTCGCTAAATGAACATTTTTGTAAGCCCTTAATTGATTCATTTGTATCGAGAACCATCACGTCTGGCAAATATAGCATTAATGCGCGTGCATGCTATAAGTTACAGAGGCAGTGCTTAGACGGAAAGACAGAAATAAATTAACAAGTTTTACAGAGCTGCATCTGTTAGGAGCAGCAGCTTGTGTTGTTCAGAGTTTGCACGATCATGGTAATGGAAAACTGTAGAATTAGAGAGCACAGAAGGGAGGGAAGGGCCTGCTGATAACCGGGAACCTGCTCTGAATAATTTCCTCATTATCAGAGATCTGGCGACTTTGTTAATGATTCTGGTATTGTAGTGACCTTTAATTATTTTAATTATTTAGGTTTAACTGGCGGTGAAATCAATTCAAAGTAGGATTAGATTCGTTAGAGGAGGGAAAGAGTTTAATTATCTTAATAACAAAATAAAAAAAGAATAAACATATTCAGAAATTGACAATTGCAAATTGTTGGCCCATCTCTGACCTTTGATTAGCATGTGGGTTAGAGTAAGACATTCAAATGGGGAAAAACAAGCAGAAGAGAAAAACACAAGCTGAAGTGCCAAACAAAGCCTAAACGCAGGTAATGTTTCACTTCCGCAGTCTCAAACACTTCCTCAACGTGTGCTGAGTTAGTCACATTTGACACCCTGATACACGTTCAGTTTCTCTTTGACCTCCCCATTTTAAAATATAAAAAGTATCTTCTCCTCTTATAGGCCCTGATCAGGCAGAGCACGTTTTGAAAGTGGGAAACACGAGGCACCGCTTTGCCTTTTTGTTGCCCGATCAGACAAAGTTTTTGCAGTTTGCTGCGTTTTTTTATTTTCTAGGTTTCTAGGCAGCCACCAAATGAGTGCTAACGTTACCTTGTTACAAACCATGAACTGTACGCTACCCAAAAAGTTAATAGTACGGCTTAAATTAATGAAAAC
Organism: Sebastes umbrosus; assembly: GCF_015220745.1. Taxonomy (NCBI): domain Eukaryota; kingdom Metazoa; phylum Chordata; class Actinopteri; order Perciformes; family Sebastidae; genus Sebastes; species Sebastes umbrosus. The sequence continues at coordinate 7,865,970 of NC_051281.1, forward strand.
AACTTACCCAAAAGTACCGCACTAATTTGCCTCTTGCCATTTTCTGTTCAGATCATGGTAACTACAGTTGGTAAACTTGTAAACAGTAGCTCCAGGTATCCAGCAACATCCTCCCGGCCTGCTGTTTTGTGTTCAGATCATGGTAACTGCAGTTGGTAAAGTCATAAAGCTCCAGGTATCCAGCAACAGTCACCACAATGAAAAAAAACACTAATTCGTTCAGGCGTTCAGGGCATTCCTGTAAAAACGCGGAGCGCACTGAGCGGAAAAATGTGAGGCGCACAGCAACGCAAAAGCAGCGCTCAAAACTCTTCACTGTCATTTAAAACAATTACAAAAAGCTGCCCCATGTTGCTAAAACACACTCTGTCTGATCGGGGCCTAATACAGTATAAAGTTTTGACTCCCTTGCACATTTTAAAGCCAATTTAAATTTGTTGTCACGATGCCAACACCGCAGACGCATGTCTGTATGAATGCCAGTTTGTCTGTCCCTACCATGATCCTCCTCCTGCTACCCAACTACCCAAACCCCCCCCCAGCCCCGATGTGATGGCAACATGGGCCAAGAAAACAGAAAGGAAATCAGACAGTCAGAAAGTTAAAGAAAGAGAGAAAATGAGAGCATTATTTAAATATTAATGAAGCTGAGAGATGAACTGATGGCCTGATTGTCTTCTCCAGCAAATGGTTTTGGCTGACTGGAAAACCAACATATAAACCCGTGGGTGCAAATCCACACAAACACACACATACACACAATGCACTCCCCACTGAGCTGGCTTGAGTCCACCAACTGTCCATCTTAACGTCTCCAAGTCAGACTGTTTAAGGTTGTTTCATCTCATCAGCCAGCCAGACAGTATAATCGCCAGACATGCTTCAAGTTTGATCAATTCAAAGTGCATTTTAACAGGATTAACAAGGCAATTTACAAACAGTTTTCCAGAAAAGTACATTATTATGGCATTGTAGGCCTGACAGAAGGAAATGTCTCTGAGAAGGTGCCCAGTGCAGAGCCCCAGGAATACCATATATCTCACAAACCCGTGTTCATACCGGGTTTCTGTGCTAATAAACTAATCTGTGACAAGTTTATACTAGAGCTGATCAGCAGAAAGATACAAGAAAGTTTCCAAAACACTGAATGTACCATGCAGTATGGTGTCAATAATGAAAAAATGAAAAGAAAATATAAACCTGCCTTGCTTTCCTCTCCTAATACCAATTCCGATACCTCAACTCTGGTTTTCAGAATTGGGTATTTACTGTAGAGATCTATCTTAAACCACAGCAAAAAGTGGATCCTCCATCATGAATATTGATATTGTGTGAAAGGGGCAATAGAAAAATGTATTTTGAGGATAGTGAAGTACATTCACTCATGAATAAAATCATTTTGCTAGAAGCAGACCAACAGGAAGTCCTGGTAAAGGCTAATAGTTTCTACATCTGAATAAGGATGGAATATAATCAAACCATGCACCATGCATGTGTGTTTCTAGCTATCAATAGGATAAATAATGATTGGCACAATTACTGATGATTAAAGCTCTGCTTGTGGAGAGACAACCTATTTCCAGGCCAGCTTGTGGTCTAAATGGGTCAAACATGATAATGTATTAGTAGTTTCCAGGGTTACAGGTTTCTTTCACTTACATTACATCGTAATTATTTGATGCGAATGATACATTTATGATAAATGATACATTTATTGTCCAAATTAATAATTTGAATTTTGCCATACAGCTCTTCTGGGTGGGTATGTGTGTGTCTCCATGTGTTAAAGTGTTAAAAAGACAAAGTTCAACTTGAGCTGTTTCATAGTGTGTGATGACCGATTGTAGGATTTTAATTAGTCTCTTGTACATTGATCAATAATATTAAGCTTACTGTTTGTGCAAAGTACATATACTATGTATGAACAAACACATGCACGCTAATAAACTCATAGCATGCATTGTGTGCATCAGTGAACAAAAAAAAGAGACGGTACTGTAAATGGATGCTTGCTGTGATCATGTGTGCATGCTTAAAGGGAATATTTATGTTTAACACTGATGAAAAAGATATTTAGAAAAGCAGGCACATCCAGATGATAGATACTAGGTGGACAGAAGAACATGTTAAAGATGGAAGAAAAAAATAGAGTCCGCACACTAGATAATGCTCCCATGAACATATAATTAATTACCACCAAGTGATGTTTCGAGCATCAAGCTCTTCTTCAGAAAAGGAATATTGTTTCAATTGTTTCCGTCTTTAACACTGATGAGGGGTGCATGATGTGTGTTTTATCAAGAGTATATGTTATTTATGTCCCAGAACAAACATTAATATCACACAAGGCAACAGTGTTTCCCTCCTCTCTCTCCATTACCAGCTAACCTTTTAAACAAACCCTGGTCTCTGTAAGGCTGTTTCTGCAATAGCTACAAGATGGGAAAAACACATTAGGAATTACACTTCCAGCTACATAGAAACTGCTGATGGGAATCCATACTTCCTGCTTACTTTTCATTTTCTTTGGCATAAAGCTGTGAGTGGGCTCGAAAAACAACATGTAGGGGAGACATTAGGGTAATGGAGAAAAAAAAGTGGTGGTGGGGAGTCGGGGTTGGTGGTCTAAAGGTAAACTTGCAAAGGGCGGTATAAAGGTTCATCCCGTTCATATCTACTGTGATACACATTTTTGGTCATACCACCCAGCACTACTGCTGACACCACAGACACAAACATAGTTTCCCTACATTTTGTTTCACCTGCTATCATTTTCTCTCTGAGGTGGGAGTGGGGTCATGTTGAGGGTCCAGCTACTGAACAATGTTTCCTTGAAAAGATGCTTGTTTTTATTATTGTAATGAATGGCTTTATTTGGAAGGAGAAACACACCTACTTTTAAACATTATGAAAGATTTGGATATCAACAGGTTTTTGGATATGTGCAAATAACACAACGCTGAACTTTACAAGAAGGTGGTTGAAGGAATGAAAGAAGGAGGCTTTGTTTGCACGGTTGAACAAGTCCGCCACCGGTTACGTTAATCGGAGTATGCACGGCTGCATGTAAACGGGAATATTAGTTTAATATTAATTTTTAATTAGCCATTTAAACAGCTTAGTAGGAATATTGTCTTTTCGGTAAAAAATGAATATTCTGTGCATGTAAACGTAGTCACTGTCAAAGTTAAGTGGTACCTTTGACCATGCTGCCTTGTGGAATAAAGCACTTGCACTGTGCCTTCATCACAGGCCCTGATCTGGTATTTTACCCCCAAAGCAAACGCATGTCTGATTCTCTCACTCGATTTCAATAAACATCTAATGTTGGTTTGTTGAGAGAAAAGAAATCACAGCACTTAACGTAGCACCTCTGACAGACCTAAGCTATCAGTTTCCCTGTGCTTCCAGTCTTTACGCTAAGCTGAGCTTAGCTAAACATGTCCCAGGCGAGTCATCTCTGTTCTAGACACATAGAGATGAAAGACAGAGATATCAATCCTCTCATCGAACAAAGATTAAGATAACGGTAAGGGTGCCACTTTTAGCAGGGGCCGATGTTAGTGTCACAGTTGTTTGTTATATTACTGATATATACTACAGCATCTTAATATAGAGATACCAAGTATATAGACATATACACTTCCTCACATTTGGTACATAAATATCACCTCAAACATTCAGAAAGTTGACTTGTCTCTCTCTCAAATGCCTCACTTGGGTCTATTTCAGCCATGGATTTTCTAAACTGTATTTTTGACCTCTGTCTTCAGCAGACCTCAGAAATCTTCTCTGTTTTCTTTGTGGTTATAAACCTAAAGCCAGGCAGTCGGGAGTCTGGCTACAGTAAAACACTCATCTGGGATTAGGAGCCATTTATTCATCTCAGTTCAGTAATACTATGAGAGCCTCGCTTCAGAATCCAATGAATATTTCACACTTTCATTTCATATGCAATCTCTGGTGCTCAGAAGTGTGTATTGCTGGGTATCATTCTGTTCGCTTTACTTCTGTGTGTGTGTGTGTGTGTGTGTGTGTGTGTGTGTGTGTGTGTGTGTTTCACCATATGTGTGTTTTGGGGAATTAGTGTGTGGCACTTTATTTGATCCCAGTATTGAATTGTGTATTTTTGTAGTATGTATGTGCTTTTATATTTGGTTTGTGTGCTGAAAAGTGTGTAGTTTCACTGCATTCAAAAGACATTAACAAAAAGCATTATTGAGTGAATTTGAGGAGGGAAAGTTCAGGTAACAGTCGGGACAAAAATACAAAAGTTGTCAATAAATATAGTATGCACAACCCCCTTAAACACACACAATACACAACAGTAATTATAACTCTTGATACAGAAACCTGCTAAACCAGCTTTAACTCTCGACCTACTATTCAAACGTTCCAATGCTTTCATTTTACTTCTAGCCAGGATATATTTCTCTTTTTTAACTCGATGCTTCCTCAACAAATTTTTTAGAGTGAACTGAACTTTGAGCACTGGTGGTGACTGAGAACACATTGGATAACTCAGCTGGGACTCACAGTTTTGTCATTAAAAGCCTATTAAAAGGCAGCGAAAGTAACAGAAACAATCATAATCTGACAACTAGAAACCAGTTAGAAACAGACTACTGGGAAGTAGCGGTGAGTGGTGATGCTATGACTTACTGACATACATATTGAAGTGCATGTAAAGAGTGATGCATTCACTTACTAACGTACGTACTGAAGCGCATTTGAACGGTAATGCGTCCATTTACATTTGATTGTGATTCTAAACCTTTTTTGCCCCGGGCGCATCGCGAGGGCCAAATAGTTTTTTATAGACTGATGTGATAGAAAAATAATCTCCTCAACAACTTAAAATTAGCTCTGTCGCGGCGTTTCATAGTTCATTAAACTGATTTTATTTTCTTTGTGCATAAGAGATGAAGATTGAGAGAATTTATATTTATTACAGTGATCTTAAAAACATCCATCTTGTAAAGTTACCGCCTTCTCTCTCTGCGCGGTTTACCTTCTGCTGCTGCAGCCTCTACGTTAATCTTCCATCAATCAATTCAGACCTGCCATCTAAAAGGTGATATGAAAATGTTACCAGGTCCAACGTAGTAACATTGCTGTTGTGACTTTTGCGTAAAAGTGACCAGGGTGCTTATTCAGATGAATTGCCATCACATTAAGGCAAAAGGGTGCATGTTCGAAAGGAGAAATACATATCTTTGGCTGGCACCAACTGTAGGTATCTCGCTGAACACTTCATCTCCATCATAACAGCATAAACCACCACCTCCTGGAAGCAGGGGCATCTGGCTTTGTGCCACATGTGGCCAAACGGCCCTGGAAACCCTTTAAAAAGTACTTTTGTCCAAAATCATTCCCTTGCTCTCTCATTCACTATATAATAGACACTCAATAGTTGCCTCTATAGTGAACGGTAAACGGACACTAAATCACCATCATTTTGCATCATCACTGACAGGTGTATTGTTATGTCGCTCGACTGTTCACTCACATGTATAAAATACAGAGCATTGCATTCTGGGATTGTTAGCAGAGAGTAGTGTGCATGCCGCGGACAATGCTTCTTCCGTTCCATTGTGTATTTTTGAAGTGGCACAGGGCGAGTGACAACAAGCCAAGAGCCGGACCAGTGCACCGCTCTCTGACTCTCTACGACACCATGGCAACAGGCTCTCATAATAGTAATCCCCTAGGTCAGTTGCTGGTCTCCTGACTCTGTTATTGCTCCTGTCACAGAGTCATATGGCCCCTGAGCTGCAGCTCAGTGTGTCGTGTAACCTCCCACCACCACCACCACCTTGAGACGTTAGAGCTCATCAGGAAAACTCACCCAGCAGAAAGACCAATCTAGGCTACAAATACTTCTTAAAAATGTCATGTGGGAATATCATTTCTTATCTTTACTGTAAAGATAGCTCTCATTAGTCACATTTCTACAGCAGGTTAGGGATGCACCGATCCAACTTTTTCACTCCTGATACCGATACCTGGGGTTTGGGTATCGTCCAATACGGAGTACCCATTATTGGTATCGGTGCATCCCTACATCAGGTCTGTGTTAACCTTGTCAAGGCAAAAACACTGTCTATAACACAGAGTTATAAACAATTTCATTTAGCTATACTCGTGTGAACAACATTGTCTCGGTCACAAGATCTAAAAACCAACATCTGAACCATAAGAATGAATATTTTGACATGAACAGAGGCTTGTCTCCTGTTTAGAGAACGAGAGAGAGATCACTTTAGTTCTTCCCAAAGGTTCTTTCAGCCCCGAGAGAAAACTGCCAACCAATGCAACTTTGTTCTTAATTAGTTCAGAGAATGTGCAGTATTTATGCATCCTTAAAGGCATACAGTATGAGCCGAGGACAGGGAAATATACTGTGCATTACATTTTCTAGCCAGTAGGTTCTTCCGAGTTTTTTTTTTTTAAAGCTGTGACCTAAATGAAAAATTCAGATCAGCATAGGACACGGGCTCATTAAAGCATGTTGATACTGTTTTAATGTGCACAGCCACCGAGAGAAGGTTGCAGATTTTATTTAAGGTCCTAAGTCATGGTTCAAAAAAGCCCTTAATCTAAGCCATTTATCACATTCCAATAATGCCGGAGTCTATGTGACAGTATAAAAAAAAAAAAAACTAGACTTTCCAAAGGCGAAAATGAAAAATGACACATTGCTCAGGGGAAAAATAAGAAAAACGGGATATATGGATTGAGTTTGCAAAGTCTCCAAAAGTGAATTGCTAATGACACTGCCGAACGCTGAAGGCAAGTTAAAACCTTTTCCCTTTGAATTTTGCTTGTGAGGCAATATTCTATCCAAGGGAGTGGCTTATAGGCCACTGCAGCTCAATACTCTACTGTGTGAACACACACACACACACACACACACACACACACACACACACACACACACACACACACACACGTCAGGCAGAGATACCTGCTCAAACAGTCGTACAAGCACATACACCGCACAGCGTTATGTAACTAATTAATAGATATTAATCAAAAGGATTATATGCATTAAATGAGATGTATCAAAAGGATTGAGGTATAAAGATGGTTGAATTAAATACAGTGATTGTGCAGCTCTTTGTAGAGAACAAGAGCTGTCCGGCACTTGTTTCTCTTCTTTGTGGGCTGGTTGGCTGGACATTGGGTTAGTCACATGCAGGCCATTCAGGAAACAAGCCATTTTAATTAAAGGCTATTTAAGTCTAACCTCACACGTGTTAGTTTCACTTCACGGGTATTAACTAAGAAGATAAATGTTGCACGGCTGTTTGTGGTCAGCTTAAAGTCACATAAAACCACTGAATTCCTTGTTCACAATGCAGTATCTCACCAATCTCTGCATTTACTTTGCTCCTGCTTTTAATCCGATAAACACAAAACATGACATTGCATGGAGAGGTTCTTACCTTGTCCTTGTCTTCTACCAGATCACTGAGTATATCATCGGGGTCCAGAATCCCCCCGTCACAGTATTCAACATGGTGAGTCCGAACCAGGAAATCTCCTTCCTATAACACAGGACACAACAAATCATCAACTCAATGCGTGAATAACGCTGATACCTGCTAACCAACTCTATATGCACAGAGTTTCTGACTACGTCTTTAAATGTTGGCTGCAGGTGTCAGTCCCACACCAATCACCATTGAATTAAATGAAGTCATAAGTACAATGGATTCATTGAGTCATTGTAAATGAATAAAAGCTAATCAAGTGTGTAACATTTTGTCCATCAGGAATAAGGACATTATTCAGACTAATGCAAGCCCCAAAAGTCCCTGCAGAAACTTGACTTAGTCTATTCACTTTTAATATTCCATCTTGTACTTTAACCCTTTAAACTCTGCAATAGAAATGGTCCGCGGGTGCCTACACTGGTATTTTTGCTTATTGTGATGTCATTTCTTGGAGTATCTTCAAATGCTTCATATATCCCTAAATTCTGTACAACCTAAGCTAAAAGGTTATATCAGTCAAAAAGTATTGAAATTGTGTCATAAATTAAAAAAAAAAAAAAAAATTGTACATGTTTTTTCATAAAATGTTACTAAATAAACACACAAAATAAATTGATCCAAAAGATTTCTAAATATAGAAATATGAACAAATATTTCTTAACACATAACTTATTTGAATTTTTATGAGCAGATAAAGTGCAAAGGTGTTTTGATAGTTTTCTGACGTTTTGCAGTCCGCACATAACTTAATTTAATGACGTCATCATGAGCGTATAATGGGATGATGCAAAAGACAGAAGCCTTAGCTTCCTGCTGCAAAAATAATAAATGCTCTAGCTATTATGTTTTTTATTCTACATCAATTTAAACATGACCATGCAAACAGAGATCTCCCACAGCTGCCCGCGGGGCAATACTCTGGTGCCACAGCGCACTGTCATTGTGTTTTGTACAGCACGTAATGTAAGGCAATGAAGTCATCACAAGCGTGCAATGTGATGATGCAAAACACAGAAGCCTTAGCTTTCCACTGCAAAAAGAATAAATGCTCTAGCTATTATGGTTTTTATTTTAGATTGATTTAAACAGAATCATGCAAACAACGATCTCCGACAACAACGAGGTCCAACATCTTACTTTCTCAATGTGATGTATTTCCTATGAAAACAACATACTGGCCGAGGGTCTAACACAGGGAAGGATAATCAAAAACACAAAAAGAGAAAGGCAGTTTCATCTCATTGCCGGTGCAGAATGGCAGGAGTAATTTTAATGTTTACTCCTATGGATACAAGACAAAGAACAGAAACAAATAAGCAAACAATAAAATAAGTCAATTTATATTTGATGAATAACTGGATGAAACCAATGCTCAGAGCAAAAGGCCTCCACTACTGGTCACCACCTCCTTCCCTCTGCTTCTCATTTCTAAACCTCTCTCTGTTCAACTCCTGCTTCCATTTCTGCCCTCTTCTTTGTTTCTTTCCTCCTCACATCTTCCACGTCTTTCCCTAGGTGCCTTGTGCAGATTACAGCTCCAGCCTGGCCCTTTCTCTCTCCCTCCTCACTCCCTTTCTCCGCCGTGTTGGGTCCGTGATTAATGACATCGACACTGCACCGGACAGCTGACTACATAGAGCTGGTTGTTCAACAACATATTGAGACAACACACACTATACGCGCGCACAAGCACATAGAAAACCACAAACAGCCTAAAGGAAAGGTATGACTCAAAGCGTTACAGGGTGCAGCTCCATTAAATCACTCTTTCAGGGTCAGGTGCTTGTCAATGCTTTTCAAAAACTCCCATCAGCGAGAGGGTACGATGGAGCAAGGCGCTGTGTGTCCCTGGATATCACCGCAAGTCTCAATGTCAATACCAGTTCCTTCACTGAACTCGGCTCTGCATCAAAACTCTTAACAATAAATTACTTAGTTGCACTTTTTAAATAACTTGATAGTGTGGATTAGTTTCTTTGTACAGTTATAAATGAGATCTGGTTAGAGATATGACCTCCTTTCTGATCTGTTTTAAAGTAGGGCTGCAACTAACGATTATTTTCATTGTTACTCAATCTGTCGATTATTTTTTTCCGATTTTGGTTTATAAAATGTCAGAAAATGGTGAAAAATGTTGATCAGTGTTTCCCAACGCCCAAGATGACGTCTTCAAATGTCTTGTTTTGTCCACAACTCAAAGATATTCAGTAAAAAAACAGAAAATATTCACATTTAAGAAGCTTCAATCAGAGAATTTTGACTTTTTAAATGACTCAAACTGATTAATCGATTGCCAAAATTGTTGGCGAATAATTGAATAGTTGACAACTAATGGATTAATCGTTGCAGCTCTATTTCAAATACACATCAACAAACCAGCAGAGGAAATACCATTCATTTGTAATAACCAGGTTCTAAAGTTTGAGGGGGCTTGTCTGTATAAACGTTTGGTGTCTTAAATGAGTTTTGGACATATAACTTAACTGTGTTCATTAAGATTAGAAGATACCGTAATATTTCAAAATAATAACCCCTTTCACTGGCGAATGCTTTAAATTAAAAGACTAAATATGTCATATCAATCTCAGTTCTCAACGTTTCCTAATGGGTTGTAAATAACAGAAACAGCATGTAAAACAAATAACAATTTTAAATGCACTTAGGCTATACTTGATTGATGACACGCCTATTCTTTGGTAAAAACACTGCTATTTACCAGACTTCAGTTATCCCGTACTTCATTGATAAGTGGACTGAGACATGGTCCACTTGTTTATGCGTTACATGAGAAAAACATACAATGTTTGATCTTGAGTCTTCACTGGAAACTAATGCCAGCTGATAAATAATGCAACTTACAAGCAACTTACAAACATGGTTGTGTTTGCTTCCTTAAGATTAAGCATTTATCCCAAGTTAAATATAGCCAGGGTCCATAAAAAATACACTTTTTTTCTATTATGTCTCCAAAAAAAAGATTTTTTAACCATCACTGTTATGCAAGACTCTGACATTGTGGCTGTTTATACGGTTCATTTGTCTCTCCCTCCTCTCTGCTAGGATTCATTGTATGACTCCATTGTTGACTTGGCTGACACCCAGGCCAGATGTATGAGAGAGAGAGATTTTCAAATATTGTGTTTACATTGTTTTATTTTCTCTTCTGCACAGTGTTTATCTTCCTTGAGCAATATCAATCAGGGTTTGGGGGCATATTAACTCTGGGACAACACACGTGAATGTATTTATGATTACTGTGGGATATTTCAGTGCCAAAGTGTCATGTAAAATTATTTTGTATCTTTTCTGCCCTCAGCTTTTGCACATAACATCTCACAAAGACTAGTGTTTTTATTACAGCTTGGGCTTCAGAATGAGTCTCGATAGTGTTTGTTTTTGTCTATACTGGTTTAATGGCAAGTCCTCAATCCATCCCCCCCCACACAAACAGTGAGTCACAGCACAGGCAACAAAAAGACATGATAACCTCCAACATGTTTTACATTCTTAATAGATAACAAGACTACAGAGAAGCATTAAGAGTAACATTTTCATTTGCTCGCTTACAGTCAAATGTTACTTCCCAGATAAAATTCCATTAAGTGAACTCACAAGCAAGAACATTGTCTTTTATATCAACAAAGCCCACTCTGGTCATCACAACCACATCACAGGCCTATAAGGTTCCCTGTGGGCAGTATAGTTCACACAGCAGACTATACATTCTTTTCATTTCAGTTCAGATTGTGCCTTAGAGGTGCGTGGTCCCAAAATAATTAGCAATTCATCATATTACAACAAACCAGTTGACACACCGTAAACATGGAGCTTTTGGGGGACCTTAGGGATCAGGGGCCTCAGGGCAGTCTGCCAGCTTAGCGTGGTTAGTAATCTCGCACTAGTGCAGTATATAATGCTTTATTTAGAGGATATCTTCAACTTTTTTCTTCTTTTCTTCTATGTTTGTAATGCTACTGCATTAGTGCTGAATTATTAGTCAATTGACAAAAATCATGTTAGTCGTTTATCAAGCAAAAACTCAATCATTTGCTGGAAATGTGATGTCGTACAATCACAAAAGCAAAGGTGTTTGCTTTTCTCCATTACATGTCATTATAAGCCATTTTCAGACAAGAAATACGTAATAGTGCTGGCTATATTTATCTGTTAAAGTGATGCAATTTTGTCACTCAGAAATAGGTGCTTTTAATGTTCAGCTTTTTTTAGACATGGCAACACATTTACGGTAAGAGCTGTGTGCTTGCGGGGAGCAGAGAGAAATAGACAGTAGGGCAGCCTAATCGGTCGTTTTGGTCTTAGGCGACTAAGATTTCTTTAGTCAATTAGCCGTTTTTTATGCTTTTTTTATGTTGAATGACTTATGAGCACTTATGAGTGACTTAAAGTGGTGCTTTTGTGTTATTTCTTTGGTCGAGGACAGCCTCAATAGACAGACACTTTAAGTCTAATGGAGATTTTCTGTTTATTACCATTTTCTAAATAAATGTTAATCAAATATAACGTAATATTACTTTAAAAAAACACAATTAATTAATTAAAAATATAAAACATTAATCAATTAGCATTAGTTGCAACACTACATCATGTTACTGTACCATTAGAATTTGTGATGTTTTATCCATTTATTTTCCAGCATACCGGTGCGTCCCTGTGGCGGCACAATGTAGTGGAAACACACTGGAAAAAACACATTTCCTCTTTGTATTTAAAACTGACCGCTGCAGAGGTGAGCCAGGACAATCAAATTATATGTTTTAATTACAGAAGGAAAAAAATAAGTATATGTGGTGATAGGCTTTTTGCAGAACACCAACATCCATCAGCCTCATGTCTTTGGTGACCTGCTGTTGTTTTTAGGTCAACAACCCCCTTTCATCTCTCGTTACAGTAGGCAAGCCACACAGCTAAGACGACAAGAGATGGAGGGGTAGAGAGATAAGAGCTGTGAGCACGCTGATCTAATCTGATATTCAGGGGGAGTGCATCGATAATGTCTTACATATTTATTGTGAACTGCAGAAACTCTGTGGCTCCAAGTCTGGCAGTTTAGAAACCTTGAGGGACACTCCGATATTGTAGGACTGGAGATAAGAGTTGTAAACACACTGATCTAATCTGAGAATCAGGGGGATTAGCACTTAATACAGTGTTTGCCTGATACTATTACAGATAATCTTGGGCAATTTTAGGTATTTAACTCTCAGGACATGATCTAGAAATTATTATTAGGTTGCAGTAAAATCCCACCAGAGTTAAAACACTATGGATGTTTTTCAGTGCTGTCAGGTGTGTGTTTAACCCACCCCTCCCCCGTTCTTTATCTCTGAACAGTAAGCCTTTCTATTCTGTCAGTTGACACAAGAGTTTGGTATGTATGCTGTTCGAAACTGGAGGCCGTGCAAAGAAGTGGACTTGGGTACAAAACAGTTAAGCGAAACTCTGGAGCTCATGCTGTCTACACAAAATGTGAAAGGTATCAACCCAAACACCTGCAGATGAATACTTCAATAGGTTGATTCTGTGGAAGTTCAAAAAAGTTATATTTCCAACATCAAGGTTCAATAAAGCAAAACTGTGAAGTCTGGAATAGCACAATTTTGTCAAGCAGGTCAGTTATAAGTGTTGGGTCGATTTCCAGTTTTGCCAGCCTGGTCCGGTGTATAAGCTTACACCAGTTTGTATTTATGCAAACCAGCTGAACCGGTATTTGTCATTATGTCACATTCTGGCAAATTAAAAAGTAGCCTAGCTGTGCCGATAAATCCAACTTGTATTGCATTAGTAATAAGCAATATGACAATGTGACTAACATAATATTATGTTTGTTTATAAACGGACAATAGAGCCACGAGTGTCTGACAGGATGTGCGCAATTTACTGCCGAGCCGAGACGGGCAGCATGAAGGAGATCTACTTTCAGTAGAGCTGGGAGTGGAGGAAGAGGCGCACGTTGTGTTTGTTTGCTAGAAAGTTCATGTGTTTTTTGGGATGACGAGACAAGACAGGTTTCTAGATTTTAGGACTCATTCCTGCAGCACTCTATTATGTGGGAAAATAACAAAATGTGAGTTAAATTGCCCCTTCTTGTGACCCATCTTGTGACCCCCGCAGTAACAAAGCTTGTCTTCTGTGAAAAGCAAAACAAGACAATTGCTGGTGGAAATGCCATGGTAACCATTACTCACCATGTTAACATTTCAGCATCCCACATTTAAGCAGTGCACAATGGGATTCTTCACTCATCTAATTAGGCAAAGTTAGGTTCATCTTGATGGTTCAAAATAAGAATTCATTAGCATCTTAACAACTAGTCAGAATTCATTCATTTGGATGTGCAAACTTTTTTTAAACACAGTCTGGTGAGCAGTCATGCTTTGATAATTAATATGGCATGTAAAACAGTACAATTAACCAACCAGGATGATCTGTATACAAGGGCATTCATTCTAATGTAGTAATGATCTAGCTGAAGCATGTGTGCCGTTACACCAATAGCTATAGAGTAGTAATAGAATAGAATAGAATAGGTGTCAGGCTGGATCAACACATTCCTGCGGTTTGTCTGCAGAGAAAGCGGCACGCGTCTCCTCCCTGCCCCTCCCTCCCTCTCACAAATAATTGCCTGTGCTCTGGCGTGGGTCCAGGATGTTTTACGATTTTATCAGCTTGTTTGGCCACGCCTCATCAGCATTCCTACCCTGGCTAATGAAACTATACAGCACACACACGCCCACATGGGCAGGAACTCTGTCATACACATACCACCTTACAATCTATACTGTATGTGCAAGTGTAAGCATACACATGCGACACTCACCACCATCAGCTTACAAAAGGTTTCAGTTTGTTTCTATACTTGTGGCCATATTTGGACAACACACATGACACTGTCAGCAACAACAGATGCAATCTAATACGCATAAATGTATAAAACATGTATTTCATATATGTTTTAGAGAGGCAACTGTGATATTTCACAGAATACAACCAATTAAAACCTGAAACCACATAAACAGGCACCCATAAACACACCGCTACACACTTGCCTGTTTGGCCAAGAGTAATTACAAAGTCTGTCAACAAGCTGATAACTTCCTGACAACTCCCCTCGAACAACAACCTCTGCCTTCCTCCATCCCTCCCTCCTTGTTCTCCGGCCACACTTCCTCTTCGCCCCGCTGTGCCGGCTATCTCCCGTTTTACATGAATCATCTTTGTTCTGATTTCTTCTAAAGGTTTATTAATTTCCTCTCTGATAACCTTGTGTATTATTGTTTCATTTTTTCTTTAATACGACTTTCATTCTCCCTTCTCCCCTATATACCACTATTTCTGCTTTGCCTCCGTGTTCATCCGTCAAGGGTGATAGCTCCATATTATAGCTGTCCGTGAGCTGCTTTTTGCTTCTTGGTTTTAGAAGAAATGATTACAGATCATGGTGCACTTAGTAGTGAATGACAATTAACCCAATGATGACACACTTGCTGAGTGACAGGCTAGAGACTGACTGATCTGTGAAGACACTTCTCACTTCAACAGTCCACCTCCAACCTTCAGCTTGACGTACTGTATATTTAACAGGGGTGTTCCAAACCCCTCGGAGTGGTTGCATTGTAGCCAAATATCAAGGATTACTTCAGTCAACTGGCTTTGGTTATATTATACCCACTCAAATTCCATTTCTTTCAACAGTTTATTGCATTGTGCTCTGTCTTTGCCAGCTGTCTTATATGTTATAAATGCATATTGTCCACAAGTTTTGGTAACAGAGCATATGTTTTAAAATATTTACCAGGCAGCTAAAATGTGTTTTCATGAAAGAATGGAGACCTGGCAGCTGCAAGTCATAACTTCATAACCATCACTGTCACTGTGAATATCACTAAAGACAAAAAGACAAAAAAAAGGCTATTAAAGGGACTATTATTGACCAACACTGAGAAATGACGGTCTCTGATTTATGATAATGTTTCTTGATTATACTTTATTTTTGACCAACATGGAGAGAGGACTGACAATTATGATCTGTTTTGCTTTGTTTATTTGCTTCTGATTTATGATGTTGTGGTTCTTTATTATATTGCTGCTATTTTGGGTAGATTTATTTGTTAAGAATTAAAGGCATAATAAGATCAGGTTTCAGACTACACCCTTTTTTGGTCAGCATATTACATTTGATTTTGTTTTTATTTTTGATATAATGATTTAGTACTATTTAGCCACTTTCATAACTGTACAGTCAAATTGTTGTATTGTGAACAAATAACCAGAAAAAAAATAATAAATTAAACTATTAAATGAGTGTGATCGAGGTCAGATGAAAAAATTAAAAAAACAACAACTATCAACCAATAATACTATATGAAAATTAGGATTTATTCCTTGTGTTTCAATCCATCTTGAGGCCTGTATTTTGAGCTTTATCTCAAATTGGTCATCTCCACTAAACTGTCTATACAGATTATTATCAGTCAATATGTTTATGTTCAAAACCCTAGCCACTAAGTGAAACTCAAGGTTGTATACAGTATTTAGTGAAGCAAGAAAAAGAAAAGAGCTTTACATGAGCTGAGAGTCTACAGAAAACTTACGAGGAGACTTTTCATTGCGGTAGTATGACATACAGTACATACAAACACATCAGCACTCTTTTATTTCACTTTCTAACTTCATATGTCTCCTCTACAGTACCTCCCTTCGGTCCCATACTGGGTAACACAAAGGGCCATACAAATTCTAATAACTAGGCTGCGATCAATGTGAATCTAAAAGAAAAAAAAAAAGATCAATGCAACTAAAACACAAAATAAATCCTCTCTGAAACTCAACTTAAGACTAAACCTCAAGAATCCCGTAGCTTTAATGCCTATTCTAAGTGTTAGCTCCTCTTAAGCAGCGCTGTGGGAACTCCCAACAAAGCAGCTGATAACTGCCAGTGTCAGTTTGCTACAGTGTGCAGCGCGCAGGAGCACACGAGATTAAAAAAACTGTTTTTAATACAAGCAGCATACTTTCTGAGTAGGATGAAGCAGATAGGGAGGAGAAAGGGGGGAGGGAGAGAGTCAGACAGAAAGCAAGCTGTCTCTGTGACAATTTAAAAACATGATTTGCCTAGCACTGGGAGGGAGGATTAGGGACTGGACTGCTCTACACACACATATATCCTGGCTTTCTAATCCTGGAACACATTAACAGCCATAATTACACAGCTACAACAGATTAGTGTTGCAGGGAAATGACTGAGTGATGGGAAGAGAGTGAGAAAAATACACAGAGAAACAAATACAAAGGGAGTAGCGGGGATGAGATGAAGCAATTAAGGAGAATACGTATTCTCCATCCCAGAGAGGAGGAGCGAGGGAGAGGAGGAAGAAGTTGAGGAGGAGGCAGTCAAAGGAGGTGAAAGGGGAGTTAAGAAAAAAGTGAACACAAACAAAAAGGAGAATATTTAAAATGTCAAGCAGGGAGACAAGAAAGAGGCCAAAACTATCAAAAAACTGGCAAGAATGAGGGCGGAAGGAGGTGAAACAGAAAATACAAAGGGGAATGCAAACATAGTAAGAGGAGGAGAGACCGCAAAGTGCTGACAAAGGTGTGGGAGAGAGTAGGAAGGGAGAAAGAAAACAGAGGAAGAAGAGAAGATAAAGAAGAAGAGCCGTAGGAGGGCAGACCAACGCAGTGTGCATGTGTTTAACAAGGCGTTTCATTCACACATACAGGAAACAAAGTATTTAAACACTCCGAGAGCTAATCGATAGAGCAGGGAGATACATCATTACACACACCGCTGCTGCAGGAAAACACACCTGGAGCACTCACTCTACCTCTTAGTGAACATTAATAACTCCTAAAATGCTGCTGCTCTTGTGTTAGAACGGAAATAAACTGCACTGCAACATGGTGTGTAATAAGCTTTTGTTTTTCATTTTTAAAACCAAACTGAAATTCATTCATTCATCCCCTACATTATTGTTATCAAGAGGGGCCTGAATTTTTGGTTAAAACCGATGATGTCAGTACAGGTGATCTGATGTGTAATATATCTGTGTGGGCAAATCATTCGTCGTGACTCAAATCTCATCGTAACATTCATAGTAATGAGGTTGCAGTCCGATCATTTGCATCACACAACACCACAACTGGACCCGTGAAAGAAATCGACAACGGTTAGTTTAAAAGTTGTTTGTGAGTTTCCAGAGGTGGCAAGTCGTGTCGGGTGCCCCTGATTTGCATAATATAGCCTAGACCTCAACTTTATGCAAATGGCGAGTGGCCTACATGACGGTCCGTCTCTCAGATCGCGCAGCCACGCTACCAGAATGCATTGCACTGCTGCTTATATAGACAATGAATGGGAAGCATGGAAAGGATGGATCTTGTGGACACGTACAATGAGTGAGTGACCTGTCAATGACTTAGGTCAGGTGATGAAATAAAGTGAACAAAAAATGACGTCTAGTGGTTTCCACTTTTCTAGTGGATTAGTAAATGAACAGCAGGATTGCTACTTAAAAATGTTGTAGAAAAATTTTGTTACGGGTCGTAAATCATTAATGACTGATAGCCAGTGCTGTGTAGGCTTGTTGAAAAAGGGGAAAGATTGTTTGTATCAACATTTGTAGTCTACACAGTATGATGTGCTCCAGTCTGTAGTGCATTATGGGAAGTTAACAGCCCATCTCCTATCAATATTCCTTCTGCAGAGCGGATATTTTGACTTGTCATAGCATGAAAAACACAAGTGAAAGGGACAGTATGCTCAATACCAGGACCCTGGAACTAGCTGAGATAAATGCAATGCAGTCGTTTTTTTAAAGTTACACCTGTGCTTTTCCTGCTACGACATACCACAATGTCTGCTGTGAAAAAGCAGACCCTCAGATGTCAATCAACAGCTGCTAGTGAAAACGCCCACCCCCAGGTTGAAAGTTTTTGAATAATATGCTAAATAGCTGCAGTTTATATTTCCCTATACAAAAAAAACTGAATTTAACAAATTAAAATGTAGAGTTTGAACACCTAAAATACAACTACCTGGACATAAAGCAGTATACATTTGTCCTGCCTATATACCCAGTTGCCCAGCTTCTTAGTTTAGAGACACAATCTACATTTTAAATGTAGACTATTCATGTCTACTTCTAGGCGGAACAGAGTTATCTCATAAAGAAGAACAGCAGGTGAAGGAGGAAGTGTTCAAAGAGGAAGAAGAGTTCAAATGAAAGGGAAGCGAGGGTTCTGGCTATGTGGAAGGTGAAGAGGCGATGTACTTGTGAAGCAGAAAGGGGATGATAAATAAGATGAAGGTTGAAAACACAAGGAGCACTGAGTGGCTGATATACAGGCAGATGAAAGCAGATTAACAGGCAAAAAAAGTAGAGAGAGGGTGGAAAAAAATGAGTCCAATGAGTGCCGTCTCTGTGTCTGTCCCGCATAAACACAAACACACACACACACACAGCTTCGACATCTCCCCCTCAATCACAACTGAGGCCATCTATCTATATGACTGGTGTGCTCTCTGAATAATGCAGCCAATATGAAGCGAGTCACTGAGAAGATTTGGTGGTTTGATGGGGGTCACGAGGTTCCTGCCCTGAGAGCAGCGCGGGGAATCAACAGCAGTCATAAAGGAATCACAAGAAGGGACTCATTTGCATTTCTACACTCACAACTAAAGTGGGAACGCCTCGTGCCCGCTCCTGTCTGCACCATCACAATTCACATCAGATATGCTTTTAATTTTTTATACAGCAATTATGGAGAACTGGACCTCCATGGCTTTGTCTAATTTCCCAAGACTTTGAGATGTGAAAATCATATGGCCCTTTCATGATATAAAAATGACAGAGCATTCCATTATCCTTTTATGACTTCAGGGAAAAACCTCAAATGTTATGAAAGTGCTGTTTCATAAAAAGTTATCTGGCTTCTTTTCTTAGGCTTTCAGGAGTTCATAAAAATCTTAACACTTTATTACAAAACTATTTCTGACAATGAATAATGTAGCGAACCGATGGCTCGAAGGTCAAATAGACTCAAAATGAGTCATTTGTTCATTCTTTTGTTCTTGTTCTTGGACTATTTGGTATCTATGAAAATGAAACTTACTCTAAAACTACAATGATTGCTACTCACACACACGATTGAGCTGCATTTATATGAAAGAAACATCCACCATAACGGCCTTGTAAGGTGATGTATAAGGGGAGTACATTTTTGCCACAGTGTCAGTAAAGAGTTACTT
Organism: Sebastes umbrosus; assembly: GCF_015220745.1. Lineage (NCBI taxonomy): Eukaryota > Metazoa > Chordata > Actinopteri > Perciformes > Sebastidae > Sebastes > Sebastes umbrosus. The sequence continues at coordinate 7,885,737 of NC_051281.1, forward strand.
TCAAATCATAGTACTCTTTTGAATAGAAAGCATCTAAAACTGCAATGTAAACATCCATAGCAAGTATTGTTTCGGTACCACAAATGTACCGGTACCAGTCACAAAACATCTCAAGAAATACCCGGTCCTGACTGGATACACCTGTCATCTCTTTCCAAAATGTCTGCATTTATTCAAAAACCAGTATCCTTTGGGAAACAACAATATCTGGCATGCTGGTTTGTATTTTAAGAGTGCATATCCCTCAAAAACGTTTATAGATGATTGTGCATTGAGTGAATAGCCTAATTGTTTGTTCAAAATAATGATAACAAACACCTTTGCTTTTATTTGGAGCAGCTATACCAAATCACACAGTTCTATATCACAACATTGCCTATTCTCTCAAGAGGCTTATTGTTAGTGTTAATAGTAGATCTGACCCGAATGCTTCGAAGCTTCAACCATTGCCATGGTAATCGACCTCCAAATCAGTATTCAAATGTGTTTTTTATATATGTATATATAAGATGTAATAATAATGAATAAATCCCAAACTAGCCCATGAAATGAGGACTAATCCCTCAACAGTATTCATATTCAACATGAACTATTATTAGTAATTCTGAGACAGATATCACTGTTTTTTGTTTGTGAAACAGGGGAGATGGAGATAGACAGAAGTAGGGATGTCACGAGAACCGATACTTCGTACCAAGTCGATGCCAAATTTTTAAAAAGTGACGGTACTTTTTCTACAGTACCGACGGTACCATACGATTCCTGTAATGGTCATAGGTAGTGATATGACACTGAGGAAAATTTTCCCACCGGTTAATAAACTTGGACAACACCGGTGTTACCAATTACACCTGACATTTTACAAGAAAGATTACGGTCAACATGTGCAGAGCGCTGACTCTGATCTTTTCCGTCGGGTTGCGGTGTGTCTGGCCTCCGGTAACGCTTTTGCTGCGGGGGTCTACCTGGCGCCGCTGCTCCGTGCACACCGGCTGTGACGGCTCCATCCGCCTCGCAGCGAGATTACCTCATCAACGTCATGGTTCCCTTTTAGCATTGAGTTTAAACGTGAAATATTGCCAAATAGGTGCGTTTACTTTACACTTCGACAACAAATCTCATCGAGGCTTCGAAGCACATCAAAATAGTATTCGGGGACAGCCCTGGTTAATAAGTTGCATTTCAAACTCATGACCGGTACCTGTTCCAGGAGTTTTCTGTATCTCTGCGTGGCTTGCTGGATGAGGTCCCTCACCGTCCATCCTTCCTTGCAGGGCACCACCACACCTGTCTGCCCAAATGTCACCGTCACCTTCATTATAGCACTCCACTTAATCCAAGATGCAGGCCCCTCTGGATGTTGATGTGATGAACAATGATGATAGTAGGCTCCAAACTGCAGAAAGTCTTGATGAAAGAAGCAGTGGATGTGAGCAAAACAAAAAAAATGCAGGGCTGATATTGAGTCACTTCACATCACTCAAAGCAACTTCTCCAAAAAGTCACACAGCTTTGCAAAGTGGTCCAGAGTCAGTAGAGCTCTTTTACAGCCACGTGATAATGATGGCTCTGTTATTACTGTCTCATGCTAAGGTCATGACGGTCCCTTTCTCATCTCCTCAAAGTAGTATCCAGCAAGTGTTGATACTATTCATTTGGCCCATTTACTGAATAGTAAACTAAAGTGCCTTTTGTTAAATTATACAAAAGGCACCTTAGCTATCTCATGTCTGAACATTTGACAAAACAAGTTATGCAAATTTGCAAATGCATGCAATCATATTTCAACATAATAGTGTTGACATAGCAATTGTGAATCAATATAAAACTCAGTTTAAGAATCAGGAATTAGAATCTAAATCAAAACTATGTATAAAAAAATATATATGTGATGTACTGAGCAATGAAAGTTTAATTGTGTAGATGTGAAGCACAAACCAGTGTGAGAAAAAGGCTGTGCATCAAAATCAACATGAACTGAATTACTGAATTAAAACTACATATATAGTCACTTCATCACATCATCTCAGGCTGCAGACAAGTTACAAACACTGCAGACTTTTCATGATGAAGAGCAGCTAAACTGGAAGTGTGTGTCATGTCATTTCTCAGTTTTAACTAACTTTAACTACTTCACTTTGACACTTTGCCTAGCTGTTTGTGAGTTAGCTCCACTTAGCTAAAGATGATTAGCTTGTAACTAAGGTAACAAGAAGACAAGGATGCAAAGGAAGCATTACATACATCCTCACGTCCTTCTCCACTACATTAGGACACATGTGTAACGTTGTTAGTACAGATGTGTATCCAAACGTTCACATGAGAGTTAGCTAAGCTGAGTGCTATATGCTAGTTAGTTAGCCACCTTAGCTGAACTTTGGAGGGAGGGATTCATCACTCCAGAAAGTTTTTTCCTTTCCTCTCACAACTTTTCCTTCCTTCCTTCGGTCAGTTTCCTCCACTTCATCACCGACTCACTCGGTAGGGAGACGGAGCCGTTAGTTTCATAGTCGGTAGAAGTCAGAGGTGATGTTAAACTGGTTCAAAGAGAGAGAGCACAGTTGTAAAAGTTTGTAGATTGCTTCTTTCAGTCCGCTCTGCTCCTCCTGGTCCAGTTAGTTCCTGACCAGCTCCTCCAGCGTTGCTGCTGCTGCTGCTGCTGTCACTTTCTTAAAGGGGACGTACTGCATTTATTGTGGCGAGGAGAGAGGAGAGGAGAGAGGAGAGGAGGTGAGGGAAGGAGTCGAAGAGAGTGCTTGACAACATAAACTCTTTAAATGAGCCCCCTTTTGTATTTCCTGTTCCAATGTTTTGTTCATGCAGCAGCTGATAGGAAGTCATTTAATTTGATCCATTGTTAAAGGGACTGTTTGTAACTTCTTACACGTATAAATCTATCCGGGTCGGTGTTCCATGCACGCTCCCGTGTGGCTACGCTGTTCAGACGAGACTCCAACACAAACTACACGGAAAGCACCAAAACCGCAAAAGTTATATCTAGTGAAGCCCGTCTTGCAAAACAGTGTTGGCCACGGTCGGAGGACGCCTCTCTGCTCCTCTGCCTGCTTGCCTTCAGTCACACGCCGCGCTCGTACTCGCTATTTCGCTCCACACGTGCATGCGCGCACACTACACACTTCAGAAGAGTTAGTTTAGCTCTGAGAATATCTAGTGAATGTACAGTGGACGTTTGTGCAGAAATAACTGCTGCAGCTCCTCCAGACCAACAGAGGTTTTCCGTGTCTTGTGAAGTGACGGGGCTCCGCAGCGAGAAACGCTATCGACTGACCGGGTGCCGGTGTCTCCCTTCAGCCGCGGTCGGGAGGCTGAAGCATGAAAAGCCAACACTAGGATCAGCAGTGATTCATGGAGAGACCTTCGTCTAGTCAGCTAACGTTACTGCCAAGCAGGTGAAATGTAGAGTGATATTGTGTTTTTTTAGCCTCACTGTTTTGACGGATGCTCGCTCACATTCAGTTAGCGCGTGCACACGGGCGAGCTTGAGCAACAGGACGCTGACTTTCGTTGACTTAACGGCCACAGGTGTCGCTGTTACAACCAATTTCTGATTCTTACAAACAGTCCCTTTAAATCATTAGGTCCTAAAAGTTGTAAAATGCACTAATAGCTGAATCCAGAGTTATTTCCCTTCCTCCGTTCATGTGAATGAGACCCAGACCGAGGCTGGACCGCGGGCTGGGAGGCGGGGTTAAAGGAAACGCTACTGTGCCTGCTCTATGGGCCCAATGGATGTGGAAGAACCTCGGATGACCCGGGTAATTTTGTACTATAAGTCAAGCTTTTTTTTCACTGTCACACTGTCACGGCTGACTGGAACACTTAAACAGAACAGAGGCATCGTTAATGTTATTAGAAACACATGTGCTTTTCATTTACTCCTCTCTTTCTTTGTTTCTTTGAATGTTTTTTTAACTATTGGTTGTCCCATATAAAACACATAAATCAATAAAACATTAGTCATTTAAAAAAAAAAATGGTGACAAAAAATATTAACAGACATCAGTCTAACAGAATTATTAATGGATATTATTGTAAATATTATTAATAGTAACAGATTGTGTTTTGTAAAACCTAGAGCTGGCATGCATTCAGTGACAGCCAAACCATTTTTTCAGGGTATAATTTGATATAAGGGATCCACATTAAAACAGCAGGCAGTCAAATTAGTGTCTTAAGAACCTTGAAACCGTATCAAAGCCCTTGGAAATCGTCTGCTGGCTGACACCAGCTCAGCATTATCATGTCGAAGCCAACAAAAATACTGTATTTACAAAACATTTTGGCTTCTCACAGTTTGATTCATCTTCAAAGAAGAAACCCCTCCCTGTGAGGTGGAGTTTGGCTTTGTAATTAGCAGCTCAAATATATGCATGTGTATGTCTGCTAATTGATTTGGGCTAGGTTTAGTTTCTGGGTCACTGAATTCCATTGCTTCTAATGAACCCCAGGGGAGCAGGAACATTGTGCATGCATGCATTTTTTCCCTCCTTCTTTCTTTGGTGAAAGTTTGAAAGTTGGAAGTACACTTGAGTAATCATTTAGGATATGACTTCTGAAATGTTTGAATTAACTGCGAGGTTCAAGAGTAAGAGGCAAAACCCTTTTTCTCTTTTTTTTGTCTGAATTCGTATTTTTCGACTTATAATTATATTAATAACATGAATATAGTTTTAATGATAATGTTGGTAGTATTCAGAGTCATACACAATAAAAAATACACTGTAAATGTAATAATTTAAGATTAAAGAGTTGGTTTATATCACTCTAGTTCACCGGAAAAATCCAATTCAATTCTTTTCATTATGTGATTTGTCCTCATCAATTTCATTGATTTGTACAGATTGTATTAACATTTTTTTATTTATTTTTTTTATTTCACTAACACTGCAAATAGGCCTTTTTCATAGAAGACATATTGACATGTCATCAAAGTGTTTATAATAACATTAATGATGGCTAAACTCCATTTAGCTGCTTCAGTTACGGGGTCCTGGTATTTTACATGCGTGCTTTTCTTACTATGAGTCAGTCAACATGTGTGCCGTAAAAGAGGCCTCTGACTGAGGCCATATATCCACACAATACTTGATAAATGTAGTGTTATGTCCCGTCCAGGAGGGGCCAAAACACAGCATGAAAAAGAGGCTTTGTTTGGTATAACGCCCCGAACAGCAGGATGACATCATTTGTCTGAACCTTTCAAAACCATTACAACTCACTGTTGAAAAATAAATCTATTTTATGATGCGACAATGCATTTAAAGGCCCAGTGTGTAGGATCTGGTGGTATATATATCGGTGAAGAGAGGAGACAGCAACCAACTGAAGCCTCTCTCGTGAGCCAAGTGTGTTGGAGAGATACGGTGGCTGAGACAAAAACGCTAATGGCCCTCTCTAGAGCCATTTGGAGCAGAGCCAGTGCTTAGAGTGTGTGTGTACGTGGGAAGTGAGTGGTGAAGCAAGGGAGAGAGAGCAGAGGCAATGGGAGCGAGTAACGTTATGAACTCTGGCCCAAGCAGGAAAAGTTAACAGAGTTTGGTTTGTCCATTCTGGGAAATAAACGGCTCATTATAAGGTAACGAAAACACAACGATTCTATTTTTAGGTGATTACACACTAAAGAAAACATACTTATTAATATTAAATTCCATTGCTGCCAATAGATCCCCCTAAATGTTACACACTGGTCCTTTACGGTTTGGTTAGGTTATAATTGACTTGGTTAGGTTTAAGTGTGGCTACTTGGCTCCTTATGTAGTGTACTGCCATCAGAAGCAGCTCAAAGTAACAACAGACTACTGTTGTAACACTGGAAAAGAACAAACCTGGCAGATATTGGCTGTACAGGAGCAAAAACGACAGTAAGTTGTAAAGTCTTAAATTTAAAAAAAACATGGGGGCATGATATATACCCAGCAGCCAAAAACAGGTTCACTTTGGTTTTATTTTTCACGCACACACACTTGCATTCAACCCTTGATCCATATGGCTTGCCTCTTCCCTCTCCTCGCCCCATATGGTAAAATACGAACCTCAGCAGTGTTCTGTGTCGTGCCTCCTCCATTATGAACTGTTATGAACCGCGGCGAACATGCTAGGATGTGAATGCTCCCCTGCTGTTGGGCCAGATGCATCCAGACCCTGGCAAACAAATCAATACGTGTGGTAGAACATGTTCTGCTTTTAAAAAAAGAAAAAGGGAAATTAAAGGGCGCAGTGGGAGAGAGGAGAGCAGCATTACAAGATGCTTGTGTAGCACACGCAGGATGGAAAGACTCACATAGAGGGTGTGCGTACAGTTCATACTGTACGTGAAAGCACTTAATCACATGCACATACTCTTTTGTCCCTCATACAGTCTCTCCATCACCCCCCACTAGCCTCCTGAAATAACACTGAATACTAATGGTGAATATCATGTACCAACATGCATCATCCATCATGCTTTTAAATCACCCCAAGCAGCCGCAGAAGGCACTGAGAGAGGCACATCTGGCATAAGACAACAGGGGGCCACATACACAATAATACCCACAAACACTCATTCCCCAACTATAATTCAAAAGAAACTATTTGGATTAATGTTGATGTAATTCACTCCCTTCTTTGGGGTTTGGATTGGACCACACAGGCTCTGTCCGAATTCATGGATATAGCACTTGAGAACGAGTGTAGCAAGAAACAAAGAGACCGGTAGACATTTGGTTGGAAAAGGCATGATGGATGGTAAAATACCATGTGCAGTATATTTAAAAGCTGCCGGTTTGCACTACAAAACAGGCTCGCAAAACCTTGCGAGACTCGCTGCCCGACAGCCAATCCTAACCTTAACTATTCGAGATCTATGCCTAACCATAACAATCTTGCAAGAGTTTCTCCAGTTTGCGACGTGTTTTTTACTGACGTTTATGACGTGATTTTTTGTCTTTTTAGTGACATTTATGACTTGTTTTTTAATCTTTTTTAGTGACGTTTGTGACGTGTTTTAGTAACATTTGTCATGTTTTTTAGTGACCTTTGTGACGTGTTTTTTAGTCTTTTTTACTGACATTTATGACGTGTTTTTTTAGTGATGTTTGTGATCTGTTTTCCGTACTTATGTTACGTTGTTTCCGTACGTATTTTACATACTTATTTTAAGCCCAACCATGATGTTTTTTCTAAACTTAACCTACCGTAGTTTTGTTGCGTGGCATACAAAAGACACGTGAAAAGCCTAAAAATCTGCATGACACATGGAATGTGTGCGTAATGTCTTGCTATTTATACGCCTTCCTGTGAGACCGTGTTGCAAGAGATACATGTGCAATACTGTACACATTAAACGCTTAATAGGCTGCTGCTGCTCTGCACAACTCCAAGGAGAATATCTTGAACATATTTGCTTCCACTTGACATATACATAGATAATACTGTAATAAGCAACTTTTTGCTAAATCATTCACCATAACAACTTCATAAGGTGATATTATGTCAATGTCTTGTCCTCGAAGTGGCCAGAATTAATGCAGATTTGAAGTTGCAACCCAGGACTTCATAGTTCAGCCATCAACCACTGTTCCACAAGGTTAGTATCCCCTCTACCAGCACCACATGCACATTGTATTCAGCCCTTCCTATACTATAGATGTTATCAGATCTCAGTTATATACTTCCAACTACCCCTTTTTCCATTGTGAGCGTATGACCCAGAGAAAGCCTTTATGGCCCTAAAATCCATTATGTTAATAGGATGCATTGAATAATGGTTGACAAAAGAATAAACTTCTATTGTAAATGAGATTTTTGTGCTATAAAGAATGCATTCATCTTAACGCTTTCATTTGTGCGGTACTTATTTGTTGTCTTCATCTCGCTTTTGTCGGCTCACATTACTTAGCCTGCTCTGTGTTGCATTCTAAATCTCCAAATCTCATCAATAAATTATATTAACCAAATAAATCCAGCCCAGACAGAGTGCCATGCCCCGGTGCTCAACATGTTATATGTTACTGAAAGATTTTTCCTACACCCTGCAGACTGGTCTAGTGTGTGTGTGGGGCCATGTGTCGGCCACAGATACAGACAGATCGATACTGGGACTTGTCAGCGGGGAGATTTCGATCAGTCCACACTCCTAAATCCTCAGCCCCCCCATCCACGACAGTCACACCCCATATCCCCCTGCACTGAGAAAAGAATAGCAGGCTGTCAATAGACCCTTCCACTACACGCTCTAACACACACACACACACACACACACTAGTACTGTAATAGTAGCCACGTCGATCATGTCCATGCAGAGATCTTCAATGTGTCACACATGTACTAGCCTTGCTTTCAGTGCAGAGTAAAAACCATTGATAGCACCACTGGGAGTCATGGACTTATTATGGATGGATGGATGGATGAATGGATATGTTGGGAATGGAAAAATACCATGGAACTCAACAGCAAAGTAAACCTATTTGCCTAATGTGGTTATTTACCCCAGAGCAGTGCTTGCTCTTTTATTCTGAAAGGGATTTACATTTCATTGTAAATAGCCATTCATTTAGGTGTGATGTGTAGGTTATTAACAGTGTGTTGGATATTATTTTAACTGAGAAGAGTGATGTAATTAAAAATCAAGTGATGAAGAAGTGTGTTTCAGACTTTTTATGTGACTCAATTAAAATGTTTTTTTTTTTTTTGATAAATTCGTTAGATCAAGCTAATAACTCTTTTAACTAACTTTTTTGTTTTAATTTAAATTAACATATTTTTCCAGAATGATTTAAGGAAATGTTTTACTTTGGTGCTCCACATTTTTCCACATGTCTTGAAAATGCTTATGCTAATGCAGCCCGTTTTCATTCCCAGTGCAACAAATACAGACGCTTTGTCACGGTCCTAGGCGTCTGATACCGACGCACAAGGCACAGGTATGAGATGCTCCGGGCTTTGAAGTAACTACAATGTAAACCCATCCACGTCAATATTAGACGTTCAAAGAAAGTGGTCGGGGAGTGTGGTGACGTAGTTTAGAGAGTGAAAAAACGAACCAAAGGGCGGATGAGAGGGGAGCTGGATGGGTCCAACAAACACAGGACTCTCATCCAGGAGACTGCTGTTTGTGTCCCGTGTGAAACCAACGTGTTGGGTTGCCATACAACAACAACAACTACAACAAAAAGCTGTCAAAACTCTTGACTAACTGATGAGAAGAGCTGGTTTTCTTGTGGCAGCTGCATTCTGTGATACACCAGACTACTGGCTCTAAACTTGATTTGATGGTAGTAGTGACGGAGAGGTTGCACGGACAAAGAATCAAACATACAAAAATGCCAAGGAAAAAAGAAATTGGCACATATACTTCAACAACTTGGGGAAAATAAAACAATGACTAAAGTTTCATCATGGAGAACAGCAAAACAATGCTAAAGAAACAGAAAATGAGAAAGAAAAAACAACCTTTTTTGGCGTGGACACCTCAGAGAATTTGAGAAAACAAAACTCTTGTGTTGGAGAAGGGCAGCGCCAGGGATGACTCCAAAACCCTGAAAACAAAACAGTGTCTTTAATTTCATGTTTGCTTACATTACAGGCAGCCTGCAGTACAAATGTCAATGAGTAACATTTCCCATGAACATTGCTGGTGTGGCCAGGCAGCCAAACATATGGACGGTATTTGTGTATCTGACAGAGGAACATACAAAACGAGCAGAGAAGCAAGCAAAGCAACATACAGGGAAGAAAAAGACAGAGAAAGACAAAACAATGGGTCCTTCATGTAGTCAATTCTACACTCGTTTTTTACTTGTTAAAAGCAACTTCCTCTCATGAAAATTACAAATATGTTTATGTTATTCACTATCATAAATTAACTTTTTCTACATTTAAATGTCACCGTTCTCCATCCATCCATCCATCCATCTTCAACCGCTTATCCAGGACCGGGTCGCGGGGGCAACAGCTCCAGCAGGGGACCCCAAACTTCCCTTTCCCGGGCCACATTAACCAGCTCTGACTGGGGGATCCCGAGGCGTTCCCAGGCCAGAGTAGAGATGTAATCTCTCCACCTAGTCCTGGGTTTTCCCCGTGGTCTCCTCCCAGCTGGTCGTGCCTGGAACACCTCCCAAGGGAGGCGCCCAGGGGGCATCCTTACTAGATGCCCGAACCACCTCAACTGGCTCCTTTTGACGCAGGAGCCAGTTGTCACCGTTCTGCATCACTCAATAAGCTTCCGTGTTTCACACCTATCAGTTTGATTGTTAGCAGATGTTAATTAGAGAAGAAAGACAGAAAATATGACAACAAAACACCTCACACACACTCGCAGCTACCACGAACTGAACCTGAACACACCTTGAGTCTGCATCTCCCTTCCTCTCTTTCACACTCGCACACACACACACCTCTGGCTAATAGCTCAATTAACACACTGTCACGTCAGAGAATGTGAGCCCACCTGTCTCTCTGAGGAGGATAGCAAAGAGAGGGGAAGTAATTGATACTATATTCACGCAAAGCTACTTTGAAAACTAATTATGTGTGTATAACAAGCAGAGAATTATTCCGACAGCTCCTGAAACCTATTAGCTGTGGGGACAGGGAGGTGTGTGTGTGTGTGCGTGTTTTATCATGTGACTGTGCTGTGATCTCTCCGTTCACCGCTGATGTCACAGAACAAAGTTGCAGTACATCAAGGCAGTCTGTGACTCAACAGGGAACATATAACTTGGAAAGTGATCTTTATTTCATTTTTGTATGTAATTTACTAAAATAAATATATATTTAACTCTGCAATAAAGTGCTTCAGGATTGAATTATTGAATGTCTGTGTGAGGCCAAGGAGTGTGGGTTGATCATGCATATCAAAAACAGATATGAATTTACAGCTATGGGAAAAGAAAAGCACTAACTGAGAAAACTGAATTTCCTTTTGTGGTCGCAAGCAGATTTGATTACATTCAGACTATTTACAGTGTTTTCATGCAAAGAAAATATACGAGATATGCCATTTTACCATGTTTTTTGTGTCTAAGTGACTAATGGGGACACAATATATTTTTTAAAAATTGGTCCAGTATTGAGGGAGAACGCTGCAGATGGCAGGCGCTAAACGGACTGCAATGTAATCGCTCGGGGCGACTCCTCACCGTCGATGTACATCTACTAAAAGTGTTTGTTTTTGCCACTGTTTTTGCTCAGATTGTTATTATAAGTGTCTAATACAACATTATGGAAAGGACCCTTTAGAGAAATAAAATGTTTTTCCTACCTTTAACTTGATCCGATCTGTTTGTTATTGTGTGTCTCGCTCTGAGAAGTTTCATTCTGAAATCTCGCGTAGCATCCACATTGTCGAAATCAGCTAAATATTCAGCCATGACATTGTAAATCTTTTAGGTAACAGTAAGCTACGCTTTCTGTACTCCAAAACAAAAAACTCTGATTACACCGGCACTCCTCTCTCCAACTGTCACTCACATTCCAACAGTTGTCTTCTGGCAATAAGTCACAATAACAACCAGACCGGATCAAGCGAAAGTTAAAGACAAATTCATTATTTAACTGTATAGGCATTTTTTTTTTCATTTTTCTTAGTGTCACCAGATCCAAAGACCAAAACCAACAATATGTTGTCTCTCAATATTGCAACTTAAACTTTATTTTATCGTCACATACATGAAATTTGACCTCTGCATTTAACTCATTCTAAGCATTTAGGAGCGCTGGGCTGCTGTAAATCGTCCAGAGAACAACTTGGAGTTCAGTGTCTCACTCAAGGACACATCGACATGTGGACAGGAGAAGCCAGGGATTGAACCACCAACCTTGTGGTTAAAGGACGACCCCCGACCCTCTCTACCATCTGAGCCACAGCCGCCTACTTTCACAGGGTAGGTATTGTAGGTTTTAGCAAACGTTACTCAAACACAAGTAAATAGTGCTCTCATTGGGGGACTATTTTCAGCTGTGGAATAACACATATTTTATGTGAGTATTGACAACAGGACTATGTATATGGGGTTGACTCAAAATAAACTAGGGTCCATTTATAGTAATGAAGGAATATGTCACCAGGCCAGTACAATGTTGTGGCTCATTGACTAGATTTTAATAGTTTTTGGACAATAGATGAGCTCTATGGCAAAGAAAAACAATCTATATCAGGCTACAGAGGGAATACTTCTGTAGCAGATTCAATTCATTGTTGGTTTTGTTCTTGACATTGAATATCACCAGCCTGCTCCTTTAATCAATACAGTCGGTCATATTTGCCTTTTCAGTGCAATAAGAATGTGATGTGAGCTGATGAATAAGGCCGCTGGAATGGGAAGCAGTCTAACTCTGAATTGAATTCAGAGGAATTGCCGACCAAAAGACCATCGGGTTCACGCCCTCTATCTCCTTCCTCTCTCTTTTACAAAAAATATGACATTTTCAATGCATGAAGCAATTTAATCTCCCTCTCTTCTATGAAAACGCCTGTAAATGAGCGCCTGTGAAATTAAGGAGATCGCCCAGAGATTGGTCAGTCCGTCCATTTCCCTCCCTCCCTCTTTCCTTGGCTCCGTCCCGTCTCCCTCTAATACAAAATATAAGATATTATCAATGCATGAAGCAATTTAATCTCTTTCCCTTCGCTCTCTCTCATATGAAAACGTCTGTAAATGAGTGTCTGTGAAATTAAGTGGGAGATCGTTCTGTTTTCTCTGAGGTCAGTCTCTCTCTCTCTCTCTCGGCTTCTGTGATCAGTCCATTTGTCAGAGGTCAGACTTGTTCCCATCTGGGAGCAGCATTCTGCCTGCCAAACATTCCCCATTACCATATGTAAATTCATTAATTGCAAACCCATAACTACATCATCCTTATACTTTGACCTCTCTTATCCAGCCCACACACACACACACACTATCGCACTCGCTGCCCTCATGCAAATAAGAAACAAATAAATAAATAATTGAATCTACAAGCATTTTATGTCTGGGGCAAATCCTCAGAGAGGAACGAGAGACACAGAGAGAGATGAGAAAACAGAAAGTGAGCAGAAAGACAGAAAGAAAGAAATGTTATGAAGGGACGGGGGCTTACGGGGGCTTACACAACAAGGCAGTGAAAAGAAGAGATGATAGCAGACTGACTGACTGCCTGAATGAAATCAAGGTTTTTCAGAAAACAGAATAAGATGCAGGGAAAAATATCCTTTTGTTATGTTAAACACGCCATCTCATTGGAAATGTCTTGGCCTGCTTTATACCTCCTAACATTGTCATCATGAATAATAGTGGAGATTGACACAGACTCTTGCGTTGGATTAATCCCCGAGCAGTTCAAAGAATTTTGAACACAAAATGCAATGTGTTGATGCCCCTGAGCTGGAGAATAATATCTATGGATATGCACTTCTAGCTACATCCACCTACTGGAAGTGTGCAAACTCTTAAGCTGTCTTAGTGATGGCTACAGTTGCAAAGCATCGCTCATTGTGTGCTTCCTGTATGCAAATGGCACGCTCCCTTTCAAGTAGAGATTGTGCATTTACTGAAGATCAGTACAATAAAAAAGCAAGTCATGCATCGTTGACAAGAATGTGCTCAAGCATACAGTACAGTGTGCTTATGCTGCAGGCGCCAGAGCTAATATCTTTCCTAAAAAGCACAAGGTAAAGATACAAGTTTGTCTGTATATATTGAATACATTAATGGGCATTTCTTTGGCCTAACATTACATACAATGTTGTGGTTCTCGAAATTAAAACAAAATGTAAAGCTGCAATACTCAATCATCAACAGAAATAAAATGAACACTACAATCAAATTTTATAAATTTAAACTTGACTTCATTCACTGTGATTCAGTGCTTTGTGGTAAGTGCTCCCCCTAGAGTTTCCTGTAACAAGTTTCAGTCACTACCACTTAGTCTGTCACAGGTTTCAAAGATGATTTGTTCTTTAAAAAGCAGTACTTCTAGAGAGAAAAGAAATGTAATTTTAGATTTCGTTTTTTTTTAGATGCTGTTAAGCTGTATTTTCTATTTCACTTCCTCTTACATGCTGTTCTCTTTGCTTCTCTCTCCTTTCCTCCACCTCAAACAAATGCTTTCAAGAAAAGCCGCCACGGAACAAGATCCGAACACAAGGTCTCTGTGTGTGTGTGGGTGCAATCCTGACTATGCCATCATTAAATGTGTAAATCAATCCCAAGTGTGCCATTGCAGAGTTCAGATTATGTTGTTATTTTTCTATCCCCCACTGAGAGAGAAAGTCTGGCCGAGAGAACAGAGGGAAAATCCAGATAGAACCGGAACGAAAAAAATGCAAAATAAAAACAGAAACGGTGAAAAAGAGAAGAGAAAAATGAGAGCAAAAGAATCAGTAACGAAAAGGGAGAGAGAGAGGACTCCAAAGAGATGATGAGAAATTGAAAATATTCAGTTTTGACTGTGAGACGAAGTGAAACTATGTCGGCGGTGGAGGGCAGAATAATGTATATTCAACCTCATACATACACTGTTCTACGTAGCTTAGAAAACACCAACAGATCTATTTATTAGGAACAATATTTTCATAGTCCCCTCATATAAAATTCCATTCCTCTGTTCACTTTGCAGAAATAGAAGCCGCACGCCCACAGTGTGTGAGATATTACTATGTACCTCGTGGAAATAAATTACATATGATTGTCCCGAGACTGTGGCGCTCCTGAAACCTCAGAAAATCATATCCTTCTTCTTCACACTCTGCTTTCTTCTTCTGCAGTTTCTGTTTTATATGTGTGTGTGTGTGGAATGGGGGTTGGTCTGAACTTTTTAGCCTGTAATAGTGGGGGCCGTGGACGGAGGGAGACATCACAGCGGCTCTTAAATTGAATTTTCAACAGGCCATGATTTGAACAGGTCACAGGACTGAAAGAGGGAGAAAAAGAAACTGTGAGAGAGACGGAGAAATGGTGTATAAAAGAGGGATTGTAGTGTCTACAGAGAGAGGGAGAATAGACGAGAGAAAAGTCTATTTTATTTGGCATTCAAGTGTGATCGCCACACACGCACACACACACACACACACACACTGACCTTTCAAAGCTCTCCACACTTTTGATAACCTGTTCTTACCCCCTCCTTTCCTTTCATTACGGCTCAGGGTCATTTTCCTTAAATCACACCCAAAAGTACAGTATGAAAAAAAACAGCAAGTAAGAAGAGGAAGAAAGAAAGAAAGAAAAAACACAAGAAGGAAAGAACAAACAAAAGAAAAAAGAAAAAAAGAAAGAAAGAACGAACGAACAAAAGAACATACAAAAGAACAAAACAACTAAAATAAAGAAAGAAAGAACACAAGAAAGAAAGAAAGAAAGAACAAACTAAAGAACAAAAGAATGAAAGAAAGAAAGAACACAATAAAGAAAGAAAGAACAAATGAAAGAACGAAATAAAAAAGAGAGAAAACACAAGAAAGAAAGAAAGATAGAAAGAACAAACAAAAGGATGAAATAAAGAAAGAGAGAACACAAGAAAAAAAGAAAGAAAGAAGGAGAGAAAGAAGTTACACCTCTCAGTAAAGGAGTAGAGAAGATGATGATAATGTCCTATTCATCTATTGTAATTCTAAACCCATGTTTCTGCGTTTGAGCCCTCAGCCTTGTGGCGTATATACTTCACTGACAGCCACTGCATTTTAAAGACGTCAGCATGAATGTTAATACTGCATCGGATCAATAGTGTTTCTGAGAGTCTGACCCTTTAACCTTCTAGAAGAAATAGAGGCACTATGTTTTCTGTAAAGCAAATCCAATTGACATTTTACTTTAACTTTTACTGGATGGTGGTGCATTTATTTAAACATCAATTTAGAGTTATTGGTATCCTGCAGTAAGTCTGTATCGCTACACATTTTCTGTTTCAGTGTCTGACTTGTTAAGAAAAAACAACAACTTTTTAACATGCTTTTTGTGAGTCAGGGCAAATAAGGACAACGTCTTTACAGAAAGAACTTTGACACTATCAAAGGAATCGTATGAATTTTTAGGAAATACAAATATTTTCTTTTTTGCCAAGAGCGTCTGTAAGCTAAATATGTGGCTGGAGCCAGCAGTCAGTTAACTTAGCTTAGTATTAAGACATGAAACAGGAGGAGACCACTAGATTGCCTTACAAGTTGCGAAAATGTCCGAAAACTCTTTCGAGACTTTCTGCCCAACGACCTATCCTAACCTTAACTACTCAAGGTCAACGCCTAACCCCAACCATCACAACCTCAAGTTTCGCAACTCGGGGGTTACCTTCTAGACACAACCAAACAATACCAGTGTCGTGGTCGCGGCTGGTAGTCATGATTTCAAGTAAGATAACCTCAGTTTGACCTTCAATGACCCCCTCCAGCATCACTTCTATTTGTGTGTGTGTCAGGGTGTTTAAGGGGTTATACAGGACGAGTGCTCACACAAAGATGACCACATGACCTGTGCATGCTTCTAAAGAGAACAAAAGAAACTGTTGATTCTTTTATTCCCTCATTTCCTGTCATACAGCTCCCTCACTTTGTTTTCTCCAACTCCCCTCTTTCTCTGCCCCTGGTATCTTCATGCTAAACTCTTTCTGCCCAGTTAATCTGAGTTTATAACTTTTTAAATATTATTCTTTCGGCCGGTTCCCTCTCAGAGGTGAGATTTCCTCTTGGCGTGTCTTGCTTACATATCAATCTGTTCATCCCTGGTAAAATAAATCCTCAGAGAGAAGAAAGGAATGTAGAGAAAGAGAGAGCGGGGTATTAGGTAGAAGATAAATAAAAGACAAGTGAAAAGATAAGAGATGAACACGATGTTCCTTGAACAGAGATATGATAACACACTCAAAGCCTGCTGATGGAAACCTAAGCTTTGACAAAGAAGAAGGAAAAAAGATGGTGTGTGTTATTTTAGTATCAGGTCTTTTTCTTTGAAGAGGGTTTGTTCCCGTTTGTCTTTGGAGAGAATGTTTAGTAGCCTCACTATGACCTCTCTAACTGTTTTCATCCTCTTTCAACCTCCACCTCCTCTTCTATCTTTTCTCTCTCCAGCCATCCCTCCATGTCTTCCTCTCCTCTCCATCACTGTGAGCTTGTCCTGTTATAATCAGAGCATCTTGTCACCCTCCATAATCTCTCCATTATATTCTAGCTTGCAATGCTGCACTTTATTCCGTCTGCCTTAAACTGGGCATACACTGTACGATTTTAGCCCGTTTCTGGCCTGAATTTTAACTTATTTTAGAGTCAGACAGGATTTCAGCTTGGTCGGGCATTGTTTGGGGTAGGTTTGACTAAATTGGCCCACTTTTTTAGTTTATAAAAGTATACTTTTAAGTATACTTTAAATGTAAGAGTGGTAAACTTTGAGTACGCAACTAGTTTATATCCAAGTTGTATTTTGTACTGCAACTATAATATGAACTATACTACAAGTGAACTTATAGGTATACTGTTAGTTTACTAGTTATATACTTGTAGCCAACTTATTAGTTTATGAAAGTACACTTTAAAGTATACTCTCAATAAACTACTAGTTTAATCGTTTTTAGTATACTTGTAAGTTTTCTTTAAGTCAACGTATAGTACTTAGCGAAATATACGTATACTTTTCAATATAAGCCAAGGATACTCAGACTTTACTGTATACTTGCCAAGTACACTTAGACATTTCTGTATACTTGTCGGTATGAGCCAAGTATACTTAAGTATAATTTTGTTGTTGTTGTACATAAAAAGTAAACTGAAAGAATACTCTCTTATTTTAAGTTTAAAAGAAGTAAACTAATAGCACACTTGAATAAACTTTTGTCAGGTTAGCATCGTGACCCTTACAGACCTCTGCTAGTAGTCTCACTTTACCTGCCTCGGAGCTTTCAAACAAATCTTTATTGACGACTGTCAACAGCCAGAAGGGCCCTCAAGGGCCGACGGGCCATGGAATTGTTTTCTATTTTACGCGTACAGGGTGAGCACTCAGGTCGTGGCTGACGATCGGACCGTACAGTGTGAGCACATAAATCGTGAGCGTTGGCTTTACATCGCAAACGATCTACTCGTACAGTAGGAGTAGGAAGTACACAACAAGATTTCTAAAGTCATACAGCGTATGCACAGCTTTATGGCTACTTCCTTAGAGGACAGGAGAAGAAGATACATAGGAAGGAGGAGTGCGAAGCTGGGTGTGAAATGAGCTGAGCCACTAAGCCTGTAAGCCAAAGTGAGGACAGGGGTGGATACACAGAGAAAAGCTCAGAGGACGATGAAGTACAGTTTATAGCGCATACACTGCATTGTATACCACATATGCTGCACTATAGGATGGAATTTAGATTTAACTATAGAAGATTGTCATTGTGGATTCCCCACTGCATGCAACAATCAAACAGTGTCAAGCAATATAGGTTACAGTACATCCAAAGTGTTGGATCTGATATGATGGCGAAATACAGCGTATGATTCATGTTTGAGAAAGAATAGCTGCTGTGTGACCAGCAGAGAACAAAGGGACTCCGTACTATACCATGTCACTAGTGCAGGCAAGACATGAGTCTCAGTTTATGGCTCGTTACCATGGCACCGCGATGACACCCACTGTACATCTGGCTAGGGTGCTAACAGGGAACAGACTCACACAAAGTCAGTGTCTCTATGTGCTTGTGAGAGTGTGTGTGTGTTTATGCGGGGTAAGGAGAGAAGGGCGCGATGTTAGCATAATGGAAAGGATGACATTTATCCCACAAATTGCCTTGAAGTCAGCAAAATAAAATCCGGTGCTGGCAAAAAGACTGTCTGGTGGAGGAGAAATGATTCTGGGAGAGGAGAGGAGCAGAGAGGAGAGGAGCAGAGAGGAGAGAGGAGACCAGAGGAGAGGAGCAGAGAGGAGAGGAGAGGAGAGGAGAGGAGAGGAGAGAAGAGGTACTCTGATAAAATAAAATAGTGTTGTAAAGGTTTAATGACAAAGGGAACAACTTATCTTCTCAGTTGGCAAGGGGGCATAGTGGTTAGAGTTTAGGACTGAATTGTAACCGAAAGGTTAAAGGTCGTTGGATCCTGGCAACAGCTAGTTAGGTGCAATCAATTGCTATGTCTCATTATGAAATGTTCTTGTGCAGGGTAGGTCAATCCAACCTCATGCAATGTAAATCTGTGTAGAGCATTTATTTATTTAGATATTTATTCAAACACTCCATCCTGTATAGGGATCAGTATAGTCTGTTTGCAGCAGGAACCCTCCTGCAACATAGGATCACAGCGGTGTTGGGTGTTATAGATATCTAGCCCCAATGAGGTTGGTTTGAACCTGTTCTGATGAACTTAGAAGAGTTACACTCAGCACTGATTGTATTTTTCCACCAATGATTACAGATCATTGTCTTTGTTCGAACCTGAACAGATTGCTCTCAGCCTGCTTCCAAGTGAGACAACATGGAATAACCACAGGATGATGTGTGATATGGATATGTGACATCAACACAATCTCATCCAAACTCATCACATGCTGACACTTTGTCAGACCCTTTGGCGTCACTTTACGGTTGCAGTAAACATGTGGGTAACGGTGCTAAATATAGGATTGGGAGCATTTCTATTGCCTCTCAATGGCTCTCAACATCGCAACAGCGAGCTTCTGGCTCGCAGCTAGCGATGCTAACAGCGCCAACAGTGAAAACAACGGTGAAAGTGCTGACAAAGATAACAGTGTTTACCTGGGGGGACCTGAGGGTCGGTACGACGACGCCATTGGTCGGGACGGCATTATCAGCTGTAACCGCCGTATGAGAGCAGTGCAGCGTGGCAACTGTGAGCTAGCCAGTGAGCAGGTGCAGCCCAGCGCTGTCAACAAAACAAGGAAAAGCTCTGATTACAACACACACAGAGGGAGAGTGACTTCATTCTCTGCTCAGGTAGACATTACTCCTCTATATCTTTACATACAATAGTTGTTTGCTGCTATATTAATGCTCTGAATATCAAATTTAACACCTTTAACGTTGTAAATTCAAACAAAAGACTGCAGATAGACCCTTCTCAGTTATTGGGTGACTGGACAAGAAAATGTACCTGCTAATTGTGATAGATAAATCATCAGAGGATCGTCTTCTGGGCACCATAGATGCTGTATACAGTATGTACCAGATTTCATGGCAATCTATCCAATAGTTGCTAAGACATTTCACTAAAACCGACAAAAATCAATATGATGACAGCACCAGAGCCAAAAGTAAGGGGATCACAAATGAACATAGGCTTCATCCACTGGGAACCATGAATGTCTGTACATAATTTCACAGCAACTAATTCAATAGTTGTTGAGATACTTCAGTCTGGGCCAAAGTGATGCACCAACCAATACTAGCTCAAATTCACCTCATTCATTTGTCATTTGATCACGGTGACCATCACGTTGTGGTTCCTTTATTCTGCTGTTATTCATGACTGATGAAACTGAGTTGTGGTCTCTACTGATTTCTGAATGTGCACATGATTGCCGGGAAAGAAGAAGAGCAGCATAACTGTCTGTTAGTCACCAGAACAAAAGCTGATGCACTGTCTGAGGAGAGGTCACAGAAACACAGAGTGAGCTGTCCGTCTGTGCATGTTTACAACTCCTGGTTTGCAATAAGTCAGTATGAACCTTAATGACAAGATCTAAGAAGCAACAATGAATTGTTTTATTGCATTCCTTCCTTCATCACAGCTCATCTACTGTCTACAGGCATGCTCACAACCTCACCTTTTTTTCAACCTCTGCATTCAACCCATCCTGAGCATTAGGAGCAGTTGGTTTCTGATCAAAACGCCAACCTTGTAATTAAAGGTCAACCCACTCAATCCCCTGAACCACAAACCAAACTCAAATGTAATCCAAGCATGAAAAGTAATACCACTTCAGTTTAACACAACATTTTTCAGCAGAATCCCAACCAAATGTGCAACAGTAACAGGTGCAACGAGCTGCATTATGCAGGAGTTGGATGGCTGCAAAAAGGACCTGATTTGCCATCAAGCTCTAATTGGAGCAAAGACACAACTAATGATCGTTAAGTGGGGAATGATAGCCCCAAGCTAACTTTTCTCACTCCATAAGGATACAATACATAATTCATAGCCAACAGCTGAGCAAATGAGGACAAAGACAGAGAAAGAAAGAACAAGGGAAGAGACGAAGAGGACAAAAAGGATTTAGAGGGCCAAGGAGACAGAAACATATACATAGACAGCAGTGTTTGTGTGTGTGTGTGTGTGTGTGTGTGTGTGTGTGGTGAATGATAGATGCAAGTGTCATGTGCATTCACGTGTGGGTGTGCTTAAGAATTTGGATGCAAAAGTTTGCATGTGCACACACGTATGCGCTGTGTGTGTGTGTGTGTGTGTGTGTGTGTATACTGTTTGGCAAGCTGCTTAGTGTGTGAAACTGTGATCGAGGTGACAGTGAGCCCGTGAGAATAGTTAGCATCCACCAGACGCACACAAACCCGCTCACATAAACACACACGTGAACACACACACACAAGAACAGCAGCTGTTGCTAATTATTAATTCATGCTCAAATTCCTGTGAAAACTCAGTGTGGCAGTGGACACTGGGGACGGAAAGAGAGGGAGGAGAGAGAAAGAGAATGATAGACAAAGAGAAAGAGAGAGATGGAGAGAGGAAGACAGATAGATTGGGAGGGTGGGAGAGATAAGGCGTATGTGCGTAACAGTTATTGCTTTAAAACTCCATGTGTTCATCCTACTTTTCAACGGATTAACTATTAACATGAATTTAATTTCCTCTGAAAACAAAGGTACAACTCTCTACCTTCTGTTAAGGAGCCTCGGATGGTAAATCCTCCTGGGATATTAACAAACATTCAAAACTGTGTCTCATAAAAGGGCTACATCTGTCTGCGATCACTCCAACTAACGATGATCCGTATGATTAAACATCTCAACTCTCAAATATTTTATGTCAGCCCCAATTTGATACAGTGGCGCTAAGATCATTTATATTTATGGTATTTTAGTCATAAACATGTTGCCTTAAAGCTGCAGTTATTTTTATAAAACGGTCACTATATCCTGACAGTAGTGCATGAGACAGGTAATATTAAAACAATCACGTGCTTCAGTGTCCTCCGGTGCTTCTAATAGCATCTGCAAGATTTCACAGACCGGAGGAAAACAACCAATCAGAGCCGAGCTAGAGCTTGACGACTCTGAGCAGCTGTCAATCACTCATGAACTCCGATCAAATGGTCAAACTAGGCAGCGCTGATCAAATATGAATCAATATTATGTTACTGTAATGCCTATTTCTCGCCTCAAATGTTTTCAGAAACATCTTGTAGTGTACTCTTTAGCTGTAAAATGAGGACCCGCTCCCTTTGTAGATATAGACGGCTCATTCCAAGCTAACAAAAACACAAAGATCCATATTTCCTGGTGATTATACGCTAAAGAAAACATATTTATTAATATTATATTCTGCCAGTATATCCCCTGATATGTTACACACTGTTCCTTTAAACCCTTTCAAAATGTCACTGATAATAATTACAACTACTCAGTCATCAAGCCAGATACAAGGATGTTTATCTTAGCTACGGAAAGTTTGGGAGTTACAAGCTTTTCATTCACGAGTGATGCCATGTTACGGACCACTGAAACAACAGAAAGCTAACGAACACTCCTTTGTACCTCTTCATTATGACAGTATATGAAGACTTCTGAGCTTCCACCTAAATTGAAGATATTGACGTCTATCTGGAAAATCTGACTAAGAACAAGCATGAGCATTTTGAAAATTCCTCCCCTGCTACGGGCTCTTTGTGTTTTGCTGAAGCACCGGATGGAATCATAATAGCCTTTTCTTGACATTTCCAGGCAATCAATAATTACATGTGCCTGGAATTTTGTGAATTGCCTAAAGTGCAACAGTTTTTCACAAAGACAGGGAGCCGCTGGCTGATTAGCTACACTAAGCACCGAGGTGGTTTTGTGCTGATTCGAAAACAGAACAATACTAATACAAATATATGGTGACATTTGAAGAACGCTGAAAAGTTATTTTTGCCCAATGACATTTCATTGTTACAGCTACGCAGAGAGTTTGTTAAATTTTTTACTACGGTACTTTGGGATAACAACATATTGATTGTTATTTGGAAAAATGAAATGGGGACATTTTGAAGGTGTGTGTGCCAAAAAATGTCTTCTCTCACACTACAATCAGAGCATGTTGCCTGCACATCATCTCATTAGCTAATTTGTAGCTGCACCTCCTTTTCTTACGATATTCCCTGATTTAAAAAGTACCAGTGTTTTACCAGTGTCAAGCTCTAACTGTGAACCAGCTGTGGAAGGCGTTGAGGTTGCTTCAACAGTGTATTAACACTTCACTTAAGTGTTAGTATCACAAGTAAACAAATCAGGGAGGTTCTTGTTTGGTAGGTTCTGTAGAAGTGAAAAAAATCCCCAACAAACACAAGGCTTTCATCCAGGAGACCGCTATTTGTGTCCCGTGCGTCACGTTACAATCGGCTGTTCGTTCGTGTCCAGTGTTCACAGCGTCAAGTGACATTTACTGTAAAAACGTAGTAATTTTAAACCTAAATGTTGTTTTTTTCCTGAACATAACTAAGTGGTTTTATTGCCTGAAGCTAAGCAAGTGTTTTTGTTTACTTCACAACATAAAGCACGTGTTAACGGTGACCGAAAAGAGTTACGCCGAGGGGTCTGACAAAACGTCAGTATATGACAAGTTGGGAAGAGAATGCGTTGCAGCTACACAACCTACTGAATACTGAGAGTCTTTTCAAATTGTTGCCTTCACTTTTTCATCTGCATGATGACAAATCTTGAGTAACAAGTTCACCCCAATGTCAGGACAGCTTGGCTGAGGACATGGAGCTTCACAACGCTAAAACGAGGCGTACCTGCCAAAAGCAAAAAGGCCTTTACATTACTGTACACAGTGTGCTTTTTTTTTTTTTTTTTAAATGTTTGAACCACTAATTCTGCCTCTGAACATGTATCTGCATTAAAGAATGGACGGACGGGGACTCTGATGATGAAGCCACTTTATGTATTTCCACACTTACCTTATTATGCAAAGCACATGTCCACTATGTAATTAACCAGTGGTGCATGGTTTCCACAGACAAGCAGAACAAAGACAGACAAAATTTACAATTAAAAATTCTTTCATTGTTAATTAACATTTATCTCCAACTTGATCTTCAGTAGCTTATCAAAACTTTGCTAAGTTATTGTTTTTAGTGGACAGCTCCCGTATTTTATCTTTAATGTATTCCTGCAGCACCTGAAGAGTCTAACCATATGAGTCTAACCATATGCCATGAAGAGTTAATGGTCTGCAGGTTTAGGGTTGGCTAATGTCGGGTCGGATTCAGTGGGCAACCTCCGGGTTTAAAAAGTGAAGCCAATGAGGAAGTGCCATAAACTTGCATTCTTTCTAATATCCAGCAGGGGGCGACTCCTCTGGTTGCAAAAAGAAGTCTGATTGTATAGAAGTCTATGAGAAAATGACCCTTATTACCTCAGTAAACATTGTAAACATGAGTTTATGGTCTCAATCTCTAGTTTCAAGTCTTCTTTAATGCAGCATGATGTTCATTTAGTAAATTATGATCCCATTTAGAGCTACCTTGTGATTGACAGGTCGTTACCACGGCGTTGTCTGGTCTGTTAGTTGTCCGTGTTTTCGTCTTACGACTTTAACCCTTTCACAGTGTGTTTTCAGTTCATGAAAGTTAATTATAACCTTTTTCGTCCCCTAAAGATGTCTTATTCAGCGTTCGGTTGTACTTAGTTCCACCCTCTCGTGTCACTTCTGGTTGCAAAAAACGAAGATGGCAATGGTCAAAATGTTGAACTTGAGGCTTCAAAACGGCAGTCTACAAACCAACGGGTGGTGTCACGGTGACTACTTTTACTTCTTATATACAGTCTATGGTCTGAATGAACTCTACCACGTCTTTTTGCGGGATGCTTTTAGAGAAAGATTGAATAAAAAGACAGGGACAAACAGAAGGTAAAAAGATATGAAATTAATGGATAAAGGAGAGGTTGTTTATTACTGAAGAAGACATATAAAAGAATACTGTGGTACAATTAATGTGCAATAATCAGGAAGAACGGTCTGATAAAAGTATATGAGCTGCAATCATGAATGCAACCATATACACAGCAGAATGGGTGCAGACTTCATATCTTTTGTTTGCTGCGTTTTGCTTCCATGCATGATTATTAGCTCTGCAAATGTACAGCCTGTGCAAATTACTGCTGGAACTCCAACAGCCACATTAAAGTAATTTCCAAGCCCCTTATAGTTATTTTTAAAATGCCATTTTGATGGTTCCCCCGCTAATTTCATCGAGACATTACTAAACCCTGTTTGGAGACTTGGCTGCCGTAATCTGGAGTCCTTTCTGCTCCAGCTCTGCACTTTTGTTTGATTTGTGATTTGGTTTATGAACCTGCAGAGGCTTTAATGGAAGAGACACACACTCTCTGATCCCCATTATCTACCTTCTGCTGCACAGAGAGGCAGATAAGAGGAGGAGGAGGAGGAGGAGGAAGAGAGGAAAGAGGCTAAAAATGAGGACCAAGTCATGGCCCTCATTATCAAATCCCATCAATGGGAGGGGGGGAGAAACAGACTGAGGGGGAGGCGGGAGAGGGATAGGGGGTGTATTTATCGAACAAGAGAGAAAATAGTGGGATGTTAATGATGAACTGAGACGGGGGAAGAAGAGAGAAGGGGTGATTTACCAACAAAAAGAAAGTGAGGGTCACCTATGGAGTGAGAGATAATAGGAAGAACAGGCCAAGCCTCTGATGTGCATGTTCGAGAGGATGAAGGAGCCCAGTCAGCCTTCATAAGCCATTGATTTACACAATCCAAGTCACCACCTAATATTTCATCTGGGCTACATTTGCAATCTCCCGTCCGCTGAGTCCATGAGCCATTACCGATGGCCAAGATCACAGCATGGTGGCCCCGTCGGAGTAATGAGATAGAGAGAGGTGGAAAGTGAGAGACGGGGCAGGCAGGGAGGGAGGGAGGGAGGAGGAGGAGGAGGAGGAGGAGGAAGAGGAGTAGAGGACAAAAAAAGGGGATAATGGAAGAGAAGAGGACGATGGAGGATGGAGGTTTCTCAATGTGCCATTATGGAGCATGAAATAGAGAAAATCAGAGATGGGCAGAGAGGGAGATATTGAGAGTGAGAGTACAGGTGGAGAAAGACAGAAAGAGAGATATGGAAGGGAGATTGCTTTTTCTCTAATTATGTCCCTTTTCACTGTCAGAGAGACGGATATAAAGCTAATTCCATCTGACCTCCTTCTCATCCCCGTTTTCCTCTAAAAGCCTGCACTCGTTTTCTTTACCCCCATTCACACCAAGCCTGTTTTCATGCCGCCGAAATGAACAGATGGCAATATCAGGCCGCACAAAAGAGACATTTTGTGGTTGCCATCACCTTGACAACAACCCCTCGACCACCCGCACGACGTACTTTGCTTCTGTTCTGTCTGAGGCGAAGCTCCATCTCCCTCTCTGTCTGGCTTGGTCTGCGTCTATCTGTCCATTCATCTGACTCTCATCACCCTCAGTCCCTCTCTGATATCTGTGTTTTTCACACGGGCATAATCACTGGCAGCCATTGAAGCCCATCATACTGCATCTATGCGAATAGATCTTGAAATTGAATTGGCAGCACAATGCTGCTCTGGTGAGAGGGTGATACCTCTTTAATGGATGGCACGGAGGCAAACAGAAACACAACGTACAGATGGGAGATATCACACATGCACACACACACACACACACAAAGCCATTTAATTTAAACGCTTGAATAAAGTATGAAGCATAATCTCACCACCATACATCAGTAGCCCCGTAATTGGGGCATTTCTTATTAAAAAAAGCATATTATATTGTAACTTTATGCTACAGATAAAAGCCTTAATTATTCCATTCTGATTAGATTTGATTAAGTCTTTGTCCTCACACTCTCAGAAATCACACAATCTCATTGAAGGGGTAATTTCCTACTTCAAAAGCTAATTAAGCCAATCAGAGCACAAAGGACTGGCTTTAGCCATGACCCAGCATGCACTACATTTAAATTAACGACCCACAAATGTTGACAAAGTTTAGTTTTCATTCACTTTTTTTTCCCGCAAGGTGATTTATGCTTAGTTTGCCCTGAACAACTTCATAGTCAGGGCAAACTTTCTCAGTTCAAACTTAGATATTTGTATAAATAAGGGACGATGAGGTCATCTATCTATCTATCTATCTATCTATCTATCTATCTATCTATCTATCCAGTGGTGCAAGAAGTACTCAGATCTTTTACTTAAGTAAAAGTAGGAATACAACAGTCTAAAAATACTCCGTTACAAGTAAAATCTGCATGCATTCAAAATGTTACTTAAGTAAAAGTATCAGCAAAATATATTTAAATTATCAAAAGTAAGTACTCATAATGTGAAATGGCTCCTTTCACAGTATTAAAGAATATTATATTATTCTGTTTTTGTCACTAATGAATACATTTTAATATTGTAGTTTATCAATGGGGAGCCAATTTTAGATACTTTGAATACTACTGTGCAGAGAAGTAGTAAAGTACTGCACCCTATCGTATGTTCTTTTCATGTCAAAAGTTATTATAAGTGTCAGACAAATGTAGCGCAGTAAAAAGTACAATATTTCCCTCTGAGATGTAGTGGAGTAGATTTATAAAGTAGCATAAAATGGAAATAAAGTGAAGTACAAAACCTCAAAATTGTACAGCACTTGAGTAAATGTACTTAGTTACGTTCCACCACTCTATCTATCTATCTATCTATCTATATGTCACGGTGAATAATCAAACTCCTACTCAGTCAGCAATCTGACTAATGCATTAACTGATCCACAGTAATGTAATTAAATATATATATATACAGTATATGTACTGTATTTCGGGAGGTGATGGTGGCCGTCAGTTGCAGTAAAAAAAAACATTGGAGCAAAATTGGAGTTGTGTGATCTTGCTTGTGCACCGGCAATGCGCGCTTTTCACAGCAGCCCGACGCACCGCAGAGAACTACATAAATGAACTGCAAAGTCCTAGTGAGGGAAAGCCCCTCTGAACGTGCCCAGAATGAGTGGCAGGACGCTCTGAACACGACTCCGTCTTGCCATCGCCGCAGGAACAGTGGAACCTGAACGGAGGGCTCTGATAGGCCCAGTGGGGAGGAGATTGCTCTGTCCCTGATTGGATGATTAGGGGCTGCGGGGGCTCAAATCAGCCGTTTTCAGGAGGAGAGTGGTTTGGTTAAGTGGATTGGCACTGAGTGTGCTCTGTGTGTGCTCTTTGTGTGTGTGTGTGTTTGCCATGCTTTTGTCTTGTGTCTATTTCTGTGTTTAAATGTGTGTGTGTGTGTGCAAGCTTGTGTGCATGTATGTGTGTGTGTTGAGAAACAGGTGAGTCCAGTTATAAGCGAGGTACATTTGCAAAGGAAAAGAGAAGTGACAGAGGGACCGAAAAAACTTAACAAAAGAATGAGTGAGGACAGAAGCAGAGCTCTCAGTAGGCTGACTGCATTTAGAAAGAAAAAGAAGAAGGGAGGCGGAGAAAGGTGGGAACAATAATTGGTGTGAGTCCAGGTAATGATGGGTTGAGGCTGAAGATGGATGGATGCAGCGATAAAGGGCAGGCTGGTCTCATACACCGTTCGAGGCTATACTTATGAAAAGTAATGTACTGTAAATTTGAATATAACCCACAAACATTACATTTGTATGAAAACCATGTAATTGTGAATCAGGAAGTATAAAGAGTGACAAACGCCGCGTAGGGAGGAGGTCGGGTGGATGGATGGGTAAAAAAACACATGACTTTCGCCCAGGAAACCGGTGATCGTACCCCGTGTGAAACCATAGTCAGAGTTGATTTATTTGTCACGTAATTTCCTGTACGTATGTTACGCCATTTCCGGAATTATTTCAATCCAAACCACGATCTTTTCCTAAACCTAACTAAGTAGTTTTTGTCAACAAAACTTCTGTACTTAAATTACGCCACTTCCAGTGCAGCGTAACCACTTCTGGTTTGGCGTAACTTTGATCTTTTCCTAAACTTAACTAATGCATCATCAGCAAAGCCCTGATTTTTTGATGGTTCTAAAGATTTCCAGATATTCCTGTGGTCTGATGTATGTTATGAGTGTTTTTTTACATCCCCGATCGGCACGGAAGTCCATCCTGGCCGCACCAATTTCAAATTGTAAATATTAAACATGTTCAATATTTACGATGGGATATCCTGTTGTATGTGGGGAACCCCAAGGACAGCCGATGACGCAGTCATGTGGGAAAGAACGATAGCCAATTGAGAACCAAGCTGACTGAAGCGGAAGGACAACCACTGCTGTCATGGCAGCCGCGGCTAATGCATGAGCTAATGCAAAACTCAAAGCATAAAGTAGTAGTAAGAAAGACCTCAGAAATAGAGGAATAACTTGTTGATTTGTGGCAACAACAGGAGTGTTTATTTAACATGTCTCCATGACCTCATCAATCTATCCTTCATGACTTTTCAGTACAAAGTAGTGCCAAACTAACATCGCTAATCCTTCCTGTCCGTTGTCCGACATGTTTGTTTACACTAAAGTCACGTTTGATTGCGAGAGATTTTGGGAGATTTCCATTGTTTTTAGTCAGGAGTCTTGTTGTTCATGAGTGGGATCTGTTAGTGTGGTGTGCTGTTTTGGCCAAATCATTCCTCACCACACACGATAAGAACAAAACTGTTAAATTTAACATAACATGTCATTAGGTGTGGGGTCTCTCACATTTTCAAAATCTGTTAAAATTTGAAAAATCTTTTAGTGTCAGCCAGCCTTAAGTAGTTTTGTTGCCTAATTCTAACCAAGTTGTTTCCTGTGAAGATGGAAGTTTATTTTGAAAAGACTGTATGCATGTAATGAGCGGAAATTGGGACATGTGTCAAGTGTTTCTGGACATTCTTGGGAAAACGCACAATAAATGAGGACACATTTTTTTGTAAGATATCATACGAACCGTTGTATATGGATACATTGCAGGGGGAGAAGGGAAATAAAAATGTGGGAAAGGTATAAAAATAAAAAAATAAAGGAATGGGCTACAGCAAAATAAAAATGACGGCAGTAGTGGAAGAGTAGTACAGATGTTTGAACAAAGAACAGTAGTTATTTTAGTCAGCTGGGTACCCATGACAACTGAGGGACTGAGGTGTGTGTGTGTGTGTGTGTGTGTGTGTGTGTGTGTGTGCGTGTGTGTGTGTGTGTGTGTGCGGGCTGGCTCAATCATCTGTTCACACACACTCTTCCACTGCTGTCAGTTCTCGCTTCTAGTTTCAACGGGCAGCGTCTGTGAGGACTCAGCAGGTTTGTTCTGTTGGAACTGATGGTTGGAGAACCGTCATGTGGGAGCAGCTGTCAATCCAGTCGGGACCATTAGCATAATTTCAGTCACATTTAATTTTTACAATTTGAATCATGGAGACTCTTGCCATATGAGAGAGGACAAAGACATAAATACCCCCAAAAGACTGCCAAGACAGTGAAGAGAAAAAAGGCTTGAAACGCAGTTCTGTACATTCGAGGCTTCAATCAAAAGCATTATTGTATTACGCCTTAGATAACTGCAGGACCATAAGCTGCTATTTCTCATTGTAAAGAATATTCCAATGTATCGTTATGCTGTAGATAAGTCCTAATTATTCCATTCTGATTATATCTGATTAAGTCATTCTCCTCACACTCTCAGAAATCACACGATCTCATTGAAGGAGTAATTTCCTACTTCAAAAGCTAATTAAGCCAATCAGAGCACAAAGGACTGGCTCTTGCCATGACCCAGCATGCATGAATTATCTAAAATTGCTAACAAAGTTTTAATTTTCTTGTCTTCTCTTTTGTGATGTGCTTCATAGTTATGTGGCCTAATAATGTGTTTAATAAAGGCCAGCGTGAGCTTTGTGCTAAACCTTGAAGCTTTGATTATACGGCAGTGCTGTAGTTCCACGGCAGCTTACTGTGAAAGACAGAGATGTCAGGCCTCTACACAATAAGTGAAAAAAAGAGAAAACTACAAACAAAACAATAGAAGAGTAAAGTGGGATGCGTTCTCTATACAACATGTATTTTTGCTTTCTTCTTTTCATCTTTGAAAAGGTGCTAAATTCGAAATTCAGAGCATTAATATAGCTGCAACAAACACCGGACTTTCCCCCAAAAAAACAGTTTAAAACTGCGACCCTAATCCAGGAGAAAATATGTTTCCCTCAAAACGTATTTTGGTTGTGCAGTTTAGTTGTATGGGAATGTTATTTTATGGGAGACAGGGTTGCCCATGGCTGGCTAATCGTCGATGCTCTGCACTATGCTCATACCACTGATAATGCCGCCTCGACCCACAGCGTTTTCGCGGAAGCAAACGCCCCCTCGACAAATACGACCAAAAGGAATTACCGGAGAGGCCTGCTGTTGTTTGTTCATCTCCACATTTCTGAGACAACTAAGCGACACCGGGCTACATGGGTCCCAAGAAGAACCAGCCGGCCGAGGGAGTCAACAACATTATGAAGTCGCTCGACTTCCTAACGGAGGAAGTTTCTGTCAGGCTGCAGCAGAAGAGTATCCTGGACCTGGTCGAGGAGGTGAAGGCTCTGCGGATCCAGAACGCTGAGAAAGACAAACTATATTATCATGTGGGGGTGGTGCTTAGGAAACGGTCAGTTACATGGATAGTCTAGTCTGCCATTCTGCCATTTCAGCCCGTTCTCATTCCCAGGGCGTCAAACACTGAGGCTTTGTCACGGCCATCAGTATTCAATACTGCCGCACAAGGCACCGTTTAGCGCCGGTTTGAAATGCACCGGGCGCTCCATTAACTATAATGAAAACTGTTGCCGCAACAGTACACGCTCAGAGAAAGTGTGCCGGGAGTGTGGAGACGTAGTTTAAAGAGCGAAAAGACCTTGTGGGCAGGATGATAGGTGGAAGGGTCCAACAAACACAATACTTTCATCCAGGAGACTGCTGTTTGGGTTTTGTCTTCAGTTTCATTTTCACTGTACAAACGTAGTAGTTTGTTAGCCCAACTATGTATTTTTTTCCTAAACCTAACTATAGTGGTTTTGATGCCTAATCCTAAAGTGACTCCAAAGGGTGTGACGCCAAGGCACGTGACAAAGCGGCGGTATGTGATGAGTTGGGATGAGACCGTGTTGGCCATTTTTTGGTTTCTGCATCCAAATACTTCTTTCTGGACATCTTGTGTCCTGCTTGTTAATGTTTTTCTCACTGTAAAAGTCTGGAGCATGTTTACAACCAGTTATCCTTTAGAAATGTTTTGGAAACAAATTGCTCGATCTTAACTGTGGAAACTTGGCCTCATTCTTGTGATCACTGCCTTTCCATCTCTTAAGACTGCATTTTCAAAGACAAGCAGCCCACGATTTACAATTTATATCCTTCTGCTTTCTTCAATATGTGAAGTGTTTAAATGTGAATGTTGGTTTGGGGATACATTGTGTGTGTGTGTGTGTGTGTGTATGTGTGTGAGAGAGAGAGAGCTTGTAAACAAAACAGCTCAGAACACCGAGGTACAGAGGGTGTTATTGTTTTAAAGTTGTACCTGTTTGTGTCGCAGTGTGTAATGTTCAGCTGTGTGTCCTGTCCTGTTCTGTTGTACAGTTTCTTCACAGTAAACATCCGTTCTCTCCAGAGGGACAGAGGACCCTCTCTGTACCTACTGCTGCGATTCACCAGCTAATGAGCCTGTCTGACAGAAACACACAGTACAGTCACACACACACATATATAGTCCTACAAAACACAAAAAAACACCTCACAAATGTTACAGATACACATTTCAGAGTAATCATATGCATGTCTAATCCCCTAAAGGATTCAGAAAACATTCTTTCAGTACAGTACAGTATGTGTTCTGCATCATCAACACCATCAAACTAACACTCCTGTGCACCATGTGTCTAATTAATCACATGTTCAACAAACCGGTCAACTCGCTCGAGGGAAGAATGTGTCATTTAATCTGTTCAGCTGTGAGAAGCACAGAAAGAAAAACAACTATTGCCCCGAACATGGTTTTGTTCTCTCTTTGGCATGTCACCAGCAGAGTTTAAAGTGTTCTATCCTACAGCTGTAATTTCTGTAGCTTTATTGTGATGCTTTTGATGAACACCAATTTATTAATATCGGTTCAGTATGTTTGTAATAAATGCATTGTTTACTGTTTGTTTACTTGCCTTGTTCACATTATAAATGATGTCACGGTCTCATCCTAACTCGTCACATACTTACGCTTTGTCAGACTCCTCTGCATCACTTTTCTGTTGCAGTAAACACGCTCTTAATGTTGTGAATTAAACAAAAACACTTGCTTAGGTTTAGGCAACAAAACCACTTAGTTATGTTCAGGAAAAAAACAACATAGTTGGGCTTAAAACTACTATGTCCGGTGAAAATGACACTGAATGTTGGGACATAAAGGAACAGCTGATTGTAACGTGACGCACTGGCAACGATCAGCGGTCTCCTGGATGACAGCCTTGTGTTTGTTGGACCCATCCACCTCCTCTCTCCCCCGCCATTAGTGTGTCTTTTTGCTTTTTAAACTACGTCACTACAGCACTTTCCCTGAGCATTTAATATTGACGCGGATGGGTTTACATTGTAGTTAATTGGAAAGCCTGGTGCGTGTCATACCGGCGCTAAAGGGTGCCTTGTGCGTCGGTACCGAACGCCGACGGCCATGACAAAGCATCAGTATTTGATGCCCTGGGAATGAGAACGGGTTGGACATGGAGACCCAGTGAACAGAGGCACCATAACAGCAGACTAAAGTCATCTTTGGGTTCCAGTTAAGGTGGTCTGGGCAATGTCTCCCACTCTCCTCCCTGTGGAGGTATTCTGGGTTATGTCCAACGGGGAGGAGATCCCGAGGCAGACCCAGGGCACACTCTAGAGATTTCATGTCCCATTTAGTATGGAAATGCCTCAGGATGCCCCAAAAGGAGCAGGAGGATGTGGTTGAAGAAATGGGTGTCAGAGCTACTGTTCTTAGTCTGCTTTAACTGAGACCCGGGCCCTGGATCAGTGGCAATAAAGAGATCCTTCTGACAGAAAGGTTGGAGATTTAAATCCCTGGTTGGATTTCTAAAAGCAAAAAGTTGGCAGATGCAGTTATTTTTATAGTTCACATTCTACTGTAAAACACTTTGGATCACCACATGCCACTTAAGTCATGTGAAAGCTTACTGAGTACCACCTACTGTACGAGACTAAGAGCAGTGGTCCTGTGTAGCGGGGCACGACACAATTCCTGCAGTACAGTTCATACTAAAAATATAAGCACTCAGGCTATTGTTACACACGTCTCTGTATGTAGTCGAGAAATCTTCATACGGATTGAAACACAAAGGTCTTTGTTCTGGTTAGTTCAGGGGGAAATGCACTGACCCCGGGATGTTTTTTTTTTTAAACATTTAACTTCCCATTGTGTCTTTCTACGAAGGAAAGAACATGTTCGTGAGTGCAATTTGAAAATCAGCATGCAAGTCATGCACTCAGAATTAACATAAATGTCTGAGCCTACATCCACAGGAAAAGAGGAAATATATTGTGTGATGTGGTGTTGTTGCTCTGCCCCCTCAGTCTGACAATATCGTCCAAACGAAACTGAATTTGTTGTTTTCAGAAGAAGTAAACATGAAATTTTGTTAGAAATATGTGCCACCTGTCATAGCCATCTTTTCCCATTCATTCTCTCAAGTGACGTACACGGAGGAGGAACAACTCTTTGTTTTCCACTGTCCCACTAGTCGTCTTTTTACCTTAAAGGTACAGTGTGTAGTATTTGGCGGAATCTAGTGGTGTGGTTGCAGATTGCAACCGACTGAGTACCCCTCCGCTCACTCCTCCCTTTCCAAAACTGCAGTAACGTGAGCTGCCGAGTGCAAAACCGTGGTAACGGGCCATCTTTACCATGATAACTCTACTTTTGGAGCAACGGAGGTCAGATGGTGGCTGGCGGTACCACGTTTTTCCCTCTGCAGCTCACGTTCCCGCAGCTTCACAAACATGTCGAACTAAGGTGGCCTTCAGAGCCAGTGTTTGGTTTGTCCGCTCTGGGCTACTGTAGAAACATGGCGGAGAAACATGGAGGACTCCATGAAGAGGACCTGCTCCCTATGTAGATATGAAGGGATCATTCTAAGCTAACGAAAACACAAAGACTCTTAGTTTCAGGTGATTATACACATTTAATTTCTGCTAATAAATCACCAGATATGTGACACACTGTTCCTTTAAGTCATTGTTTTTGGCCATACAGGAAGAAAAGGGTAATACCAGTTCTGTGTTCCACACCTGCAAAGGATGATAAATGGATGTAATAAATGAATGAAGCAAACTTCTACTTGGTGTCAATTACGACTGTTGAACGTACAACTACTACATATCTCTAATCATGGCCACTCGCCAACAAGCATATGACAATATGAGTCACTCCTTTACTCATCCGACAATCTTTTGATCTTGCTTTTCTGTTTTAAACATCATTAACCACAGTCCCTGTCCCGCTACCTGTGTTGCTAGGCAACAAGAGGCTAAACACCAAAACAGCTGATGGCAGGATAAGGTGTGTTTCACAAGGCTGGGCATAGAGTAATGGTAAAATCCTGATCAATTGTAAAGTCTCATCAGACACAAAGAGACATTTCACTGATTGCTCTCGAATCAGTCAAACTACAAGAATAGAGGATATCGCTGCAGACCTGGCAACCCAGTATTATTAATGTTCACAGTGGAAAATACGCACACACACACAAGGCTGGACCAGGCAACTGCCCTCGGGCCCCAGGCTCCAAGGGGCCCCGAAGGCCCCAGGTTCACAGTATGACAAATTCATTGTGAGAATTTGATTAATTGGAAATTTGTTTGGTAGTATGCACCAGTGGAGCACAAGATAAACTAAAATGTGAGGGCCTTAGACACTGGTCTCTTAACTTTCACATTCATTTTCACATTTATTTCCACTTGTCTTTCCTCTGATGCTGCACTTCAAACTGCAGGCTACCAGCTTAGATGTACGTAGGTAACACTATTCTCCTCTCAACATTAGTTGACTTGGACATCCAGATTCTCGCCATAACCAAACAGGTTTGAAATTAAATTTGCGTGATTCTCATTAGCTTATTTTTCTACAGTAACTTTGTATTGGTTGCACAAACTAAACACAAACATTCAATCTCCTAAACTAAACTGCTGAAGCCCAAACTGTTACATACAGTTCAACGCTGCTGCATTCATTTAAAGCACCTGCGTCAGACGTTTCTAATTATTCTGTTCGGTAACTAGAGTTGAGTGGACTCCTGCCAGCTCATCAGAATCAAGTATTCTCCATGGCCATGATATAAAGGAAAAACAACTGCCTATCCACCAATAACTGTGCACACATACTGAATAACATATTCAAATTCCACAACACTGAGACGGTTTTTGCATGGATAGAGGTACATTTATTGTTTTCCTCAGTGAAATATAACCCTAGTAATGGAGGATATTAAATTCATGCACTGCATAAGCCTCGTCCCATTTCCCTGCGCATACTGTACGTGCACATGTGTGGCTGAGTGAGAGGGTAAGAGAGAGAGAGAGAGAGACATGGTAAATATGTATTAGCAAATATTAGTCTGACTGACAGTGTGTGTGTGTTAAATAATCGAGAACTAGATTATTATGACTAGAACACACAAAAGAACCCAAGTGCCATATATGTCTGGTCAAGGGTTGTTTTTCATGTTTGGGCGGGCCCCTTTAGTTCCCATTAAGGGAACAGAATACAATTATATTTTAGACAATAGTTTACTTCAAAATGTGTGACAATGGACTGTTCCAACATGGCAATGCCCCCATGCACAACGTGGGGCCCATAAAGAAATGTTTTTTCCAGTTTGTTCCCATCCAACTTCTTTGGGATGGACTGGAACACCGACCATATTGCCAAGTAATAGCAGTAGGCAACTCTGGGGTCTGAAAAGGGAAGCCAGTGCTGAAGTGCCTTAAACTTGCATTCTTTGTAATAGCCAGCAGGGGGCGACTCCTCTGGTTGCAAAAGAAAGTCTGATTGTATAGAAGTCTATGAGAAAATGAGCCTACTTCTCACTTGATTTATTACCTCAGTAAACATTGTAAACATGAGTTTATGTTCTCAATCGCTAGTTTCAAGTCTTCTTCAATACAGCATGATGTTCATTTAGTAAATTATGGTTCAATTTAGAGTCAAATAGGGCGTGGTTACCTTGTGATTGACAGGTCGCTACCACAACGTTGTCTGTGTTTTTGTCACCTTTAATCCTTTCACAGTGTGTTTTCAGTCCATGAAAGTTAATTATAACCTTTTGGTCGCCTAAAAACAACGTATTCAGTGTTCTGTTGTACTTAGCTCCACCCTCTCGTGTCATTTCTGGTTGCAAATAACCAGGATGGCGACGGACAAAATGCCATACTCAAGGCTTCACCACGGCAGTCCACAAACCAATGGGTGACGTCACAGTGACTACGTCCACTTCTTATATACAGTCTATGGTCATAACCTCACTAATGCTCTTGTAGCATAAATGGCATGGTACCAAAATAATATATAACGAAATAAATATAACTCTCTGAAGAGTGGAAGCTCTTATTGCAGCATAATAATGCTGATGATAATGATGCTGGAATGAGATGTTCAACAATCACCTTTTGTGAACTTTTCTGGCTTCATCTTCTTACGTCTTTCCTTCCATCTTTGCATCATTGTTGCTTCTTTCGTCACTAACATGAAGAAATTGACAAATACCAACATTTGGTAGTGCTGCTTGTGATTCCACGAACACATCTAATACATACACATAGACATCACTGCTGTCACTAGTCCAATCAATACTAATCTTTTTACACGCAGGTTTCTTCATTATTATCTATGCCTTCACACACACACATATAGGCTATATATACCTCCCGAAACCTTAGCAAGTGAAATGGACCAAACAATGCTACAGCATGCCTATCCCCCCCTGAGTGTCTACTGTGATAGACCAGTTATACATGATTGCTCACCCTGTTACACACTCACACTGGAACTCAAAGACAGAAAGCTGACTTATATCCAAAATAATAATAATAATAAAACCACTTTTTGCTCTCCTCTCACTGTGATTTTCCATCTCACTTTTTTTTGCAAAACACTAAAGATTACAATTCTTTGCAATTTTTGGCTGGAGGCTGGAGGGGGTGCAGATAAACTGACGCAGTGAAGGTTCGACAGAGAGGGAGGCTGGGCAGAGAAGTTCACTTCACTGTAGCTGCTATTGTCTGGGCTTCATAAAATCACAACGAGTATAATAGAGTAGTAATAATAGTGTAAAATATTCATACAAAGTTCAATGATTGCTGAGCTAGAAAATGTAAAGTTGCAAGTAGACCATAGAAATGAAAACAGTGAATATATGGTTAAA
This sequence comes from Sebastes umbrosus, assembly GCF_015220745.1. Taxonomy (NCBI): domain Eukaryota; kingdom Metazoa; phylum Chordata; class Actinopteri; order Perciformes; family Sebastidae; genus Sebastes; species Sebastes umbrosus. Next base: position 7,924,301 of record NC_051281.1, read on the forward strand.
ATTAAAGAAAGAGGCCAGTTACATCTAATTTTAGACAGATAGATAGGGATAGATAGATAAAGAGAAAAGAAAAAGGAAAAAATATAAAGTATTTGAGGGGTTGGCTTGGTGGTACGTGATGTCCTCCAGCTAAACCCAGCATCATTACCGCCTTTATTGTATTTCTATACTAATTTAACATATGAAAGGGCCGGTGAGATTTCACACTGGGCTACTGTACTGTACTTACCTTTCCATGAAGTGTAAGATGAATGAAGCTGACCAGCGGTGGTATTCATGTTGTATTCATGGTGTTCATGATTGAGCACATCACATGCAGGTGGCAGGAACTAAATAAGTAGAGAGGAATGATGAAAGGAAGGAAGATAGGAAGGAAGGGAGTGTGGATTAAGGAAGGAAACATCAGAAGTAGTAGTGTGAAGCTGACTATTCAAGAGTGCCATCTAGTGTTGACAGGTGGAAGCAATGAATAGATTCAGTCGGACCCAGGTACATTAAATATACTGGAGCAGAATCCCACAGAAAAAAACAAAAAAACATATAACCCCATTTTGGGCCCCTGAATAGTAGTTGAAGAGACATTGATGGAAATGTACTTTGTAATATAAAGTAATTCTGAATTTTTCTTTTGCTGTTTTTTTTTTTCCCCCTACAGTGTTATTCCATTAGCTGAAATGTGCTCTGAAAGAACCTCCTCTCTCTACATCCATCACTGATCATTATGGCATCTTAGCGTAATTGCCCTCCCCCTGTTGTGTGTGCACACTCGCCGGTCCTGAATGCCAGCAGTAATATCTCTGGTACAGAGCGAGAGAAAGGGAGGGAGAGGGAGAGAGAGAGAGAGAGACATATGCATAACCAGCTCATTTCCACCGCCAATCAAATTACCTGACCCAGCCGCAATACATCACTGCCAAACTGTTTATTAAACAAAAAGCCACGATTAAATTATTAATGACAGAGATTAATTAAGACCCCATGCACCACACATGCACACACACTCTCTTCCACAACGTGCACGCAGTGAGGCATGCACACATAAATCCATACACGCACACAGGCGGAAAGCTAACACACACACACACATAGACAAGAATGCCATTACTCTTCCACACACTTTTCAAGCACACGATCGGATGCACAAACACACAATAAGTTACAGTGTCTGCGGCGGAGGGGGGAGTGGGAAGGGAATCATTTGACGTCGAACTTTTATGTGTGCAGCCAGAAGATACAGAAAGAGGAGTTTGCCGGCTGCGTTAACAGTAAACAGCATCGACAAGAAGTCAACAAACTGAGCCAACATTAACAAGCTCGTTGTCAGCAAACTTTTCTTGATGTTACCATGAGGGTTTGTTTATGGTGGTGCTTATGCTTCTGTAATGGTTTCTTAGCATCTGTTGCAGTTCGGGGCCCAACGTTTGCGCGCGCGTGTGTGTGTGTATGTGTGTAATGGCAGTTTTGTGTGAAGAGAATATGAGTTCTCATTAGTGTGTTTTTATGCATTTTTTTTGTTTGTTTTCAAAAACTGCCTAGCTTAAAGGAATGTTGTGTTCGGCTGGACTCCGCTTTATCTGCAGGTAACTTAAAAAGTGTATGTACACCTCACTTGTATTTCAGCCTGGTCTCACTCACAGGGCATCCAATACCAACGCTTGGGCAGTGGCCCTCGGCATCTTGATACAGACACTTTAGAGTCTGTATGAGACGCACCGGGCTTTCAACTAACTCCAATGTAAACCTTTCAGCGTCAATGTTAGATGCTCAGAGCAATGGACATAGTAAAAATAGCAAAAAGTCCTCTAAGTGCGGGTGGGAGGGGTGGTGGATGGGACGAACACACGCAAGACTTTTATTCAGGGGACCAGCGTTTGTGTCCCGTGTGAAACCAACAGTCACAACGTCATGTCACATCACGTTACGTCCGTAGCATACGTTACATTACAAGCATAGTTTTTTTAAGCCAAATCATGATTTTTCTATTTCTAACCCTACCTAAGTGTTTTTTTTGCCTAAACCTAACCGCCATTGTTTGACGACGTTAACCACATGTTACAACGTTATCCACGTGCAAACCTCTAGCGTCAAGATACAATGCAAAAGGCCGGGGGCTTCTGCCCAAGCTGCAAAATATGACAAGTATGGATAACATCACGTTGTGAATTTAGTGATTGAAAAGCATATGTAAACTCTAAACCATTACAAACTTTGATGATGATAGTGCAAGATGAAATATCAGGGGATCACCAACGTTATCACAATTCATCCTCCGGGGACAATTAATGTGTGTACAAAAGTTAATGGCGATCCATCTAATAGTTATTGAGATATTCAAATTGAATACAGTAATAATAATTCTATGCAATCTTTTCATTTAATTCTTATATTTGTGAAACTTCTCTTTAACTTCATTGTATTATTTATTTGTTAGGAAGCCTGTATGCTGTTACCAAGGCAACGGATACTCTTTCTGGTTCAGCTGTGTTTACCATCCCGAAAATAACATACTCAATAAAAAAGGATAGACATATAATAATGTGAAGAAGTTCCATTTTGTATTGAATCTAATTAAGATGTTTTTTCCTCAGCCAGCACTCAGGATGATATGGAAAGCTAGTTTGACACAGTTGGACTTCAGTCTCTTTCCTGTTGTTCCCACCAACATTCAGAATGAACGGGCTGCAGCGGTCGTATTAATGGAGGATATCTGCAGAGGAGCTGCACAATGGAGGGTTTCCAGCATGGCTACCACAGTCTCACTCTACACCACACTCATTTTATGATAAGGGAGATCTACGGCTTGAGATTGGTCCCAGGGCAGACCAGTAGACACTCGCCATAAAAAATACACAGGCTATAAAAGAATGGTAATGTGTGTGCACGTGTGTGTGCATGTGTGTGTGTGTGCGTAAAAGACAGGGAGAATTTGCGTTGTGTGTATGTATGTACGTAAAAGAACAAGCCTGAGGAGGCCAAAACAATCAACCAGTATCAGCATTTTATGGTGGAGAATACTACATCACCGTGACAACAAAGGCAGTAAAGTGCTCTACGCCGCTGTAAAACATTGTGTGATTCTGCAGTGAGATGATCGTTAGCACAGCTGGTTAATTGCCGGACCACTCCTCTCCTGACACACACACTTACCCTACACATGTGTATATATGTGTGTGCGCACAGACACTCAAGGATACACACTAACAAACATGAGAGTGCACACACTCACAAACTATTCCCCGAAGAAGCCATAAAGATGTATGATGGATGAAGGGGGAGGCTGTGCAGTATAATCCGTCAAGGAGACACGGCAGCATTCAGATGCTGCTTGTTGTTCCAAGACAAATTCATCACCCTGCAATTAGTTTGCAAGACTTCAACCCCGCCGTCTCTTTATTACTTTACTGATGCAACCCCACATGCACTGTACCTGTAGTGCTTGTCAATATAGCCTCTGTCCCATTAAAAAAACATCAGGGTGTTGTGCAGAAGCGTTGTCACAGGAAAGTTGAAACCTGAGTGTAAAAACGATTAAGATTTATTCCACGCCCCCTCTTCAGAGCATTTCTTTGATGATTTAAAGCTGCACTAATTAATTGTAAATATTTTTTTTAAGGATCAATTAATATTAATTAATATTCTTATGGATCAAATGACTATGTATAATGTTTAAGGTGTCACTTGTATTGACAAAGCTGAAGAAAATGATCACCCGGCTCTGCAGTTCCCATCAACTCAGAGCTTTAACTCATTGTTTTGACTTTCTGGCCCACACAACTGTTTCTAAATCAACCCTGTTTCAAGCTACATCAGACAAAAAAAAGCTTTGATAAACTCACAGTACACTATTTGCCCAGCACCAAAGAGCAGACAGACAAAGTTAGCTGCATTTTGCAGCCAGATATTTCCCTCCTGAGCTGGTGGAGATCAAAACAATTGGAGCTAAAAGGAGACTGAATAGTGAACTTACATTCCTCAGGTAGCCAGAAACACACCTCTACATGAAAGCTAACATTGCTCAATGTCTGCTGGATGTGTTTATTTGCTAAAATATTCACCATAACAACATTAATCTTAACTATATCTCTAATAACTTCATGTCTAGCCAGGTCTCACCATATGGTGTATGAGATGACACCAAGTTCTTTCGCGTTCAATCACAATGTTGTTTATGCTTTTTTCGTGTCATTTCACACCGTGTAGTCTGTACTGAGCTAGTGACATAGCATAACGAGCAACGCTCAGAGCACGTGACGTAGTATAAAAAGTGAGAAAGACTGCTTATGGTGGGCGGGTCATTTGTCGCGGGTCGACAAACGCAGGACTTTCAACTAGAAGACCGATGTTCGTGTCCCAAAGTGTAATTGAGTTATTTTTAAGTTACTTTAGTGACGTGTTTTACGTACTTATGTCACGTTTTTTGCGTATGTATTTTACATAGTTTTTGTAATTATTTTAAGCCCAACCGTGATGTTTATGACCATAACCGTAGTTTTGTTGCCTAAACATAACCACATCCGATTCATGGTAATGACGTGGCATGAAATGACACACGAAAAGCTTGAACTGCGTTATTATGACATGCAAAATGTTCCTAAATTGGTGTGCTATTTATACGCCTTGTTATGTCAGTGTTGTGTTTACAGTTTAAACGACTGCCCTGAAGTGTTCAAATTGCAGATGTAGTCATGAATGTTCAGTTGTGTCCCTTTGTGGTGGATTAACGTTGGATTAATGTATGAGACTCCATCTGTGAGGAATTTAATTTTCAGCACAAAAACATGCTCATCCTGTAGCTCAGTTGTTGAGTGTGTACAGTAAACCACCAATAAAGTCAAAAGTTTAATACAACTAAATACTCTAAAGCTTATGTTGCATCTGTGGGTTGTAAAGTGTGCTTTACTATGAACTTTTGATCGACAAGCTTCATTCACTTTTCTTTTACTTTGCTGTACATTTTGTTTACATTCTGTATATAGTATGCTCAGTTAAATTCATTTCAACAATACCTCTCCTTGGCCGGTGCGCTCAATGATCCGTTCAGCCTCATGCGCTGAGAGAGGACGTCCAACATGGCTTCCTATGGCATGTGCCCAAACCCTAAGACAACACAGACAAGCACATAGACAAACAAGGGAAAGTACTTCCATATGCCTCCGTGTGTAGGCGACGTGTGTGAGGTCTGATAAAATCAAACAGGAGAACGAGTGTCAGACTCATAAAAGGCATCTGTCAGATAACTTTCTACACTGTGCATGGTTTTCTCATACACGAGAGACCGAGAGGGAGGTATCTGTAGTGTAAACAGCGCCGGTATCCTGTGACCTATAAATCAGACGGTCTTGTGTTAACAGTAGCGGCTGAGTGAAGGGTGTGTGTGAAGGATCATTGAAATTAACCGTTGAAAAGAAAAATCACACTACCAAGCCTGTCTTTCATCCATGACATTCCTCTCCACTCCTCTCCATCCAGGAACACATGGCCGATGAAATCATCCGTGTTACAATTCAGCACATTATATGGAACAAATACATTCAGCTAGTATGAGCCGCGCTAAGGTTAAATGGTAAGTTATCTAAAATCTTTATGACATACAACTTCAAAACAAGTCAGTCTGCTCTCTTTGTATTAAATTGCATTGACTTTCTATTCAGGCCTTTACCAAGTAACACCATGGCTAACATCTTAGTACTAATATTGACACCATTACTAAAGGTTTTTTGTCTACAAAAGAAAGAAAACTCTTATATAAGAAATTGCTATAATGGATATAGATTGCATATGGACACAGATTCATATTATAATACGTGATCTGCAAAGACTGGACTTCCCTCTTGTGTTCTCAGCTTCTCTTCTTGCTTTTAACGGCAATTTTACAGCTTATGTTTGTTTGACAGCGTTTAAAGGACGGGTCCATCTGCGGTCTTTTCTGGGGGTTTCGAATGGAAATGCCAACTCAGCTAAGTTGTTAGCTAAGTTTGGGAATAACTGAAAGGGTTAGTTTGGATTTTTTGAAGTGGGGGTTTGTGTATACTCTCTTGTTCTGCGAGGCAAGACTACTGCTTTTGTCAATGGAGTCTGGTGGATTTGAAGAGAGCTATATAACAGCTTCAGTTCCCCGTCAGAAAGGGCGAGGTAAAGTGACGGGAGCAGCAGAAAAACATATTTTTGAAACCTAAAAAATCCCCAATTTCAGTTTAAGTGCTATATTAGAATATTTCCACCGCTTTACCTTGTCATCAGCCCTTTTTGATGCAGAACTGAAGTTGTTATCTATGCTCTCTTGAAAGCCACAACACTCCATTGACAAAAGCAGTAATTTTACCTCACAAAAAACGGGAGTTGCTGGTCTACCGCTTTCTCGATCGGTTAGTTTGTTTGTTTTATTGTGTGACTTTCGGATCCAAAATAACATGGTATCCACACAGCAGTACATTACTTAGCTTCCGTGCTGGTACTCCAAAATGTGAATGTCCAGATTTAAAAAATTAAGGAACCCCAGTGGGAAGCAACAGAATGACATAAAAACCTCGAAAAATAAATGAATAATGGACCCACCCTTTAATAAATAATTCATGTTTACCCTTTTTAGCACTTATTCTTCACACGTCATGTCAAAGAGAGTTATGATTTCACCGTGAGTGTATTTTACAGTATTCTTTAATGTAAATATGGTACAGCAAAGTCTTGCTAGACAACAGAAAAAAAAACCTTGTATTAGGAAGGATTGATTCTCAAATAGAAATATCCGGTTTAGAAGTCAGCAGTGTGATTCCACTCATCCCCACTTTGAGGAATACTCAATTCAACTCACTCACACCATCACACAGAATAATGTTTGGTAAATTACAAACACAGAGAACTGCGTCGTATCGGACAATCTAGTATGCATTTAGTATCTTATGATCATCCAATTGTTAAGCAACAGGCAGATCTCCCAAAACCTCTGAGTTCACATTCTGCAGAGTGAGTTGAGTGAAACAATCTTCCATCTTTCTGCTGTCCGTCGCTGTTGATGTTGTGTGTGCGTTTGTCCATGTAAAGTAAGTGTGTGCAACAGTGTGTGTGTGTATAGGCGTGTGTGTGTGTTGGCCAGTTTATGGCCAGTCAGCACTAATACAGGCACTCAACGATAATGAGTAATGAAGGGGCATCAATAACAGCCATGAGCGACATATCTGACAGGACAGCTTTTAATAATGGCCATCGTCAGCAGAGACAGACGGACAGACACAGAAAGAAAGAAAGTGATGCAAAGTAGAGAAAGAGATGAAGTGGTAGAGGAAGGGAGCAGACGAGGGGGTAGGAGAGTGTTGATAGAGACAAATGGATGAAGATTAGGGAAGAGCAGAGGAGGGAGAGGTAGGGTAACAAATAGAGACAGAGAGTAGCTGGAGTGAACATAGGATGGAGGCATCAAGGGTTATCCATCCATCCATTTGTCCATTATCATACCCACTTATCCTTAGTGAGGTTGCGGGGGGCTGGAGCTTATCCCAGTATGCTTTGGGCGTCACCCTAAGGCAGATAACTAGTCTGATCCAGGGTGAATATGCTACGCTAGTGACGTAGAATGAAAAGTGAGAAAGACTGCTTTTGGCATGTGGGAGGGGTGTTGGTGAGTTACTTTGTTAGTGAAGTGTTTTCTGTGCTTATGTTACGTACTTATTTTAAGCCCAACCATGACATTTTTGTGGTTTTGCTCCCTATACATAACCGTGACCGCATCACGGTAACGACGTGGCGTTAAATGACACGTGATAAGCTGTTTCACAACGTTAAGCCTGTGCCGTAAAATGCGATATCATGACACAGGAATGTCCTTCAATTATTGTGCTATTTGTTCGCCTACCCATGAGATCAGGATGTTTTTCCACCGCTGGTAAAGAAACAAACTTCCTGGCCAACCGCTGCATCACCTTTTCTTTGACAGCTTCTCTTTTGCATACTATTAAAAATATAGTTCTACATTTTGGGAAATACCAGTACACTTATTTGAAAATCTATATATACCACGCTCATGTTTATATACGTTAAGTATGGAGAGCCAGAAGATGATCAGCTTAGCATAGCACGTAGACCGGAAGAAGTGAGAAACAGCAAGCCTGGCTCGGTCCAAAGTTAAGAAATTACCAGCACCTCTAAATAACTCTCAGCAATAAAATTGTTAAGTATACTGTATTTCTTAATATCAAACTATTTCTTGACGGTAACATTTTTAAGCTTTTGGTGGATTTGTTGTTACATGCAATCGCAATTAAGTGGACTTAAGCTGACATCGTGCTAAGAGAAGACACTCGCTGGACAGTTCTTCATCCTGATGCTTAATTTCCTCATGAACCACAGTATCCTGGAACACGATAAACTTGATCCAAGATAATTCAAACTTAAAGTAATACAGCAACTTTTATGCTCAATTCTTTCAGGTAACTTGGACCAAACTCTACTAATTTTTTGTATTTCCTTCACTGACTACAGTTTCTGCACGTGCTGCGTCCCCTCTGTTGGACATTTGATCGATTTCATATAATATTTTGATGCACCGACTATTTTAATGACTGTGATTAGTTACCATCATTAAAATAGTTACTGGCGTATGCTATATCCTCCTCTCTGTCTTCAAATGCATGCATCACACCCCTTCTCATATAAAACTTATTATTGCACTGAGAATTAGATTGCCATTGATCAAGTGAAGATCCTGTGGCATGTTGATAATTATGTTGTAAATATGGAAGGTAGAGAAACAATTCCAATTTCCTTCATGAACTGCAGGAAATGACTCAGCTTTATAGAAAGCCAAACCAAAAGCAATTAAAACCTTTTGCAGTTCCTCACTGAAATTGAATTGTGTGAAATACGAGCCAGTCATTATTAGCTGGCTGCGGCGCCGTCGCCTGACACGGAGATATATATTTTTTCACAAATAATTGCGAAAAGCCGGAGAAAATGGATCGCACCATTTTAATTAGGCTGGAGCTATATTATGTTATGTGTGCCGTAATAATAAAGAATACTCATGGCCAAGCAAGGATAAAGTATCTATTGAATGGTATGTCCATTATTACCTTAATCAAGCTGATTTCACACAATTCTGGTAGACAGATCATTCAGTGGAAAAATAACATGCAGTTGTGAGGAGCTATGTCTTTTTCACAGTGTTTGGTTTCATGCTTTTAATGAAAGACGCATCTCTGCAGCAGTATTCACGTGTTTGGACATGAATATGTATTTGATATATTATGTGACAGAGAAAGAAAGAAACACATCCAGACAGACAGACAGACAGGAACACAGACAGATAAAAGCTCCATCGTCCGTCTTACTTAAAATGTAAATGGTTGTGTTGGGATTGGTTAGGGCTTCACTGCTAACGAGGCACATTGGGGTGATAGATGGCGCTTTAATTCTGAAAAGGAATTGAACTACAGCCCTGGGAAACATTAGTTAAGCAGCATGACACTCTTCCCATCCATCTGTGCCTCACCACCCTCCCTTTCAGCTCGTCTTTCCGTCCATTCTGCCACCTTGGTTTACCATCAGTCAGACTCCATGTCCTCGCTCAGCCATCTATCAATCTATTGTTTCCTCCCTCTTTCCCTCCATCCACCACTTTCTCATTTTAAAACTCTTTCATCTGCCTTCCTCCTCCTCTTCATCCTCTCAACATTCATTACTCCAACGGTTTATTAAAATTGTGCTAATCTTCCTTTCAGAATAAATACATTCAGTATTAGCCATGCAAGTGGATGTAGGGGCGTCAATATTGGTCTGTCTGTCTGCAACCTCGGTCCAGACTGTATAAACGAAGTGGACGTAGTCACCGTGACGTCACCCATTGGTTTGTGGACTACAGTTCTGAAGCCTTGAGTTCTGGTTTTTGGGAACCAGAAGTGACACGAAAGGGTGGAGCCCAAAATATTCTCACTCTCAACTTGTCAAGTACCGCCGCTTGGTCAGTGCCCCTCGGCATCGGAGACCGACACACGGGGTACCTCTATTGTGTTACTTTTGGACGTGTCAGGAACGGCGTGTCAATATACGCTAATTACATACATAGTGTTCTTTCAAAATAAACTTCCATTTTCACAGGAAGTTAGGTTTAGGCAACACAACCACTTATTTAGGGTTAGGAAACGGTCGTGGTTGACTTTAACTTCACTGACTAACGATTCACGTGATAAGCAACTCGCCTGACTAGCAACTCACATGACTCACGGGACTGACGATACTAATGAGTCACGTGACGACTGACGTGATAAAATAAGTCAACGTTACTTTTAGTTTCACATGGGACACAAACAGCGCTCTCCTAGTGGAAAGTCTTGTGTTTGTTTGACCCATCCACCACCCCTCCCGCCTGCCCTTAGCGGACTCTCATGCTATTAATATTTAGTCACTTGCTCCGGTTTTCAGTGGAGTTGAAAGCCCGGTTCGGCACATACTGTCGCTAAAGGGTTCCTCAATGTTTCGGTATCTGATGCCGAGGGGTGCTGCCCATCTTGACGGGTTAGGAGAGAGAACGGGTTGTGGAGCCAAGTACAACTGAACGCTGAATAAGACATTTTTAGGTGACCGAATATGTTACAATTAACTTTCATGAACTGAAAACACACTTTGAAAGGGTTAGACTGTACTACTACTTTTACTAAATGATATTTAATAATGCCATAATTTGAATGTGAGGATACACCTGCATCATTATTCCTTTCAGCATTCCTTTCCTTCCCCTCATCTAGCTTTCCATACCATCCTCCCGCCTACAGCGTTCACCATCCATCACCCTGCGTCCGACGCCGTTTCATTCTTCCTGTGTGCTTACCTCTTCTCCCTCTCCCCCTGCAACACATTATTCCTCACACCAGCCATCCGTCCAGCCGGTTTGATCCCTCCCACTCCTACACTTTTTCATTCCTCTTTATCTCACCCTTACATCTCTCTCTCTCTCTCTCTCTCTCCTGACTGTCCGCAGCGCCACACCCTGCCATCCCTGCCATCCCTGCCTCTGCGTTACACATTCTTCACATTTATCAAGCCTTAAATCAAAACACCTCTCACCATGTCCTCCTTTACATCCCACTCTCACGGTGCATCTATTCATCTTCTTCTCTACTTTGACGCTGTCAAGAAAACTGTCATGTTGCTTGGTAGTTAAATTGTCCCTCCACCTATGGTCTTTTGTCTCACGCTTCTTTCCCTTTACTACACAGCGCTCCCTATATGTTATCCTTACAGTCTAGTTCTGTACTATGAGCTGTCTTTGTGATATTGCAGTTTTAAGCCAACAATCTGTTCCTCTCTGCTGCTTATGGTCAATCCATCTTCCCCTCCTTCTCCTGACCCCACCCTCTTTGGCTCCCTCCATCCATCCATCTACCACCCCGCCTCTCCTCAGTGTTACATATGAGCCAGCGGTGCTGTAATGATTGGTTTAAACAGGTAGTCTGTATGCATGGAGGCTCACTAAACTATACTAATGTGTGTTTGTGAGTACTCTGCTGTCCTGTGCGTGTGTGTGATATGAGGCTGTGCTCTCTTTATCACATTATCAAGTACCAATATGATGAGTGTGTGCTGCCAGGAATTCGTAGCCAAGTGTGTGTGTGTTCGCTTGTCCTATATTGTCTTCTCAGGTGCTTTATCAGGAGTGTAAATCAGAGTTTATGGCTAATGGGGACACAATGTGTGTCTGTGCGTTGAGTTATTCCTTTATCTGACACATATTGCACATAAATGTGAAATTAAAGGTGACTATGTGTGTGTGTTTTCCATCCTTAGCAATCCATCTGGGTATAATCTGATTCCTTTTCCTTTGGAAACAGCATGGTATAAACCAACAGGCTTTTAGTGTGGGCAGACAGGCAGGATTGTTGAAAATGAAAATTTTGTGATGACTTTACTGGTCAGGCTTTTCAGTCACACCCAGTAATGCAGCATGAGGTTACTGCAGAAAATCAAGCGGCAACTTCTGGTGCTGAGAAATGAAGCCAATGTGGAAGTGCCAAAAACTGCAGTTCATCGAATGGCCACAAAAAGAGAGTAAATCCCCATGGACCCCCCCCCCCATGTTAAAATGACCAACTTTACAGCAGAAATAAACATGTTTACAGCCTGGTAAAAATAAGTGTTTATTCTATAGCTAATGTCTCCGTTCATGACAACTACACAGGGATGAATTTGTATATAACTCACCCGTTTGAATTATATTAAGGCTTAAAGTTAGGCATAATTGAGGACGTGGTCGCTTTGAGTGACAGGTGGGTGCTGTCTCAGGTTGCTAGCTGCTAGCTGTCTGCTCTGCTCCATCACCGGGCCGCCTCAGCTCCGCCGATGATCCACCTCTTTGCCCATTTTTGGATTAGCCGGAAGTTAGGCCAAGATGGCGACAGCTGGAGCCACTCACTTTGAGCTTCACAACGGCTCTTCAGAAACCCACGGCTGATGTCATGGAGACTACTACGACCATATTTTATACAGTCTTTGCAGAAAAAAAAGTGCATTTCGTAAATGCCAGATTGCGTCCGGTGGTTATGTATGACAAAGAAAGAGCGCAATGAGAGAAAAGTGCTCTTTAAAAGGGCACATGCTTAAATGGAAACAAAAGGGCACACCATCCCTGACTGCTCTTGAGTTTTGCGTCATGATAGCTGAGTACACAAAATCCACATGTTGTTTCTAGAGTACATAACGAAATCATTCCTTAATGTTCATCAGTGGGATGAAGGTTAATTCTCATTCAGTGAAATTCAGTGAAGTCAAATTAACTTGAGCTGGAAAGCCATGTGATGTTCACACCATCAGCAAGCTACTTGCATCTGGTCTGACCTCGATTGTCTGCCGCCAACAGCTCAGCAGCTTCATGACCGCGACTCAGCAGCATGAGAAATGATGACACCCGGACACATGCAGGAATACTGTCTGCTTCTTATGTGGGCTAAAGGGCACGCTCTCCTCAGAGGACAGTCGGGCAGGAGTCCAACACAAGTCGGCTCCTATGTGTGCACATCCATGCCTGATTACTCCGGAGCACTATCCATCTTCTACTGGCGGTGTGTAGTTGTGTTTATGTACAGTAGGATGTCTATGGGTTAACTGTAATTTGACATTACGGACCACCACATATACTGAGAGTGAGAGAGAGGGGAAACATAAAGGGGGAAGACTGAGTCTCAGCCCACTTTTATGTTAGAAAACAGAGGAAACTGCCTTTTGTTGAACTTGCTGGCAAAATAAATCAAGCTCCAGTTCACAGTTGTATGCTCATTTGTGTGATCCACCGCCTACACACGCCTACACACACACAGTCACAAAGAGTGAGTGAGAAAGAGTCAGACTAAGAAAAGACCTTTGATATTTAGCTTTCATCATTTGGGAAACATGCTGTACAAACCGAAAATAAGAAAAGAATTGTTTTTTTAGCCTATTACAACCAGTCTTGATATGTTATTTGATACTACTCATTATGTGATGTGTGCTGGATGTTAGGATTCATATAAACCTGAAATGCAAGGTAAACTATTTTGTGTAAAGTTAATATTTGAATATGTGTCTCACTTAGTGTATGTCAGCTTCCTGTGCTTCTGTTCATCACATGTCCTTTATGTGCAAAAAGTAAAGTCCACACACTATGCAGCAAACTAATCCAGACATGCTGCCTCACTGGATGGTTTGCTGTTTAACAGTGCCACCTAGAGGTGCAGGAAAGTGTAACAACAGTGAACCTGTGTTGGAAGTGGCTGTAAATCCCCTCTTCCTCCTCCTCCTCCTCCTCCTCTGTTTAACCAATCAACATAGTTTAAGGTCTGTTTTCTTGCTTTAAAAGACAGAAGGAGAAAGATTGGACTTTGCAATGCTGTCCCACTGCAAGTGTTTCTGGGAGGTGAGGAAGAGGATCGTGATGTGTGTGAGTGTGTGCAGGCTGGTTTCATACACCGTTCGTAGCTATGCCTATGAAGAGTAATGCACTGTAATTCATGTGTATCCAATGAAATCAATTCACGTGTAATTAACATAATTGTGAACCTGGAAAATATAAATAGCAGCGAACGCCGCGTAGGGAGAATGGATGTATAAAGAGAACTGGATACAGCGTTGGAGGCGGGCTCCCGTTCATTCTTATGAAAGTTGCTCAGTGGCGCATGAAGCCAAAATGGCTCGACTGCCGAGTGATAAAGTGCTTGGATCATCCGGCGATCTTCCGCATCCATTGGGCCAATAGATCTCGGTCTGGGTCTCATTCATATGGACAGAGGAAGGGAAATAACTCTGGATTTATGAATGATTTAAATAAGGGCTATTCAAGTGTTCGGACTGGAAGTTGAGTTACCTCAATAAAATGTATCCACTGAGTTACAAACGTCTCTTTCCCAATGTAAGTCTATGGTAAAAGTATTTTTGGGCCCAATGACATCACGTGACGGACACGGAAGTTGTAGTATCTCTGTTTGGCCTGCTACGAAAAATTTGCTTCAAAGCCCGGCGCTCTTCCTGGGGGCTTGGTAGGGAGGTTGCAACGTTGATTTATTTGTGACATAAGTTACGTACTTAAGTTACCACTTCTGGAGTTATTTAAAGCCAAAAAACAATCTTTTCCTAAACCTAACTAAGTAGTTTTCTTGCCTAAACTTAAGGAAGTTGTTTCCTGTGAAGACTGAAACTTATTTTGAAAAGCCTGTATGCACGTAATGAGCAGAAATTGACACGTGTTGCTTGACATTCGCAGGAGAACAATATCATACGAACAGTTGTATGAGGATACGTTGGTGCGTGTGTGTGTGTGTATACATGTCTTGTCGATCCTCTCCAGCCTTCCACAGTGGTCAAGGATCTGTGAAGCTATCGATTACCAGCATTATTCACGATCAACTGTCAGGTCATGACACAGAGACGCATACGCAGACACACTACAGACTTCCAGCAACACATCCACACACAAACACACATATACACATTCATTATTCAATCCAGCAGCACCATAAATCACCGTGTAGATCTATAAAGCCACAGACTCAATCCATCATGAATGTATTACACACACCCAAACTCACACACAGCTTCCCCAGAGTACGCCCAATAAAATAACATTAAGTCCAAGTTCCACATTATTAAAGCAGAGTAATTCAAACTCTGTCCAGGAGTTGAGTCATTATTTCTTGCAGTATTAAGTTGCTCGTTCTGTGTTTCATTTCGGAATTAGTCTTGATCAAACACTGTTTCTGTTTCTTTCATTATCCAGTCGGTGCCTTGTTGAAGTTAAATGGTAAATGGACTTGCATTTATATAGTGCTTCTCTGGTCTTCTGATCACTCACAGCATTTTACACATTCACCCACACATTCATACACCGATGGCAGAGGCTGTTAGCGTTGGATACCGACACACAAAGCACCCTTTTGCACCTGTAGGAGATTCACCAAGATTTCAATTAACTACAAGGTAAACCCATCCTCGTCAATATTAAACGCTCAGGGATGCAACTAACAAAACAAAACACTGGTGTCCTGGTTAAAAGTTGTGTTTGTTGGACCCACCCACCTATCATAAGCCATCTTTCTTGCTGTTTATTCTATGTCACTACCTCTGACCGTGGCATATTTACATGGATGCGTTTACATTGCAGTCAATACAGACTTCATGGTGTACAAATGACACCTGGAAATCAAGAAAGTCGCTCTTATTGCACGCTAAATGCCTCGCGCATTATTGTGGCATTCATACGCCTTTTACTGTGAACGGGATGTCTCATCAGGATTTAATCTAATGCTCATTCATGGCACAGCTTTCGGGAACAATTTGGGTTTTAGTGTCTTGCTCAAGGGCACTTCGACATGCGTACTGGCCGATCTTCCGATGAGTGGACGACCCACTCTACCCTTGAGCCACAGCCGCCCCACAGTTAAAACCCACTTGTCCAGAGACTTAAGATATAAAACTAAAGATGTACGATACAGCACTGACTACAACACAAGCCCACAAACAGAAAGTAGTGTCAGAGTAGAGATGTCCATCAGGGCTTTCTGTGTGTTGCCTCAGTGTATTAGTGCGATATTGGCTATTTCCTGTTGTGATGGCAAGTCATTTTACAGGCAGACAGAGACACAGATGGCTCGGTCACCTCTCGGTGATGGTCTGTGACTGGCCTGATTGCTGTGTGGTCTCTGTTAGTTCGTCTGCCTCTTTCTATTCCACTGCTACGTCCCTCATTCGCTCTCGATCCGTCTCCTTCCTCCGCGTCGCGGTTTTCTACTCGTCTCTGTTGCTCTATCTCTTGGTGCGTGAACGGGGGAAAAGGATGCGAGGTATTTTCATAGTTATCTCATGTGGAGAATGTCAGGTCAACGGTTAAAGCGAGTGTGCCAAGCAGGAAGTCGAGGGAATAAGTCTTGCCTTGTTTTCAAGGTTCAAGGAGATGCAATTGTTCATAGATGAAAAAGAGCTGTCAGTCACGAAGGTTAAAATAACAACTTTAAGAAGTTTTCTGGCTATCTGAGAGGGGGAATGAGACTGGGGAAACATTTCCTTTTCTATAATGAAACATATTACAACATATTAGAGCCGACTACAATACAAATACTAATGAGAAGAAGATGAACGGTTATTTCTCACAGAGATTTTCAGCACATTTCTACATTTCTAAAACTCTAGAGGGGAAGCTGGCCCTGGTTTGAAAGTTCATCCTGGTTAAGTAAATAAAATAAATCACCCCTGTGCTCACACGGTCACTGGTGAGAACCGAGACAAGAGAAACAGTAAATTGTTCATGTTTTTACAGGAGCACCACACCTAGTACATGTCAGTGCATTGGCATATCCTCTTCCACTGAACAGAAAGAGTGATTCACTCTGCTTCTAAAATAATATCAACAGTAGTTGCAAAGGAAACCTTAATTATTACGTGATCTACCACTGATGAAAGCACCGCAGACGTCCCAATTACCCGTGATTATGTTGTGAGGGATGAGTGATGCTGACACAAATGCATACTCGTGCACAAGCGTATGCAAAGAGACAGAGATAGGGAAAACTGACATTTCAAGGCACCTGAAATCTTGGTTTCAGCCCTTTCTCAATAGCATTAAATAACCATTAATAAATAAGTAACAATCAAAATCAAAGTTTGGGAAAAAAACACCCACAATTAAAACAAGTTTAACATTCAGCTAATTTGCTTCAACTGAACTGTGTGTGTGATTTAATCTGTTTTGACAGTGGTGTCAATAAAACATGAAACATGAGCAAAGAGCCCTGGTTGAAAGTTTTATAAAGCTAGTAAGTAAACTTTTATCTTGTAAAAATCTGCTCTGAACAATATCTTTATATTAACAATGAATGAAATAACTATGTTTATATAAGTGAAAGTGGTTGCTAATAGTGACAAACCCACAGAGAATTAGCACCCGACTGCAGTTCCCTTAAACTCTATGGAGCATTTTAGCGTCTTTCAGCTCATTGTTTTGGTTTTACAGCAAAGGAATTTACTGTTTTGATTCACTATCGCTGCTCTCAACAATGTCCTTTCCAGCAGACAGAGAAATTTAGCAACTAGACAGGAACCATAGCAGCATATTTAACAGCTAAAGAACCAGATATCTCTCTCAAGATTTGGTGGAATATAAAATTGGACTTGACAGAAAGCCAGAAAGATGACTCCCAATGAATACTAATGATCCTCTGTATCTGATGGATGTGCAAATAGGCAACTGTTTGCTAACACGCTCAGCATATCAACTTTATAGGAGATAATATGTAGTTTATACCTTGTCGCACTGCCCTAAGTGGCCAAAAAAAATCAATAAACGTAACTTTAAAAGGTGCTAAATGCGGGATTGGGAGCTGTTGCCTCTGTACGGCTCTCAACATGGATATGGGCTCTCAACGTTGCAGTTAACAGCACTAACAGTGCAAACAGTAACATGACAACAGTGCTGACAGATAACAGTGTCTACCTGAAGGGAAACTGAAGGGTGGGTGCTACTCTTTCGTGACGGTCGGGTGCAGTACAGACCAGTGGACCACGCTCACACGCACTAAAAGGCAGGCACGGCTGGCCCGGCTATGTAAACAAAGCACAGAGATGCTTGGATTACAACACACACAGAAGGAGAGAGACTTCATTCTCTGCTCAGGTAGACATTACTCCACTATATCTTTACATAGCAAATAGTTGGTTTCCTGCTATAATAATGCTCTGGATATCGTGTAGTGCACCTTTAAATACAGTTACAAACCTCACAACACTTATTGCTAATGTCTGATTGGTGCAGCACAATAATAAATTGCATCACCTTGTTCCACCAGAGTTGTGCCCACTTCACAGACAAAAAAAATCCAAACAAGTAATTAAATCTTTCATGCAAAATACTTTGGCAGAAAATAGCGCAATCATGTAGGACTTGATTTGTGGGGAAAAGGGTACAGACACATCATAAACCACTTGATGACCCACTCAAGGCCTCACTATGAGCACCTAGACAGATAAGGAAGGAAGGAAGGGAGGGAGGTTGTGTTGTCTACTGTACCGTCTGCAGCCTTGGCAGAATGATGCTTTGAAATATGGCCTTTCCACTTCCTGAGCTTAGTGTCTCTCTAGTGTCAAATTCTTTCCAGCCACCTTTGTCTGTATTTTATTTTATGGGTTCCCTCCCTCCGTCTGTCTGCCATTCGGCTTCACACATCTCTCACATCACACACGCACATATACATATCTAACTATCATCATGGACTGCCAGTATGATGATCATGTGTCATCCCCCAGCCAGCTTTGTTATTGATCACCAGATGTAATGATCAGGAGATGCAGATGATGGCGCCGCCCTCATTGATTACCGGTGACAGTTAAAAAGCATGGCATAATTCCCATCGATCGTCTGTGACAGTGTGTAAAAAATGGTGTCATCTACATCGATTAGCAATAAAAGTATGTGGCAAAGATGTGTCACGGGTCCACAGCAGAGGAGCCCTCTCACACACACTTCTATTTGTCATTTGAATCGGTGTGTGTGGCACACGTGCAAACACACTTTTGAAAGGAGCTGCCATGAAATCCACGAGTCTCAGCTTGAAAAATAAAAAAGTATCAGTGGTGAAATGTACCGACATACTGCGGAAATCAACTTAAAGTCACTTTAGTACTAAAGTACTAAGGCTTTTCCTCCCACTGGTATCTCTGTAAAGTAGAGTGGAGCAGACAGATGAGAGGTTGACTTCTCAACACTTAAAGAAACAAAAACATGATTCTCCTCTTTTAACCTCGCACGTCTGGAAAGTGAAACCTGGCTTCCACCGGGGGGATTCACAGAGAGTTTGACAGAGTTTAGACGTATTGTCTCACCCTAAAAATACAACCTGAATAAACATATTACTATCATTTCCTTTAACTGGCTGTAATTAACATTTCAACGGGGATTCCAATGTTGAAATATTACAGGAAATGTGCAATCATCAACATTTCTTTCAATAAAGCACATTGGATTCTGTGTGAAACTCTCCAGTGTCTATATTTTTCTCTAACTTTTCCACTGAAAGAGAGCGGTCACTGCCACGTGTCCTGTGGTGAGGGATTCCTTATTGATCAGAGACTACAATAGTCTGTGGAACTATTGCTCAAGGGTTCCAACAATATCACTGCATCAATATGATTTCATGAGCTTCTGCTGGGACGAAAGAGGAATAAAAAAGGGTTGAAAAAGTCTCAGCTCCATTTGATCATCTCTTCAATAAAGGTTGGGCTGAATTCACCTCCGCCTTTCTTTTAGGTGGCTAAAATACGTTTTGCTGCTGGCCTCGTCCACAGCAGTACGTTGATTTGCTTCCGTGTGGTAACTCCTGTCTGCTCCAAAACTGGTGGCGTGCTGACCGTCATCTACTGTAGGTGATACACCTCATACAAATCAACTTCAAAACACCCAAACTATCTCTTTAAGATCCTGCTTTTTTTTTTTTGGGGCTGTTTTTAATGCCTTTATTGATAGTGAGAGAGTTAGTAATGAAAGGGGGAGAGAGCGAGGATGACATGCAGCAAAGGGCCACAGGTCGGATACAAACCCCGGGCCGCTGCGGTAAGGACTAAGCCTTAGTACACGGGGCGCCCGCTCTACCAGGCGAGCTACAGCGGCACATCAGATCCTGCATTTTTTATGATAAATGTTGAACCTGTTTAAACTTTTTCTACAATGCAATACCACACCTGTTAGCCACTCATAAATAAATACTCTCCGTGGCCACTGTATAATGATAAAAGATTTCATTTACCAGAAATACAAATTTATAGAGGGACTGAAATGATAGAGATCTGGGTGATGCAAAGACAATTTCCATATTTGAGAAAAATCAGCAGTTATGTTTACATTGTTCTTCTTTTTTCCTCCTGTGGCAGACCTGAGTGTAAGTTATTACTGTTTACGTTAACTGAATCCATTTTGTTTAGTGAACCACACACTGTGCTAGCCTGTACATTATTTTCCCTCCTCTTTTTTATTGTCCTCCAGCAGCACCCTTCTCTTTGTTCCTTCCATCCATTCTTCATTCACCTCTTCCTTGATGCGTAGGCTCGATTTCTTCCCCCCCACTTCCCCTATCTTTGTGATTTATACCTCCGCTGTGTGTTCTTCCCCTGCTACCTTGATGAGTGTTCCACCACACATGCACACACACAAATAGATGGATGAGCTGGTGATAGCTAAACCAGCCAGACTTCACTGTGAATTATAATCACCTTCAATCTGTGTCTCTGAATCCCTGCCCAGTTCTCATGTTCATGTGTGTGTGTGTGTGTGTCAGGAAGCTCTGCTCTGCCTCACCAAGTCATGTGTGATTATCTTTCATGACTGTAAGTGATGGAGCAGTGAATAGTTTGTTCCCTGTAGGGCTGTAGCCTATGTGTGTGTGTGTGTGTCTGTGTGTGTGTCACGGTTCCTGCTTATTATTCTCTCGGTCCCCTGGTGTTTGACCCGTCTTTTTGTTCTGTCGAGGTTTCATGTGAGCTGGAATATAATTCTATTTCCATTACTGTCACATTGTCAATGGCAAAGTGTGTGTCTGTCTGTGTGTGTGTATGTGAATAACGGGTGGTCTAGCAGTCACTGAGGTTGCAAGGGGAGGATACACTCTGGAAATATAAATCTCAGAGAGAAAGAAAGGGAGAGAGAGAGAGAGAGAGAGAGAGAGAGAGAGAGGACGTTTGAGGGAATATATCTAAAGTTCTCAACAGAAACGTACTCTTCTACACACAAAAAAAAGCTTTTGTGCAAAATTAACTCCGAACAAAGGCTTTTTTTTCTTTCAAAGTAGACCATAAAAATTCTAATCCAATGAGAAATTGTCAGAGGAAAGCCAAAGCCCTTCATTGTGGAAAAGTGTGAGCAATCTGAGGAATATAGTAAGACTTGTCTCTGAACCTTGAGTTAAAGACGTTCAGGTTCTAGGTAACAATGACATGAATGACCATGATTGTCTGAGCTGTGGCGTATTATTACCACTGGCTCTGTGGTGTGGTGTAACCCTCCCAACACTAGAGGACACTCAAATTAAAGAATCCTCCTAAAACATGACTGGAATAACAACACTTTCTCATCCCAACTTGTCACATCCCTTAGCAACAAAAATACATGGTTGGGCTTAAAACTACTACGTTTGTACAGTGAAAATGACACTGAACATTGTGAACACGGGACACGAACGAACAGCTGATTGTAACGTGAAAGTGAAGCTTAGCGTACGGGACACAAACAGTGGTCTCCTGGATGAAAGCCTTGTGTTTGTTGGACCCATCCACCTCCCCTCCTGTCAGACATGTGTGTCTTTTCTCTCTTTAAACTACGTCACCACACTCCTGGTGCACTTTCTCTGAGTGTTTAAGGTTGCTGCGGATCAGTAGATTGTAGTTAATGGAAAGCCCGGTGTGTCTCATACAGACACTAAAGGGTGCCTTGGGCGGCAGTATCGTGACAAACATGCACTAAAAGCACACGATTGGCCCGATGGCCCGACTATGTAAACAAAGCAAGGGGAAGCTCAGATTAGAACACACACAGAGAAAGAGTTTGCTGCTATTATCATAATATTATTATATATTAATGCTCTGAATATCGTAAAGAGAACCTTTAATTTTTTGAAATTGCAAATGAAAGGACAAAAGTAGTATGATAAGCAATCTAGGAGTCAGTGCAGTGCACTGTTATAATCTATAACTGTATAGGATATTGACATATTTTACATCAAATAAGCACACATTTCAGTGGTCATTGGCTGATACAGTTGTGTTTCATCTCAATGCAATGTCGACATGTGTCTGTGTGTATACTGTGACAGTGATTTTTTTTGTGTAGATGCATTTGTCTAAGAACCCTGCTTTACTAGTTTTTGTCCTAATTCATAACGGCAGTAAACACTGCACCGACGGGGATGTCTTTGATGTTTGAAATTTACATTTTTATGGAAATCTTGCAAAAATTTATGAGAGATAAACCTCAAAGCAACCCAACTTATTATCCATATATCCATCCTCATTAAGGTGCATTACATCAAGTCATATGGCATGTTAGCTGATGACAGATGACAGCCTTTGTTACCAAACACTAACCCTTTCTCTCACATCAAGTCTCAAGTCGGATTTGATCATGTGGTAATAAAAGGCATGAATAAAGTATGGCATGCTTTAATTAAGGACTAAAAGTAAATCAATGTGTTGTGTTGACTGTAGTTTTTTTTGGATGTGGAAATGAACAAGAGCCAAAGGCACAAAGACAGTCTAACAAAATGTGTGTTTTTCTGTCTTTATGATGGTTGATCCAATGCAATTGAAGAGAATCTGATGTGATGACAAAACAAGAACATTCTCATAGATATGAAAAGTCATCCAGCCACATGACACAGCTAAAGAAAGAATGAAGTTGTAAAATGAGTCTGGATGTGAGAAGCCTGAATGGATGAGATAGAGTGAGGTTTATAAAATGAGGCAACACTGCCCCCTGCTGTGGAAAGCTGGAACAACATCACCATCATGTCACTGAAAAAGTCTGTCCGCCCTTATCAAAATGAAAAATATGGATAGTGTTATAGCTGTTTTAGCATAGAGGACCTCAGGCTTTGATTAGTTTATTAGCTATATATGAACACTGATGATAGAATTTGGGTATATGCCTCAATCAGAAAGGCCTACAAATAGATGACAGACCTGTTCAGTATCTCCTCATCTACTAATGCTTTTCACTGTCTTACACCAAGACCCCTGTGGTGAGATAAACAGCCATGATGGTGCTCCAAATCATCATAGCGACCCCAGAAACAGCAGCGTTAGGGAGTGTACCGCTGTTGAAGGCCTTGTCGTGAACGTATGTGATGATGGAGAGAGCTCCTGCGTACGCCTCCTCGCAGGCCGGCTGGATCTGCTCCTCTGGTAGCAAGTGGCTGAACTCCCCTGAAGGATCATTAAGTAACACCAACATATTAACAGGTAAAAGTCGCTGCATTATGTTTGCCTGATGACTTGTATATGAAGTACACGTTACTGAAGTCCAGCTCACCTTTGTCTCTCAGCTCAAAGGTGTAAGAGAACGGGATGCCAATGAGTCGAGCCCAGTCACGGCTGGAGCCTGAGTTTGGATCTGAAAGTTAAACAGGCCTCACGTTCATTCACAATGACACCAAAAAGGTTAGGCTGCTAAGGATAAGAACATCAGAGTGACTCATCAAAGTGAGTGCAGATCAGAAAGAACAGGTGAGCTCAGTGTGTGTGTCTTACAGAGGATTTGTGGAGATGTTCCTACAGTGTAGCCCATTCCATGTATCTTCTTCATCTCCGCCGCTGCTGCCTCGCCGACTGAAACCTGCACAGTTCACAAAACAGTTTTATTTTGTAAACCAAGTAACCAAACTCCCTATCGAAGACAATTTTACCAGGGTATAAGAAGGTAAAATGTTACGTTTTATCAGTGCATTATGTGCAGGAGTGTGATACTGTGAATGACCGTCGCAATCTTGTTTTTTTTTTCAACCAGAAGTGACACCAAAGGGTGAACTAAACGCTGAATAACAATTTTTAGACGACCAAAATGTTGACTTTCATGAACTGAAAACACACTGTGAAATGGTTAAAGTTCCACGACGAAAACGCAGACAACTCCCGACCTGTCAACCACAAGGTAGCCACGCCCTAAAGCATCCCCTGCTTTATGGTCTATTTGACTCTAAATGGGACCATAATTTACTAAATAAACATCATGCTGTATTGAAGAAGACTTGAAACTAGCGATTGAGACCATAAACTCATGTTTACAATGTTTACTGAGGTAATAAATCAAGGGAGAAGTAGGCTCATTTTCTCATAGACTTCTATACAATCTGACTTTTTGCAACCAGAGGAGTCGCCCCTTGATGGCCATTAGAAACAATGCAAGTTTAAGGCACTTCCGCATTGACTTCACTTCTCAGACCCGGAGGTTGCCACCTGGGTTGGCCTCATAAACCTCGAGCTGTTAAACTAAAAGCTGTGTTATCAGTTATCTAAAATGTCTCCTGCTTACGTGTCTGTGATACAAAGCACACACACTCACCAGTTCATCGTAGTTGGGTGCAGAGATCTCAGGGTGGCCATATGGCAGGAGAATAAGTTGCCCAGCAGAGTGGATGGTGAGGAAACACAAAGTCCGGTTAACCATCCCACCTAGATACGCACAGAATGAACATGTGATTAATATCAAGATGACATAATAACATCAACTTCTTAAAGGTACAGCCCCTAAGTGAATGTAAAGAAAAGCTCAGGGACACACGCTTATATATAATCTCTAAGTAAAATTCTCCATTCATATACATGAACATACCTGTATAATAATAAAAAATGTGTTGTTTTTAAATGTAATTTCAATGATAGATAGGTAGTTACCAACAAAGTCCATCACAGCTTTAGCCTCTGGCTCTGACCCTGCTGATTTCCCACAGTAGGTGTTGTTACAACTGTCAAATGACACTCCGACCGCTGAGGAAAGAAACAACATCAAGTACATCGACACAAAACTTGTAAAAACATGACTGTCGTACAATGCACTGCCAGGTTTATGTTTAAAACATGTTTTCTTATGTCAAAAATAACTAAGAAATGTGAATTCACAGAGACAGGCTCATGAAAACCAACACCTTACGTGTCAGAGGGTTTGAGCCGTGTCATGCGGACTGACACTATCATATTTAGTTGGCCTCTACGGCCTTCCAGTTTCACAGAAAATAGTAGATTTCATGTCAGTAGCAATTGACTTGATTTGGGAGTGTTCAGTGGTCGACACGTTTTTGAATGTAGAAGCCTGGCGTGACAACATAGGACATGTTCAGCTGTAATTTTGATTACATTTTGTTTAGTCTTTAGTCTTTGTGTTGTTTCCAGCACATTCCGTCTGTCTGTAAAGTTTATTACATGTTTTATATGACCAATAGAAGTTGTGCAAATCATAAATATTTTAATCCTACACACAGGAGCTTTGAGTCCCTATTAGCTCGAGGCAAATGAAGGCTAATTAGTCATGTTGTGATTCTTGAAAGCATGCAACTCACTTCCCCAGTTGGCATTAAAATTTCTATTGAGGTCGACCCCATAACAGCTACCGTCTGGAGGAGGTGTTGAACGAGACTTTCTCCACAGACGCGTCTACATGGAGACAACACACAGACACAGGTGCAGAGGTCAGATAGTTTGTTAGATTGTTCAAGGTTAATGAGTATAGTCTATCACGTCTTTGATACAATCATTATCCTATTACTAAGATGGGGACAAGTCGTTCAGTCACAACACTGACGACGTTTAAGTGAAATGTGATTGAGAATAATAAAACCAGAGAAGCACTCACGCTGTCATTGGCCCAAGTGAATATGTATCCATCCACATTGACCACAGGAGTAACATAGACGTCAACGTTCTTCAGCATCTGCTCCAGCTTCTTATTGGTTTTGTAGGACTGCACAATCTGAACAAACACTCACATGTCAGTGTACTTGATTCGGCAAATATGTGCGTCATCATTGAAGTTACCTTTGAGTGTGCAAACCTCTTTGACGAACCACTGGCAGAACGCCGGAGCGATCCACTCCCGAGCATGGATACCACAGTCCACCCAGATAACCTTCTTCTCTTTGCCCTCCGGGTTTCCTAGTCCCAACTGGAGACACACAACATAACGACATAAGTTTTGGGTGAATGTATAATTTAAAGGTGAGATATTAAACATTTTGAAATATTGTCAAAGTAACCGTGGTACCCTTAAAATTACCATAAATAATTGATTATAGGTCAAGTGGCATTGTAGCCTCTATTTTGCCATGTTGTTTGAGATACTGCCCTCCCAAACAGAAGGTAAAAGCCCCCAAAACACTGACGTTTAAGTGTAATTTAGTACTAAACAAATGGTTTCAAAAGGCATTTTAGGAAATAAGTAACTAAGGTAGAAGCAGATGAGTTTAAGTAAATATTAAAACATTTTTATATCCATTTATCCTCCCTCAGGAATGCATGTAAACATGCTCTAGTAGAAACGCTAAATACAAGTATGAATCTGAAAATGAGCATAATATGTCCCCTTTAAGTAGTTATTTTTTGCTGCTCTGATCTAGAGTACAGTTGTCCTGTATTTTCCATCGCAAGGAAAGTATTCTATTTTCCTGGAGCTATATATGTATGAGTGGATCTTAGATAATGAGCTGAAGCTTTTTCATTCAGCACGTATTTTTACCACCTAATCACTGGGATAACTTCCCATTCCTTTGTTTAATCTCAATCATAAATAGTGAGCAAGTCACTTTGTGTGGAAGCATTTGACTTAACATGCATAATAATAATGAATTTTTTATACCTTCAGCAGTGTGATGTTTCTTCCTTCATAAGTGTTTCCGTAGACGGCAGAGGAGACCAGCTCTGGGGTCCCTTGCTCCACATCTTCCATCCACCTGGATATCTGTAAAGCAATTTAATCAGTCCGATAATAAAGTCTGTTAAAAGTTTTCTTTGGTCTGTAATCTATAAAGATTAGAGTGCAGATCAAAAGGGAATAAACAGAGGTGTGAGACAAATTTAATTTATTAATAATAAAGTATCTGGTTATCTACAGTAGGGCTCTAAATAGACTGACCTGATCCATGGTGTGATACTTGGTGTAGTCATAACTCCGTGTTGATTCCGAACCCTCCACTAAACTGTGAATTAAAAAGATGAACAGGATTATGAATACATGTTTATTTGCATTTTTTTTTTAAAGTAGTTTAAAGGGTGGCTTCAGGATTCTTCAACCTGGACTGTATGTTTCCCCAAGTTTGTGTGTCTAACTGACTAGGAGGAACAACAATTTCTGAAATGAGTCCAGTATTGAGGGAGAGCACTGTAGACGGCTGCTGCTCACAGGCTGCAATACGGCTGGTACCATCATTTATCATTTACATCCTCTAAAAATGCAGAAGTATCCTAGAAACTTTTGCAACAGTAGTTGATCTGAATTGGAGGTGATGGTCACTTTTGTTTCTGAAATACCTGAATCTACACAATTCACAAACAACATCACTAAACAAAGTTAAATGTGCTCAGACAAACGTGCCAAGTTTGAACACTGACAATCACTGTTTTCTTAAAATCAACACAACACAGCTCACCTGTTAGAAGTCTCTAAAACACTGCTTGAAATCAGCAGGAACAAACCACGTATCCAAAATGTTTTCTCCATTTGCTCGGTCTCACTACTTCACCTAACTCACTCTGCGGTGTTACTGCTCTTCACACAGTTGTATCTGCTCCTGCAGCTCTAACCAACACTCCTCTCAGTAATTTCAGTCAAGTGACCTTCGATATCACGTCTCTTGTCTCTTGACAAAAGCATTTCCATTGTTTACAGGCCGTTATGTATTAACATTTATGAAGTGTCACTAAAATTATATAACAGTGGATATCACAAGGTAGCAGACAGCTTCCTTCTTTATGCATATTTATCTTATCCAAACTGTCATTATGCTTCTCTATAAACATTTAACCGTTAAACTGGTTCCGTTAAATTTTAACGGAACCAGTTAATCATTATATTAACTTCAATATCAATATTAATATTATTAATATTATTATTGCTTTCTTTTATTTCAAACATATTTTAGAGGTTATTACTAGAATTATTATGACTATATTTCATCTTTTTTTGTTTTGTTTTTTTGTTTTTGTTTGGTTTGGTTTGGTTTGTTATGTCTCATTTAAAGCTCTGAGCATCACCTTGTTTTCTTGGGTATTTCTCCTGAAATATCAAATAATACTGAAATATCAAATACTCAAATTACTAAACGAGAGAGAGGTGAGATCCCTTTTTTTCCAACAAGGCCACTTAACCAGACCACCGACCCAAACCACGTTTGACCATTCAAGATTTCCAAGAGTCAGCAGGATGGACGGACCAATTCACTCTCCAGTGTGAGCTGCTAGAACCATTTAAATAAACGTTCACTCCCCTTTGGCCATCATAAATGACTTCTAAGAGCCAGTCACCCCCAGAGACTAGCTGGCACAACCTCTAATCCCACTGTGGACTCTCATCTCTACTAAAATGTAGTTTGAAATTTTGTCTAAGGACAATTAATATAGTGTATTAGTATGTGTGTGTGTATATAACCATATGTATATCTTAGTCAGACTTTTATTCCACTGCCTTTAAGCTAGGAAGTGTACCATTAACACAATTCCATCATCTTTGATAACAGTTACATCATGTTTCGTGTTTCACTTTCAGAAAGCTAATATAAAAAATTTGAAATTAGCAATCATGCAATTGTTAAATTGTTACAATCTTGATCAAAAGAATAACAGCATTCAGGAGTTGAAGACTGATTCAGTCCCCTGCTGAGCTCTGCAATCCCTGTGATTTGCCAGGATGCATCTTCTGGGCGGGCAGACGGGAACTTTAAAATAACCTGTTATCTGAGAAACCGTGATGCTTGCTGATGTGTTTCTGTTCTTTCCTTTCTGTTTTACTTTTCCTCTCTTTTGGGGAAGCTTGCTCTTTGCTAGTCTGAAGATTCAGAACAATAACCAACCAACCAACCAACCAAACAGTCATTCTGCTTCTCCAGAAACATTTAACATAACCAGTTACAAAGTAAACATGATAGTACACTTCCAGACGTAAACTGCAGGTTGTGCAGTGAGTCTGTGTTTTGCAGCGATAGAGCTAGAAAGCTATGCCTCTCTTGCTGGCATTCTGCACCATCAGGAGTTGCTGAATAAATGTGCCATTCATCCCTGAGCTGTCCTGTGTGTATGTGTGTCGTGTTTTTGTTGTCCCTGTTTGCACTCACGTGGATAATGCAATTGACAGACGGCTCTCATTCAGGCCTCTCATACAGGGAAAGGGGGACGGACACAACAAGATAACATGTTGCCTGGGTTTTTAGTCTTCCACAAATGAGGACATTTCAAGTTGGAAATATTTAGATTTTGTGAGGATTCTAGAGGAAACCTGCGGGACGAGGTGTGATCCTTTTGGGATTTTATCAAGGAGGATATATTTTGATTGTTGGTAACTTTTGGAAAGAGCCAATGGGTGCCAAGTTTACCATCTGCTGCTGTCAGTACTATCTGAAACACAACAGGGAGGAGAAGAATGCTATTTTGCGGTGAGACACCTGACAGACATGATGAAAACCCAAAAGCTCTGCCTCTTCATTTGAATGCACTAGAACTTGGTGATTTTTTAAAATCATAATAATCTGCTTTTAAACCAGTTATTTTCCTCCTTCTCTCCAGTATGCGCAACACCAAAGCTTCCAGAAAACCAGTGCAGATATCCAGCGAGTCCAGCGACAGTGACCCAGAAGAGGAGAGCCTTTTTGGGCCACGGCCTTCGAGAAGGCACACAACCAGACCCTGTGACTCTCCCATCAGGAGAGGGTCGGACAGAGAGTTACAGGCTTTTATCAACATGAGAGACCAGGCTGACAAGGCTACAGAGGTGAGAGACAGCATGTTGTTGTTGCATATGAGACGCACAGCACAAGAGACAACGTGAAAGGGAATAAACACACATATACACAGACAAAAGCAGCAGCCTCTTTTCATCTATCCTCTTTTCACTGTTTAAAATATCGACAAAAAAATCAGGTATTTACAGATTTATTAACACTGACAAATCCCTGAAAATAAAACTTCTCCTCCTTGGTATGTAACACGTACCAGGGAGCAGAATGTGCTATCGTTATTTCATTATTTAGATTCACCACATGGTTGAATGCTAAATGCTGTTGAGTGCTTATTGTACATTTTAAGATAAATTTGTGATTAAGATTAAGCTAAAACTACGATTTACTAGGCAAAACTGCTTTCACTATCTGTTCATTATGAAATTACATTCTTTGAAATGTTCACCCTTTTGGGGTGATATATCTGGAAAATGGATGTTTTCAAAAGCATAAAAAGTGTGAATGATAAATGTGAATGTGGAGCTTTAAAGTAAAGGAGCATAGAATGTAGGCACCACTTTCTGTATATCTGTACACATACTGTAGACAACAGTGAATGTAATAACAGGATGCTGAAAATGCAGCAAAAGTCACAATTTTACACTTGAAAGACATTTTTTATATCAGCTTGATTATTTTTGTTTAATTACTTTCATTATTGATTAATATGCTGATTATTTTCTAGATTAATGGATTAATAGTTTGGTCTAAAACCCAAAGATATTCAGTTTTAATATGATATAAACAGAGAAAAGCAGTAAATCTCCATATTTGAGAGGCTGAAAACAGCATTTTATGCAATTTCTGCATGAAAAATTACATTAACGATAAATTGATTATCAAAATAGTTGCACTAATCAATTAGTCGACTAATCCTTGCAGCTCTAAAATAATTAGACAAAAGTAACCATACGCTTGTGTGATCATCAATTGTTATTGTGAATCCTTTAATCTATTTTATATTTTGTTTTTGTGCATAGCTATATCTGATCAGTTTTAAACAGTTACCAGTGATTAGTGGCAAATAAACTAAGCATAGACCTGCCGTTTACATCCGGACAAAGATTTACTGTATTTCCTCAAGGCGAGTTGCTTTTAGAAATTCCCCACATGTACTAGTACAGGAGGTACTACAGTAATTCAGTCTATACATTTCCTTATCTGTTCTCCTGCAGCTCTTTAATGTGATTATTCAATAAGGGGAGAGGACACAAACAGGTGATGCTCAAAGAAGCCTTTGACTCACTTTCATGTTCAGTCACATCAGCAAATTAACTTGTGACCTAGAATCCAAAATAACCTCATTATATAAAGTATTACATTAGAAGAAGTTAAAACACACACACACACACACACACACACACGCATGAGGAGACATGCTACCATATTCACTAACTCAATCAGTGACCTCTCACACAGTACCTTACTGTACGCTGTTTATTAGAGAGCTAGTACGGGTCAGACATACTGTACAGTAAGTTTCTGTGTGCGTTGCCGTGTTGACCTTCAATTGTCAAGAAAATTTTAAGCAAACTTTTGAAATCGCAAAAAGAGAAATTAGGCGTTTCCATCAGTTGGTCTGGAGCAAATAAACCGCCAGTAGAAGAAGTAGAGGTTGCGAACTGGGAACAAAACAAGTTGCCTTGGACATCTCTAACCCATGTATGAGAGAAACATGAAGAGGTCTTCAGGAATTTGTTTCAATTAGGCATGTTTTAATTGTTCTTTCATGCTAGTATTGGCCATGTAAGTCAGAACTTAAGAGCGTAAAAACGTTTTTGCACAACTGAGGAAGTTTTATCGAAGTTTGCCACTTCCATGCAGCTTTTCTAATGCGAATAAAAACATGCGAATGGAAACACGACTTATGTGTGTGTGAAACGCGGGGTTGGTTAATTGTTTCTTTGAATGATCCTGCAGTACATACCTCCTTACTCCATTTCTCTGCAGAGGGAACACATTGGGACCATCACTCTGAGGATTTTGTTCCTTCAAAATGTCAGGATCTCAGTGATTCTCCAGAGAAGAGCTGAATCTCTGAGCAGAGAGTTCGGCGAACATGTGACCGTCAGTCTTCGTGTTGAGAACAGCAGGCTGCAGGACACAGTGGGCACATTGTGTTAATAAACAAATTCCTTAATGGAGATGTAGGCCAACAGCCTGGCCTGGCCATTCAAAGAGAATAACCACTGAACCATTCCAATCATGTCGAGAGACTGTTGTTAATATTAGGACAAACAAACGGGTCTGTTACTTTAAAAGGAGATTCAGCGCTGCGGTGAAAGACTAGCCCAGTAAATAAAGTAGAGCATGCTGGACTGTAAACTCTCTGCTTTGTGTTATTTAAAGTTACAGTTCACATTATTTTTCTTATTCAGTAAGAAAATCAGTTTAAAAAAAAAAAAAAATCATTGTTTTATCCACCACTTTCCACAAAAGTTCAAAAGACCTATTGTATGATATATTGTGTGTTTGCTTATAGGAATGGGAGAAGCTGAATTATGACATATACAGTTTACGCTACGCCAGACGAGAAGTCAGATCTCGATGGAAGAAAATCCTGCTGCAGCTGGGTGAGACACGCTGAAGTTATTCTGTTTGATTAGTCAACTCCTATCTGCTATATTCTGTATGTGATCTCGCCTTCATCTCTCTGTAGGTTATCAGTGCGAGGTGGATGCCTTGCTGTGCGTGAACAAACAGAGACGGTTCAGTCGAGATCAGGAGCATCTTATCAAAGCCACTGAACTGTTGAAACAGCTGCTGGACCAAACCTCTCTGTTTCCTCCAGAAACTGACCACCAGAGCAAATACCTCTGTGTCATGGTATACACACACTTTCACCTCCTCGTTTGTTTCCTTCTCTTTCCTTCCTGTCCTCCTCTTTATCTCCCCTGTCTTCTGTTATCTCTCTTCCTCCATCTGCATTCACTAACCCTCCAGTCTCACCTGTTTCATTCTCATCATGCTCCTCATCTGCCTCCATCTTTCTCTCAGGACCGCCTCGTGTCACTGGACAGCGCTGAGGACTTTGTCAGACTGGCCAAAATAAAATATCCCAAGAAAGGAGGCTGAGAGGCTGTGACAGAAAAACAGAAGACATAAAGGCCGGGAGAGAGGGTGAAGACATTTTTTTACCACACCAATATTCATTTGATTGTAGATATTCTAATAGCAAATTAAAATACTTTCTCTTTGATATGTCCTGTTGATTTAATTCATTTTATTTCACTGTGTATTGGTTGTTTAGACTACAATTCATAATGCTGTATACAAATAATATGTTTTTAATTTATTCATTTTCTTTTAAAAGTAGAAGTTTCACTCTTCTAGCATCTCTGTTGCACTGGTGTTGCTCAGATTGTTAATAATATAAATAAGCAATGTTATAGGTGGAGATACTTTTGGTTAAAACATGTTTTTATGCTTGTTTTAGTTGGGTTTTTTTGGTTAAATATATGGACACCCAATTCAAAATAGTTAAGAAACCCCTTGCACACACATGTATTCGCTGTCTATTTTAAAGGAATACTTCACCCACAAAACGATCATTTCTATATCAATTACTCACCCCATGTTTTAAATAGTAAGGTTTTAGCAAAAATGCATGTTTGGGAAGTAATAAGCATACAACTGGATAAGTGAGACTTGGATCATACTGCACAAGTTGTGTGAGAGGATGTTTTGATATAGTTTTGCTGTTGGTAAATGTGGCCCCTAATTTACTTCAATTTGTCAAGACTTTTCTCCGTTCTTTGATTCTTCATTCACCGGGGAGGCATGCGAGAAAAACAATGTTTTCTTCAATAATTCAAGGTATCAGTGGGTGAGTAAATGATATATTCCTTATAGATGAAATTTTCCCCTTAAATAAGAGACAATCCATTTATATTAATTCCTTAATGTCACATATTTAACACATTTGTTGATAAAGTGACAATATTGATGATAACAGACTATGTGTTTTTCTGTGATATTGGGTTGTTTCTTGCTCACTTTGTCACTAATAAAGTATATTTGCTCAGTCCAGCAGCTGGAGGTGCATTCAAACTTACCATCTTTGGCTCAGTCTACAACGGTGTTAGCCGTTTTATCCAAAAGGTGGCAGCATATACTTTTAATCAGGCTCCAGTGGGTTAAACTGCAAGAAGAAGAAAAAGAATGGACTTCCTTGGAAACGTCTGTATCACAGATGAAGTAATTCAGGATTTAACTCATGAAGTTATTTCTTCATAAAAATAAAAAGAGAGTATATTTAGCATTGACTGTTGAAACAATTATGTGGACTAAAGAGGAATATAGTTATCCAGTAAAACCTAAAAAAGAAGAATATAAGAATGCAGTGCAGAATGTGAGTAAATGCAGTCTATCTGTGGGAAGTGAATCTTCCCTTTCTTCATTTTCTGAACTTACAATTATTCAACATTCGTGCAGGATGCCGATGATAACGTCTCATCTTGGCTTCCACTCAAAATCATTTTTGAATAACTATCAAGAGTTAAACTGTACACACACCCATTTGGGACACTGAGCGATCTTCAGGTTCAAAGAGTGTGTGACAGTCTTCATGCAGTTGTATAAACATTCATGCCTGCGTGCACACATGCACACAGAAAGAGATGAAGTTTACTTTGACCCAGATAT
Organism: Sebastes umbrosus; assembly: GCF_015220745.1. Taxonomy (NCBI): domain Eukaryota; kingdom Metazoa; phylum Chordata; class Actinopteri; order Perciformes; family Sebastidae; genus Sebastes; species Sebastes umbrosus. Next base: position 7,958,908 of record NC_051281.1, read on the forward strand.
TGTTCTCTCCAAGGCCCCTTCCCCAAGTTTGGGGAAACAGATGTGGAACTAAAAGAGAGGTGGGGGGGTTGGGGGAGGGGAGCAGTATGGGAGGCAGAGAGCAATGGTCTGGCAGCACTGAAAGGCATTGTGCTGCTTGCACCTTTTTCTCATTATACCACTGCATGTGTGTATGTGTGCATTTTAGATGGAGTAATGCTGACATCATTCTTCAGAGATTCTTCTGAATTTCAGTCTGAAATTCTACTAAATTTGCAAAAGAGAGTAGGCGAGATAGATCAGTGATCTTATTTATTAATTGGACTGAAACATTACAGAAGAAATAAGGGAATGATTAAGATTGTGGTTGTGAATGATGTTGGGAGTACAAAAGTTAAAGAGAAACAGACTTGATTGTCACATTCTGGTTGCCGTATGTGTGTTAAAAGGTCAGAATCTCCTCATGGGAAACATTGATCATCCCCAACTATGCGTGCATGTGTGTGTGTCTGCCAAAGCCCAGTAAGTGGTCAGGGCGGACAGTACATTATGGTCACACACACTCATGGAGACGATAGTCATTCCGACTGTGGCTGCTGCTGATGGTCATATATTTAATGAGAGTCTCTGGGGCGTTGTCCACAGACACACACACAAGCAGTGTAAGTGGTGAGCGATGGTTTTCTCGTCATAGCTTTGGGTATTCACAGTCTGAATTAACTGTCCATCTTTTCTTCATTCCTTCTTTCCATCTTTACTCTTTAGTTTACTTTATACTTCAACATTTTGGGAATAACAGTTATTCACTTCCTTGAAGAGTTAGATGAGAAGATCGATACCATCTGATCGTTCAATATGAAGTAACAGCCAGGAAACGCTTAGCTTAGCATAAAGACTGGAAACAGGGGTAAACAGCTAGCCTGGCCTGTCAACAGTAACAAAATCCACCTACCAGCACCCCTAAAGCTCACTAGTTAACACATTGTATCTCATTTACGTATGAAACCGAAGCGTAAGAACGACAAGCACCGGGTCATTTTTTCGAGGTTGCCAGACAACCAGCGGAGACTCCAGGAAGTGTTCTTCACCTGGCTAAGAAATAGGTAGACAGATGTTGTTGACCTTTGGAAAGAGCCAGGCTAGCAGCTTCCTCCTGATTTCGGTCTACTTGCTAAGCTAAGCTTACCGGCGGCCGATGGCTGTAGCTTCAGGTAAGAAAGTAAGCAAAGATGTGACAAGAATCAGCTGGCCTGAATATGTATGGGTAATTTGATATCAAATTAGATTCTGTGATAAAACTGTAATCGTTTGTGGCCCTGTTGTTTCTTTCTTTTCATTTTCAAACTATTTTCTCATGTGCATTTCTTTCATTACAGGTCTCATTCTCCACTCCTCTAAGACTAAAGGCGATTTCACAAGCCATAGTCCGTTTGGCTAGTCCGAATCAGAGTGTACTTGATACTTTTGGTTTGTTTTCTACTTAGTCTGGTTTGGTTTCACAGTGCACACATTAAAGTAGACCAAATGAAAAAATTTATTTGCTGAGGGGCGTGTATGAAAGAGCAAATTTATCTTTTTCATCTCGAGAGCTGCCACTTCTATTACGGGAATCGCAGTGCTTTGAAATATTGCTGTTGACGTTTTTTTTCCACTTTGTATCAACACCGATCTACTGTGAGCACAAATCCTTTCAGTTTATCTCGAATAACTTTAAAATCGTCACTATTTTTGTGGACTTTATTTAGCATATTCTGAGTGTTCTCTTCGGCCCAGATGTCAAGCAAACATTGAACTTCTGCAGAAGTCACTTGGTTCACTAACAGTACTAGACCACCTCTCGAAAAGCGGTCTCGGAAAAGTTCTTTTGGTCCACATAAAGTATGATTACTGCGTTCACAACTGCCCAAACAGACCGCACCAGGGGTTGATTAAAACAGACTAAATGTTCACTTATGAAAACGCCCTTATGAACACAGACCTGGTCCTGAGTTTGTAATGCAGACCCATGACTCATGAGGTCGGGACCTTCATGTTTATGTCCACTTTGCCGCAGTGACTAATGGTTTACTTAAAGTTAAATATCAAAGTATGTAATGACAAACTATTAAGTGCCTTTTGAATTTGGGGGTTAAACAGTTGACTCAACCAAAATAATTGAATCCACTAATCGGATGAACACATGTCCAATAAACATAGGTCATACCAGTGACTAAATAAATATTTCCACTCATCATCTTGGAGACTAAACATGTTTGTAAGCAGTTATCTTAATCACTTCCATTAATACTTCTTAAGTCTGCACAAACAGGAACCTCTCATCATGCACTGATGCCCAGACACACTGACTTAGCCAGACACTTTAGGACTTGTGTTTTACTGTTGATACATCTACATTCACATTATACAGTGGCCAAGACATGAATAGTCTGATTTTGTCAACAACAGTTAACTCAGCATCTGAGTACAACTCATTTTCTCTATTGATGGCAATGTTGGTTGGTCGATCCACCACTTTGGTCCAGACTGAAATGTCTTCACAAATACAGTATTGCAGTCAAAAATGTACTTTGTCCAGTACTATGGTTTATGACTGAATATTTGCAAGACTAATGGAATTCCCATCAGCTTAGCTGTGCTTTGTGTTTAGTGCCAATTAAAAAATGCATGCTAACCCACTAAAATAAGACGGTAACCTGCCAATTTTATTTGTGAGCATGCTGACATTAGCATTTATCTCATTTCTGTTCCTAAGTACAGCCTCAAATGGCTGCAGACTCTTAGTCTTGCTTCAGGCTAGCTCTTGCTGGGGACAAAGACAGTTGGAATTTTAAGCTTAAACACAAAATTAGAACAACATTTGTCATTCAAATTATGTAAATTTAGATGTTTTCTTACACAGACCCATATGACGATTTGAGTTGAGTGGAAATAAGCATTCGGTCACTTTGACGAACCTCCATTAATGACCTTTATAGTAAGGGCTTGATTGAATGTATTACCCTTAAACCAAAGCTATACATGTTCAATTAGCTTGCCCTTATTTTTACTCGACCAGGCAATATGCATTTGCAAATGCCTCATTTTAACCCCTCTCCAAGCCTCCACTGCTTATCTCAGAGAGTAATTTATGATAAGACGGTGATGACAGCAGTGTTACACCCATTCACACAAACATGAACAGACATATACATACATGCACACACACACACACACTCTCTCACACACACACACACAGTAATTTGTAACGGATGTTTAGAGAACCAGGCAAATAAACCAGGCCACGGTGTGCTGACCTCTCTGACTTCCGACAGAAAGGTCAGAGGTCAAGAGTCTGCTCAGGAAAGGTAACATTAAGATATCACTTTCAAGTCAAAACCTCAAAACTGCAATTTTAATATTATCTGTTGTGAGAAGCAGATTTACATTTTAAGGTATAGTCTATACAACTTTAACCGCATTACTATGAAAGTAATTATGCAATAAAAAGTATAAACCTTTTAATTCTAAGCTGCTTTTAGCTTTTCTAGATTCACAATTCTACATTTTTTTTACTGTTTCACTGACACCACAGTCATGGTCTCGTAATCACTTTCATTCTTAGCTTCTTACTTCAGGCAGAAAATAATGCAGAACACACACATGCGCTCACACACACATACACCACAGATGGTTGAGCAAGCCTTTGGGCAGGGCAGGGTGTGTTCTACAGCATGTCTGTGGTCATCAGTGGTGGATCCGTAATTGCACAAGTCCACTGATGCTCTATTAATATCCTGATTTATTTCCCTGAAATTGAACATGATTAAAGGAGATCAACGGGAGCCTCCTGAATTTAACACAGCATATTGTTACTGTAATTGTTATTCTTATAACTGCACTGGTCTTGGGCCTCAGGACTCAAAAAGAAGGATCACTGCATAGCGGGTCAGCATCCGACAATACTTTTCAAGGCTCAACAAAAGATTGCCCACTCGCAAGTAAAATGCCATGTCGGGCTAGTAACTCTAGCAAGTCACTTGCACGATCGGGCAAATGGTAAAAAAGAATTAGACATATAGTTTTTTCTGCAGCTGATGAAGGAAGTAGCTAAGGAGTGAGCCATCTCGCTACCTTCTCATTTCTGTTGACAGCTGCAGATGTGCAGTGCCGATCGGCGGCGGGTAAAGACAATGTTTATGAGCTGAAGTGCAAGCGAGCGTTTCAATTATCCTGGAAACTGGGTGGCGTTATAGTTATGTGGGCAAAACTCCAGATTCATTTACTTAAATAAAGATTAAACAAATAACTTTAGTCTTTGTTGTTATTTGATAACTGCTAATAAATAAAACTATTTGTATAGGGGCAAGTGAACATTTACTTGCTTGACTGGGCAAATGAAAATAGAAACATTAACGATGAACCCAGATGTTTGTTTTGATAGGCCTTGTGTTCCTGGACAACTGATAAGCAGCTGAATAAGAACACACACATCTTAATCACATGAGCTGGGCAGGTCCTGGTTTGAACCAATAATCAGCATCAACATGGCAGCAAAGGATACATCCAGATGCAGCTGTGTGTATACATAGTATACATGCATGTATATGTGTGTTTCATCATTCATTGATGTGGTTATGGATGTTTGAGTTGTCTCACAGCTGTTGAGACCGTGCCCTACCCCCAACCTGCTGAAAACTCACACGTGTGTATGTGTTTTCCAAGTGCTGTTACTAAATGATAGGCGTATCTACCTGAAAAGAGACAGCTAAAAGAATTGAGAGCGTGCAGGTGGAATGGAACTGCTGATTTTATTTTTTGATATAGCATCAAACCTATTATATAGTGGCATAGTATGTATTGGGGAGGACACACTATCGCTATGACCATGTACTAAAGCTGACCTAAAGGACTTATTCTACATATCCAAATCCCAAGTTATTTAACAATAAATTAGTCATTAAAAAATCCTCTTGTGTTTATGTGTGTATAAAGGAAAAAGAAAGAAAGAAGGAAGGACAGAGAGAAAGGGGAGGGTGTTAAGGCCTTTACACACCGTGGGCGTGATGAATAAATAATAACATGGAAAATGTGAAATATTCGCCTGCAAATATTATATGTCTATGGCTTTTATTGTGAAAGGCAAGAACGGAAGGAGTGGATCTGGTCTGGTTCATGTCTTTATTCGCAGTGCAAAAGCTCAGTAAATCAACGTTGTTCCCCGCAAAAAATACATTGCATTGTTGCCGTGTAATATTTAATTGCACAAAAAACACACCCTAAGGCTAAGAAAAGAAATGGGTCAAAGAAAGTTAGAGGAAGCAAAAAAAACAGTAGTGAGTAAAGATTCCTTTTGTCATCCTCATCTCCCCCTCGGCCCTCTTTCCAGTGCAAAGTCAGACAGTGATTCACTCCCCCAAATGATCACCTGGCTGGGTTTTCTGTCAACACTCATCTGATGTTCGTTCAAGCTACCTGACCTGCAGCCGTAACCACAAAACAGTCCCAAACCCACTCATGCTCCTTTGATATGATTCAGAGGCTGGTTCAGCACCATATAGACGGGATCCATACTGACAATAGAAGAGAAGAGCCTCCTTTTGTTGTAACAGACTGTCGCCCTGACTGCCTGCGGATGATGTCATGTAATGATGGTGCAGATGGAAGAGCGGCTCTGCTTTTAATATACAAAGACAAACAGAAACACACACACACACAGGTACAGTATATACCCACTGTGCAGCATAAACATATGGTGTTCATACCTTAAAATAGTCAGTCCAGTCCAGTGTTTAAGACATCACCACCGGGCCTGTGTGTATATGTGTGTGTGTGTGTGTGTGTGTTTAATACCACATAGGAATGCATGTCCCACAGCTGGGAGGTCAATCGTAGAAGGCGGAGAGTGTCCCCTCATAGAAATAGAAGCAGCTCTGGAATAATAATTCCATGATTCGATCTACCACAGGATCAGTCAGGCCACAACAGTGACTTCATATTCTATGTTTGTCTCTTTAGCTGAGTTTCCATCAAGTATTTTATTTCTAATTATGATGTATTGAATTAGAAAAGTTGAATGAAGCCGAATAAGGGAGTCAAGTACGGTGAAAGATAAACAAGACGTCGTGGGTTCAGATTGAGCCAGATGAAAGCTAAACAAAATATTATACTTTAGAAAGATTTGCTTCAACACGAAGATCTTCACGTAAATAAATATCTGTATCTATCGCCGAATGAGGTAACACAATGGTGATTGAGACTATGGTCCATTAATGCAAGCCCTTGCATTCACAGTATTACGAACTGGGTGTCTGTGGCAACATGAATGTAAAGCACACCTAGCCACTGGAGCTGTTTAGCACAAACTTGCAGAGTACACCTGGTAGTTGGGTCGGATCTCGTTCCCACCACAAACGAACCAGAGTGATGAAGATCACCTCCTCTCAAGGGTGTCAATGTGGTTGTTTTGGTCTGCATGCAAGTGCGATTACTGTGTTCATACCTGTCCAAACGAATTGCACTAGTGGGGTAATGAACCAGTCTGATTTAACCAGACTAAAAAGCGCAGGTGTGAAAACACCCTTGTCAGCAAATCCTATGAAAAGACCAAAACCAATTAATGCTTTAGTCCATCCGTCAGTAGTTTCTGACAACCCCACTCTGTCTTTGGCCCACATGCTGGTTGTCATGATGGACATAACCCAGTTTAGCGGAGAATGTTATTGTAAAAACATCAAACTGACTTCCCAGCTGTTGGTCCAGCCCGGTCTGTGGCCATCACTATTAGCAATGATTTCATATAATCCGTTTTGAGACATGCTAAAAACGCATATTGCTAAAAAAAAAAAAAAAAAAGTGACATTAAATTGTCCACAACTTGTTGGGGGTTTTCCGTATTTTCATTTCAATAAACTGTATCTACGCTACAAACTGTTTACTGGCAATAGATGCAACCTCTCCGCTATCTGGCACTGGTGAAGTCATAGTCTCAACTTGATTTAGATGAATATCTTTGGTGAACCTCGATGCTCATAATGTCTGCTCAGAGCCGCCAGACATCATGGATGATTCATCAATCATGATGCCTGATCAAAGGTCCAATCATCTTTTCTATCCATTCATCATTTTCTTGTATGCCTTTCAGCATGTTGAGCACTGTTGAGGACATTCTATCTCCAAACAATAATCTTTTGTAATCTGTCTTCCATTGGCGGAGGCTTTCCATTGTCGTTTCCACGTGTTTATGTGAGTGGCGTCTGGGCCTTTATGTATGATGATGATGTTAGAAAGTAATTTAAAGGTTAACAGGCAGTAATTTCAGTAGTACAACTGACAGAATCAATCATTATTTTTAGTTATTTAAACATGTGTAAAACAAATATGTTTGCCTACAGGCAAGAAAAAATGTGTATTTCAGTGCATAAATCAATAACTTTGAAAAAAACAAATCTGACAATTTTATCAGCAAATACAGAAAGTGAAACACAGATAAAGTAGTAGTATAGCCAGATCCTCCCTGAGGATATGAGTAAGACTCTGACTGTTAAAAGTTGGCACAGACAGCCACACAACTATACACACCTAATGTCAGACATCTGCCACTGAGGTGATTTCTAAATCTCTGTGTGTGTGTATAGGCATGGGGTATGTTTTTGCTCGGGGACACTGGGATATGTATCTGCCTGACTCTGCAATCTCCACTCTCTGTGACTCACTGCCCAGAAATCCACTCTGGTAGGTCTACACACACGCAGACATGACAAATACTGGGCTTCCACCAATATGAGCTCATTGAAAAACAGCTGCCATTCGCTCACAAAAGGTCAAATGAGGGGGAAAGCCTTGTATGTCTAACTGCCTGCTGGTCCCCTTATCTGACTCTTCTTATATTTATGTCAATACAACCTGACTGTATCTCATTCTCACTTCCTATTTCTGTCTGTCTATCTGACATTAGTTGAAGAATAATTCATATTTAGTACAATTTTGATCTTACTTTGTAGCTTCCAAAAACATGTTTTGGTTTTGGTTCACCCTGAACGCCCTCATAGTGTCGTTTTCCATCAAAGCAGGCAGTTGTTTTCAGCGGAAAAAAGCTTTTACAAGCCTACGCTACCTGCTCAGCACCAAACAGCAGCAGACAGGCAAAGTTAAGTGACTAGCCGGTGAACATAGTAAAGCATTTTGTAGCTAAAAAGCCAGATAATTATCCCAGGAGTTGGTGTAGACCAAAACAGAACCAAGAGAGAGACTTGTGTTCGTCAGGTTGCGTCATGTTGCTCCTTGTCTGCTGGATGTGTAAATGTGTGTAATAAGCACCTGTCTGTTAACACATGCGCCATATCAACTTTATAAAGTAATGTCAGTGTTGTGTTTACAACTTGTTGTGCTGCCCGTAAAGACAAGTTCACACTACACGACTTTCAGAGTCCTCAGACCGCTGTTGTATTCACACTACACAACTTGCTGTGTTGTAATCGGGAGTCTTGAAGTTGTGGTGGTAAATGACTGTCTGGCGACAGGGGGGTCACGGACTACTAGGTCTTCAAGAAATAAAAATAAATTAAACCTAACTTAATCTGTTCAATTACGTATTAAGGTTTTCTCCTTACTTTGGTCTTATACTTAAGGAATTCCTTAAGCCATTGCACAAAAGACCTTAGCAACCAAATGTTTAAGAAAACAATCTTGGGAAAGCCATCTAATTACCTAAGGAGATTGGTATTAATTGTATTACCTTCTTTTGTTTTAATGCCACAATCATTTGCTTTGTCCTGTTCAGACACACCACACTGCTTTGTATCAGGTCCATCTCTGACTAATGTACTGAATGTGCGAAACCAATATATTGAAAAAGATCTAACTAAGGTACAGATACAGCTCAAGGGCCAATGCCACAAGTGAGTCAGTATGTATCATTTTAATAAATCAACTTTTCTGTCTTTTGATTATTGTTGGTGTGCCTCTGTGTGTGTATGTTCCTTTGCATGCATTTCAGTTGGCTCGGCATCCCATCGGACTCAAAAACCGTGCTCCTCCCTTCCCTCTGGGAGGAACACATTACACACATTACACACACATAGAAGTGGACCCATCAAAAAGGAGGCTTTCCTCAGTGTGGTATGGTTAAATGATAGAGCGTGAGTGCAGCGGTGGTTAGGAAGAGGAGCAGAGGGCAAAGAGGAAAGTAGAGTCAGCTGCTTCGACATGAAGGCAGAGAGGGAGCGATACTAAAACCACACCTAGGAGCCCACGAGGAGAACAAGTGATGAATAGATGCAGATGGAAAAGAAGCTCGAAGGGGCTCTTGTGTATTTCAGATATCTAAAAAAAAAACTGAGAGAAGCCATGCCACTATCATGTGAAGACCTCATGACTGCTAATTTGAGTGCTCCAAATCCAATTTTTCCTCAAGCTGAAAATTCATTAATTTTGTGCAGACTGACAATTTCATATTTTTAGTATTTTCTTTTAAAGGTCTTATTGATAACATTTTTATGTAGACGAATATTAAAAAATAAAAATAATACATCCACAGAGCCTTTAGAAAGATGGCGAATAAAAGTATGTCTTTTCCTGAAAAAAGATAATGTGATTGTGAATTAATCATTTAAATAATTTGGGCGGGTCCAAAATGAATGTTTTGTTTATGTCTGTGGAAGATATCTGACATTTGGTTCCCACTTCTAACAAGGCTTATGAGCCAACAGTAAAACGACGTTGGTATCACGTGGTAGCTCTGGGTTGTCAGTTAGTGTGGGAAAAACGGATAAACGGCTAAGATTGACAGTAAGTTCCCTGGCAACAACTTGTTATGAAGTAAAAGCAATGCAACAGGGAAAGGAGAATTCGACATCTACTGGCTGAACGTTATCAATAGCATCTTTAAAGACAGCTGCCAACAGGGGAAGTGTATTATTTTAAGACCAATGCTGGGAACTTGGATATGTGTGTGTGTGGGGTGAAGAGCGAGTCATCTAAAATCCCCCTTTTACCTCTCAATTGTGAAATCATATTTTTTTCTTTCTCATCTATTCCAACACTATCCTCTCCGTCCGTACACACTCTCTATTCTCTCTCTATACCTACCTCCTTCTTCTCTCCACTCTGTGTGAACTCAGTGTTGATACAAGACTTACGTATTTGAAACCCCCCTCTCTAATGACCCACGGTGGGATCACAGTGTTAAAGACAACACAGCGAGGGAGTCTTTGGTTTGTTATTTCTGGCTATGATTCATTAAGTCTTTAGCTTCATAAATGAACCATGACTGTCTCTAGGTCTCTCAAAAGGCCCTCAAATTCTCCCTGACATCATGTTGGACTGAAACTATAAGAGGAGATTTAGTTTATATGTCCAAGATTAACGTACAAAATTGCTATGTCAAGGAGATTAAAAAGGTAGATCAAGGGACTGATTTGGGGAATTCCAAATCATTGGATTCAAAACTTTACTATACATCTGTTTCTTTTCATCTGCACTTTAATCTGCTGTATGATCAAAGTTGTATGACCTCAGCCCTGATTATCAGTGTCAAATCTTGTTTATTATTTTGTCCATGGAAAACAGGATGCTGTCTTTCCTTTTTGGCATCGCTTAAGAAAATATGACACTGCTCAAAAAAGATATAAAAATCTCAATATCATACATGTTTTCTGGCAAACAGGACATTCTTGAACATTGAGTTGGAAGGCCTTACTTGACTGACTCCTTATCTTTGTCTAAAAGACTGATATGGAGGAGGAGGAGGAGGAGGAGGAGGAGGGTGAGGTGGGGACAGGATGAAGATGAAATTGGAGAAGAGATGGAGGAGGAGGGTGAGGAGGTGAGAGCAGAGGAAGTGACTGAAGAGAAGATAGAAAAAAAAAAGACAGAGAGGAGGAGGAGGAGGTGAGGGATGTGAAAGACGGGTAATGGGAGAGGAGGAGGAGGAGGAGGAGGAGGAGGAGGAGGAGGAGGAATGGGACTCTGATATACAGATTGTGGATAGAGGGCTAGTCTGGCAAACTTCCTGCCCTGTGACAAGGGGAGAAAGCCAAGGTCTGTCTCATGCTCTTTTCTCTTCTCTCTTCTCTCTCCCTCTGCTCGCTCAGAAAAGTTGCCAAGTTCAACTGTACTACAGCGCTCCAACTCTTTTCTTTCTTTCTTTCTTCCGCTTGCTTGCTTGCCTGGTAATCATCTCATTTCTCTTTTGTATCTGCGTCATCTGAAAATGGAGTCTCGTGAGGACTGCATGATGATTTTAGGTCAGTGGTGCAATTATGCTCATTACGGGCGGTTACACTTGCATCTACATTACTGTCTGTGCATGGGCTTGCATATGTTTGCTGCTGGGTAAAAATCTGGATACTATAGTGTTTTCTTCCACCCAACATCAACAACAGCATTATATCAACATAATATTTAGAGACATGCAGCACTGAAAAAATAGATTTAAAAAAATGGACTCTGGTAGATGATTCTTATGAGCATCATGTGCATCCTGTTGTCATATTCCATTCAGAGCCCTGCAGCTCTCCTTAGATAAGCACAACAATATGTGTACTGTTTGCATGAATTTAAAGGAGCTAAATACGGGATTGGCATTTCTATTGCCTCGCAACGGTTCTCAACATGGCTAGGGCGAGCCGCAAACTCACAGCTAATGGTGCTAACAAAGCAACGGCAAAAGTGCTGATAAAGCTAACAGTGTTCATCTGAGGGGGAACCAGAGAGTGGCTGCAACACTTCCACAACGACAACAATGGTTGGGATGGCGTTATGAGCTGTAGCCGCCGTCTGAGCGCACGGTCGTGAGCTAGCCTGTGGGGCACGCTTACATGCATGAATGTTCACTAAAAGCATGCATGGCGATGTAAACAAAGCGAGGAGAAGCTCAGATTACAACACACACAGAGGGAGAGAGACTTCATTCTCTGCTCAGGTAGACGTTATACTCCTCTATATCTTTACATAGCAAATAGCTGTTTGCTGCTATATATATTAATGCTCTGGAAATTTAGCACCTTTAAGAATATGTCAAAATGAAAAAGTAAATTCCTAAATGTAATGTATCCATTAACGTTGGTGTGTTTCAATGACAGATTTCAGATTATGTTTGAACTAACAAAGTCTGGGTTGCGGAAACGGTTTGTCTTTGTTTGTTTACTGAGGGGAGGATGAAGCCACAGAGAGAAACAGGGGAAAGGGTGAGACTAGAGCGAAATAGAGACAGACACAGAGAGAGAGAGAGAGAGAGAGAGAGATGAAGAGCGAAGGGGAGGAGACGAGTAGATTAAAAGGAAGAAGATAAAACGTGACAAATTACGGCCGCATCTGTTTCTCTTTGATGTGAGGAAACTCTCAAATCTGTTTTCTGCCTAGCAACCTCAGCAGAAGGGTAATTAAGTGTTTATCTCAATGGCTAATGGCCAACTTGTGAAGTGATGGCACACGCACACACTTTTTGTAACTCCGTTAGGACCAGGTGGGTCCGATCCTGCTGTTATCACGATGTATTAACTGGTTGTGACACACAGATTTACACACAGAGTCACAGTAGACACCCATACACGTACATGTAGAGACATCTTGACACAGCATCTTTTATATAGTGACTGCAAGGCAGATAGAGTGATCACTGATTAGAGGTTTCAGCTAAATGAATAAAGACATGGAGGCTTTCAGACCCACTTGGGACATCCAGACAGGAAGGAAAATGAAACTAATTACAGACAAGAAGAGGAAGAGACAATGGATGAAAAATGGGTGTGGACAGTTATTGAAAGAAGCAGAAGAGAGAAAAAAAGAAGTGTGAAAGAAAGAACTTCACAAAGCAATAAACAGGAGAGCGAGAGAAGAGGAAGGACATTTACAGTAGAATGCAGAGGAGAAAAACAGATGCTCGAGAGGGTAGACATAGAAAGAAAAAGACAAACTCCTCCTGCCAGACGACTTGCTCACATTTCCAGTACCTCACTACCAAAAAGTCACAGCAATGCTCCTGTGTGGATGATTGTAAAAGTGTGTAGAGTTGTGGTTGGCAGTGGTGGCAGTTTCCATCAAATGAGAGCAGGGAAGCAAAACCGGACAAGTTGAAACGCGTATCAGATGCATCAGATACCAGATGTGCATCTCAGCTGGATCTAGACACGATCTAGATACTTATAGTATAAGTATATATTACACCTTCAAAACAAGTCCTATCAGAGCCAAACAGGGTGTTAAATGTTTGTCGAAGCCCTCTCCATCTGTTGGATCAGATGGATTTTATTGTGAAAGGTGGAACGGAAGGAGTGAAGCGGTGTTGCGCTGTTATTGGAGTAAGGTTGGAGTAATAAAGTTGTTGCCGTCTTGGTACAAACTACGGAGCCTCTGTGTTATTATTTTATTCCCTCCATAAACTGGGCACAACATAACCCTCAGCTAAGCCAAAACAAAAGCTGTCAATATGTAGTCTGTTTAGCTTAGTTTGCCACATATCTTAAAATGTGGTAAACTTAGCTACTGGCTGAAACAAAGCAGCCCTCCTCTCTCTCCACACGGCATAAAGAAATGCCAGAATTAGCCAAAAGGCTATTTTTCATTGTTGTCCCTGGTCAAGTTATTATAAAAGGCTTCCTAAAATACATCAAAACAAAAACCAGGCCATGCTGTTTAAAAGACTTCCTAAAATACATCAGAACAAAAGCATAAAACAAAGACACGCAGTTTAAATGGAAAATGGAAAAGGACACACAAAAGCAGTAGAAAGAGTAGTGACATTTATACATATAAAACGACATTGCAGACAAGCAGCAAAAGGAGAGTTCGGTGCTGAGGTTATGATGCCGTTAAGCAAGGCACCAAACCCACAAACTGCTCCCTGGTCGCTGTATAGTTGCTGCCCACTGCTACTAATGCTAGGATGGGTTAAAAGCAGAGACTAAATTTCACTGTGTGCTGTGCTGTGTGACAATAAGAGGTGTTTTCTATTTACTTTGATCATCATTTCATGTGTACGATGTGCTATAACGATTTCTCAGCATTAAATCAGTTGAACCAGCAGCCTGAGCCAAAACTGTCAGAAACCTTTTAGAGTCGCTTTCTGTTAATATATTTTATTGTTTTTATTTCTTTGCCGTTTTGGAAGCATTTTTCCAGTCTCTCTGACTATGCCGGAAAAGTAACCATAGAGCAGGTCACTGCGACTGTTTGTACAGCCACTCTATTTTAAGCCCGTACAATTACACATCAGACAAAATAATGTTTTGACAATCCCCAAGTATTCAATACTTACTATACTTGAGGCACAAAAGATAGAATTTTTGGACACCACCAATGACCATTGTGGAGGTTCACAATGTGTGTGGTTTTCTTTTTTATTGGTGAAATCATTTGGCTAAACCGCAGCTGGTGGGCAAAGAGAGAAGTTTGTTTTAAATGAGTGTCATTTTACAGTGGGGACTTGTGTTGTTTCAAAAAACAAAGCGATAATGTTGCTATGTCTGAGGCACGCACACATGCCCACGCACGCACACACACACACACACACACACACACACACACACACACACACACACACACACACACACACACACACACACACACACACACACACACACACACACACACACACACACACACACACACACACACACACACAACCAGAGCAGCAGGCTATGTCCATCTATGGTGGGGAAAGTGCTTCAGCGTCTACAGAATGTGAAAAGTGGTGAATCATTGTTATTTCCCTAGACATAATTTAATCAACTGAAACTTTTTGTTGTATCAAGTCTTGTGTTGGTTGTTAAACTGCTCTAACTTTGAAATACACACAGATACAACGAAGCCATCCAGGTATTAGTTGGGGTTCATCTGCTGCAGAAGTTATTAATCCTTTCAGTTTTACAGCCTGCAGTAAGGAAACATGAATGACATCATAATATACTGTAACAAAACAAAAAACACCAATGATTCAAAAATAAGTGGCTCTAATTAAAATCTGTGCGTGGGGTATGAGTGTGAGCCTGTGGCCAATTCTGTCTTACATTTTCCTTCTTGATCTCATCTATCCAAGTGGATCAATCACAGATGTGATACAGTAGGTACCATTTTTTTTCCCTCTGTATTGCATTGCAACACATCTCAACTGGTCACATACTGACGTTTTGTCAGGAGCCTTTGGCGTCACTTTCTAACGCACTTTGCAGAAAGTAAGACAAGATTGACGCAACAGGAAACTGAGTCAATCAGAAAATCTGTTTTTGTTGCTTAAGAGGGGACTTTTTGTTTTACTTTACAGTGACTTTACATTGAACTTACTTGACTTAACTGCATGATTAGCGTACAAAATTACTATAGATGGATTTTAGGGGAAGCATTGGCCTGTATTTTAATTTACGCCCCAATGATAGGAAAATGTTAAAGCTACGGCGGCCGCAGGGGGAGTCGAAAAAATACGCAGCGGCCTGCAGCTGAAAAGTAGAAACAGAATCAACTTTTGGAGAAACGCAATCCGACGTCATGCTGCGTTGGCCAATCACGTATCCAGAGCTGTACAACCCAGCCATGAGGGAACAAAAAGACATTAATCGTTGCAGTTAATGGGCCATTAAACTCGCCCAGACCTCCGCACAACCCTGCAGCGAATTGCTGCAACGCCTGATCTTGTGGGAATGCAGCCTTTACTCTGTCCAGGGTCACTGCGGTTTGGAGCCATATAGTACACATAACCTGAGGACATGCTAAACAGACACAATGCATGTAATAAATGAAAATTAAATATATCCTCAACAAGGAGTGGGTGTTTTTTGAGTAATCTTACGCACTGTTTTGGATGTAAATAGTTTTCCCTTTATTTTAAATGTCTTATACTTTCACTCCTGTAGTAACTGAAACCTATTTTTTGTAGCTGTACTTTGTCCTCACAACTGAGCCATCTATGATGTGGTATTTGTCCCTTCTCATTTTCCTCTCTCTCGTCTGCACAGTATATTGCCAGAAGGATTAATAAAGAGCTTTAGCAGAGCGGGCTGCTTGCCTGAAGTCAAACAGTCACTCTTCTGTTCTGATAGCAGAGCAGATATTTGGGAGCAGGTCACTGCGCTACATCAAAGGACTGACTCATTTATCCGTCCTGGTTCAGTGGACAGGTAGCAAAGCAGCAGAGGCTCCTCTAATAATGTAGCCCCTCTAAAAGACATGAAAGGAACCAAAACCCTCTCTTGATCTCTTCTATTTACTGCACACATGCACACACAAGTACACTTAACTTTCACAGTGTAGATTTAAATCCCCCTCCTCAGCAAGATCCAAGAATACAGGTAAGGATGCACCGATATTTACATTTGGGTACTTGCCGATACCAAGTACTTAATAATGCCACTTTGAAACTTTGAAAACATGTTTCATTTTCATCAGATGTTCCTCACTTTCTGACTGTAACAATGTAATTGCTGTTGCTAACATTTAAACATTCAACTTTGTGTTTTCCTGATAGAAACAGAACATCGTTTGCAGTAAGGATGTTAATAATTCATTTAATATTTAAATATACAAAAAGGCTGAGCAAAACTCACTCACTTAAAGAAGAATAGCTGGTCCACCTTAAAGGTCAGCCCACCTTAAGTGCGCCTGAGTCGGAGTTGTTGCTAACTTTGGGGCTAAATCAGCAGGTGGCAAGCACGACACTGGAGCTTGGCTTGAGTCTTGAGGAGTTGTAGCATTTATTCAACGATAAATAAACTGTACACACTGCTACTGCTACGCTCACAGCTCGCTATAACGTTACTGCTAACTTCATACTTTTCATCACACACGCTCTTTCTCTCTCATCCCGACACTCGCTAACATTAGACCGGGCTTGCAATACACTGGAGGAAACACTGCAGAGTTTACCAGCCAGACACACAGCTGACAACCTCGCAGCTAAACTGAGACTAATGTGGTTGCTCGTGTCCACGACAATGCACGCAACGCTGTGGCTGCTAACTCTCCCAGACGGGTGAACTGGGGACTCAGTTGTTTGTTTTGCACATACACTGCAGCTGGTGGTAAATGATGGACATCGCTGCAGCCGGGCTGTTTGTTAGGCACTTCAACCACAGCAGCTCTGCATGCAAGGCACGAATCTTGACCGTTAAGGTCGCGTTGCCGTAAAGTGGTATCGAATGCGGTTGTATCGGAGTAGTTTTATGAGTACGAGTACATGAGCACAGTGTATTGGGGCATCCCTAAATACAGATATTTAAAATGTAAAATCATGCTCAAGCACAATGAGGACTGGACCTGTTATGATATAAATTTGATATGCACAAATCTTTATCAAAAAGCACTGTTGCTTTTAAGTATTCAGTTACTTGAACAAAGTGAAAAGAGAATACAAGAACACCAACATAACATAAACATGCAATAACCCATTTGATCACACATGCACCTCTCTCTCTCTCTCTCTTCCCCACCCCTCACTCACTCCCTCTCTGGTGCCCCTGTCATAACAGCAGCCCAGTTAATGTCTTTCTAATGCTACTGGAGTGTCTAGTACAGTACAGAGCCATCTGGAAGTGTATGAATTTCCCAGTTTGTTTCCACCAAACTGACTCACGCAGGTTATGATGTAACACTCCAATTCAAACAGAGGTAGAAGGAAAATTTAATTTTATACTTCTTTAATACACAAACCTCATGTATGACATAGGGTATAGAACCAACGCCATAATACCAGACTACGGGATACTGGTAAGTAAACTAAAGCCTGCAACTTCAACATGATCAAAGGATGAGTTCACTACTATATTTTCTCACTTACCTTTAGTGGTATTTATCCATACAGCTGGTTTAAAGACATCGGTCTCTGAGATTTTTGCCTCCACCTAAAAAAAATGGAGATGAATGGAATTACATTTTTGGTAGACACAGCTTAGAAAAGTAAAATTGAAAGATATTCAACAGCATCGTGTCACCCTTATGGTGCACTGTTAGTGTTAAAGCCAAGACACAAGCAGAGTTGCGGTTATCTTGCACGGCAGTTGGATTCTCACGGGATCACAAGATCACACGAAAATCCATCTCGTCAGATTTCAAGTTTGTGTTCGGACCAATCAACGTCCAAGGAGGAGCGACTGGCAGCTACGGGCGTGGTTTAGGTGTGTGACGAGACATCGGAGAGGTGATTGTTACGGTTCGTTCAAAACAACAATGGTGGCTCCTACAGAGGTTACAGACACGGGACAAGAAAGAGTTGATAGACCAGACGGTGGCGGAGGATTTGGCGTCAAAGCGAAAAGCAAAAGTGCCTATTTGGCAATATTTTGGATTTAAACCCAAGGCTATAAGGGAACCATAACGTTAATGAGGTAATCGCCATGCGGAGGACGGAGCGGTCACAGTCGGTGTGCGTGGCGCAGGGGGGAAACCTGCAGCTCCGCAACGAAATCGTGAGCGCAGAGGCCAGACACGCAGCCATCCAAAGTTAAAGATCAAAGTAAGAGCTCTACACTTATTAAGCGTCATCTTTTCTTGTAAAATCGGGTAATCGGTTGTCAGAAGTTTATTAACCGGTGGGAGAATTTCTTAACCGTGACATCTCTACTGCCTGCCCTTTTCCAACACTTTCCAAAGATTGTTTCTCAGATGTGTAACAAACCATGTGGCGCGTCAGCTTAGTGTCGCTGAGCTAGGTGTAATAACTTGTGTTGATGCCATGGCTCACGTAAAGCTGCTTCATGTCTCTCCAACTACTTTGATAATGCAACTAATTGCAGAAACTGTTTTTGTTTTCTCTTGTGGCTAGATGACGGAAACAAAGTGATGTGAAACAGGAAGATAGTTTTCAACCTCTAATCCCACATCGCAGTGTTTTGCACATAATGTACTCATGATACTGCCCTAAGAGCATAAAAACACACATGCCAATGGGTTCCCTCACTGCTCCATCCAGGACACATGCAGCTCTTCCCAAACATCTCCATCTGTAGTTATGTACCTCTAATTAGAACATGACTGTGTATGACTCAGACGTTTGAGGGAAGTCATAATTTCCCAGCTGTACCGACTTTCCATGCCCTCTGTGCTCAGTAACTGTTTTTCTAGGATATAAAAATGACTCAAGCAAACACATTTTGTGCACGATGCCGTTGGAGGTTGCCTTCTTTCTTTCTTCTTCTTCTCTTTTGCCTTCCCTCTCATTCACTTTTTCTCTTCCCCCACATTCTTCCATTCAGTATGGTTCAACCCCCCCTGTCCTCTTGGCACTTTCTATTCTGTGATCAAGTTATGACTCTGGAATTCCTCACCAATGTTATGGAGTAACCATGGAAACCCCAATCTGAATCTCCCTTGGTAACTAACATGAGATTTATAGCTTCATATAGAGTTGAAGAAACAGTCAATACTGACAATATACATCTTATTTTGATCACCTGTAAGCATAAAAATGGAATAAATATTGAAATAAATCAATAATTTTACAGGAATGAAATGTAATTTTCTTTTTTTTTTTTCTTATTTCTTGCATATTTTTGGTTAGAAACTTGCACATATGCAAATGAGGATGTTAAATGTTTACAGGTCAGACGGGGGACAGCCAGGTCAGACGGGTGACTGTCTGGGCTCATACATCTTTCTTAAGTAGCCTAAAGAGCACTTTGTCCATTCAACCACTAATAGATAGTAACATTTTTCAATCTGCCAACAAGTTTACAAGCCAAACCCTTTCTTTCCTTAATAACCTAAGGCAGGAACACATATCACTCTCGTCTAGGAGATGGACATCCTAATCTGGGAACCGACAATAAAAAATAAACCAGAAGTTGATTTGTGTTCCCAGACCAGCACCCACATTTCAGACATGGGCCCAGACTTATGAAAACAATTACTTCTGCCATATATAGTGAAGCCGTTTAACTCATTTTCAGGCTGCGCACATAAGTTAGGACAGTGTTTAGTCTGCGTATGAACTAAAAACGGGGCATCAGTAAGTTATTTTTTGAAATGGTATGTATAGTGTTATATATCTAGTGATTTCTGCGAACTTATGATGACGATGTTTTCCAAGTTGAAATGTCAACGAAATGCTGTCATAGGTTACTGACTTACAAAACAGCTGAAACAAGCGGAATAAACATTGCAACACCTTAAATCTGACATTTCGATTCATCCTGTACAATCATTGATCGTGATTCATCGGTCAGTGAAAAGGACAGTAGAGTGCAAGGTGAAATGGAAAACTACTCAGACTTTCCAAAATGAAAAGCCTGCTGCCAAGCAAACAGCACTCATCATCTACAGTACATGATGCACTTTAATGATCAGTATGGTAAACAATGTGTTAATTTAGAAAAGTTATGTTTTTTACTAACAAGAAGCCAAATAAATGCAAAACAAACTGGAAAACACAACACCGCTGTTGCTGTTATGCATCGACCATGTTTAAATATTTAAAAAAACTGAATTCTCGACATCAGAAACAAAAAACTATTCTGGGCTCAACATTAAGGATTGCCAACGGCAAGTAAAATGCCATGTTGGGCTAGTAAATCTTGCAACTCACTTGCCCGATCTAGTAGCTGAGGAATGAGCCATCTCGCTTCCTTCTCATCTCTGTTGAGAGTTGCACATGCTCAGTATCAATCGGGCACTTGCGAGAAAATGGCGTCAGGTAAGAAAAAGTTTATGAGCTGAAGTGCAAGTGAGCATTTCAATTACCCTTGAAAAAGCAGTTTAATTGGATGGCGTTAGAAGACATGGGCGGAACTCCAACTACTGTATATATTGCGCAGTCTGCCGCAAGTTTGAGAGCAAGACAAATAACTTTAGTCTTTGTTGTTATTTGATAACCACTAATAAATAAAACAATTTGTATACCCTACAACAGCACAAAGGTTTGAAAACAGCTGCACTAAGAGGTGGTGCTGTAAATCCATTTGATCATTATTAGATGCTATAGGTGTGTTTAATGGCCCTTACTGAGGGCTGCTGGGAAAAAAAGGTGGTGAATAGGCTATACTTTTATGGTGCCATTAGTATACGGCACAATTCACATCTGTCTGTGAGATCTGTTGACTGTAACACACACAGAGAGAGAGAGAGACCACCACACCCCTCTGTAACTTCTAACTTCCTCCCATCCAGCTCTGGTTCCCTGCGGGGGTCGACTCGACAGCCCAGTGCATTATGGTCTGTCACCAGGAGATAAACCAAATGCTGCAGTGATGACATCATCTGTCTGTTTGTTTACGGGGGGCCGAGGGGGGTAGATGGAAAGATGGGACAGAGGAAGAGGGAGGGATCGGGGGACATCTGAGGAAAGTGGGGTGTTGAGAAAGACGGAGAGAGAGAGAGAATGAAACAGGATGCATTCATAAACTCTGAATAAGCAAATGTAACCCACTTTGCCTCCTCAGTTTGTTTAGCCCGCAGTATGTTCACTGAATAAGCAAACACTCACAGTCTGCATTTGCTGGCTGTTTGCTTTCAGAACACAGCTGCTTAGTCTATAGATGAGCTTTTCAATTAAGTGCAGCTTCCATCTGTGTATTATTCTTTGAAGTTAACAGATATGACAGTACTGCTTGGGTTCTCAAAAAAGACCTCTTTTTCAGGATCAACAGATGTATTCTCTTGGGGTTTCTGGTTTGGGCTTTTTACCATCAATGATTTCGTTTCGGGGAAAGATCATGAACTATTTTCTACATGTGGGACACAGCTATTGATAGCTGTAAAACTGGATGTATGAGGTCCCGCCAGAAAATACATGCTTCAGTCAAGGGAAGAGTATATGTTGTCTACAAAAAATACTACAAGCATTTCCTAAGAAATATCTTGAAAATGATGAAAAACAACATACCAACTGTGCTACACGCAATCATATAAATAGTAAGAACACTTTGTATTTTCTATCTGAAAAGTAGAGGTTTATATCTCATTTAATCTGCATAATCAGAAGTGGTGACAGGAAAAAAATCTAACAAGAAATTATTCTTGACCAAACTTCACTTTAGGTTAAAGAATAATGAGCATCTTCAATGTGAACATTCAAGGCGAGTTTCTGATGCAGTAATCAAATGAATATGTTGAGTAAAGCAGGGGTTTGATAAACAACGCTAGGGTTGGGCTGGTGTAAAAACGTTCAAACCGCTTTGATATTAAGCCACAACATTGGACCGGAACAGTATACCAAAGTCTACCACTAGGTGTTTTACTCGACTCAGCAGCCGCTCCAACAAAACTAAAATGAGAATAGCTGATCCACCTTAACAGCCGAGCCTGGGCCGAAGTTGTTGCAAACTTCGGGGCTAACCTAACCTGGTTTGTTTCACAGAACCATCTGAGAAGCCGTCATAGGAAACTTTAGAAAAGGCCAGGCACTTTCAAAATATACTTGGCAGTGGATTGGATAAACCATCTGTCAATCAAAATAACGAAAGCGAAAACATCAGCTTCAGTAAGTTCCGTACTTTGCGCTTCTTAATGAAGAAACTCGCTAGCTCTGATATGACTGGTGCTATCGCAGCATCCACACTAACCTCTTCAGGAGCCGCCATTGTTGTTTAGAACGAACAGTCGCCTCTCCGTGGCGTCTCACGCTATGGTGTCACTGGCTCTCACACACCTAAGCCACGCCTGGTGGCAAACAAACCATGGGAACTTGGCTTGGGTCTTGAGGAGTTGAACCAAAGATTTACCCAACTGTAAACAACGCAATGATTAATTCACTTTTTAGGTTGCCACAGCAGATGAGTGTCAAAGAGCTCATATGTTACCTTGACAGATAACAAAATCCTGAGTATCACACTTTCCACATGGTGAACAACAACATAAAACCAGTCGTCATTCCCACGACAATAACAGTGGAAGTGGTCCATGAGGTACACATGACACACTGGGGATGTTTCCTGTCTATCCATAAGAATTAAATGGTTGGTGATATGAATCACTCATATCTGTGGTGTACTGAAGCTAACCTAATGGTTGTGGAGGTGGTTAGGGGTCATATTGCTCTCACGCTCTGTTGGGCTCTCTTGTGCTTTTTCCTGCACGTCTCCGAAGCAAATGGCTATGAGTAAGGTCACACAGAGTGGGCAGATATCAGAATCTCTAGGGGGCAGCACCCACTCCAAAACATGTTTTAACTGCATCATACAGTATATGATGCTAAAACAAATTCTATACACACAGTCGACAATAAACCACTACTTTATCTTTTAAAGGCCACCTCTGTAAAACTAACATCTGTGATACTGAGAGACAAATGTTAACAGTAGCTGTTTCTGCGGCTACCGACTGGATGAAGGATAACAGGACAATAATTTAGCCTACTCGGCTGCACAATGATTTATGCCCCATTTCAAACCAGGTCTGACCAGTTATAAATACTGAGATGTTTTTGAAGATATCCAGAGCTAATCCAGCTAAGAAAAGTGTGGAGTCTGAACTCCTAATCACTCCATCTTTCATCGGACTGTGACCTCATCTCCCTGGAGGAGGGGGGAGGCTGGAGGAGAACGAGAGGAAAACAGGGGGGAGGGAAACAGAAGAGATGTTGACGGAGATTATAAACGTATTTGGTTGCTTTTGTAGGATTCAAGTTTTTTTTTTTTTTTAAATAAGACACATGAAAGAAATCCTTATGTACATTAAGTGCACATAGTGTTGACTGCTGCCAAGATATAGATAAATACTGCAGGTGTGTTAGCAGACCCAGAGACACAACTATTGTGAAAGAATAAAGGTGAATGCCTGACTAAACATATGAAGATTCTGGATAAATCATCTTGGCATCTGCCAATCCATTCAATTCAATTATATGTTTATATACTACAGTATATACATTATATACTGGAATTTGAATTGCACCAATTTGACCAATTTGTTGCTGCATTAACAAGGTTTCCACTTGAATCGTAATTCCTGTTAATTTTGAAGATTTTTTTACCAAGTTGCTGGTGTACGATTTATTATTTTAATAATAAATTATAATTCAGTAAATGCATATCTATGTTGTTATTTGTTACATTTTGTTTTACAAAGTTAGGAAAGCAATGTTCACGTCAAGCCTGATGTTGCCTTACACTTAAAAGAATGATCCCAGTCACTTCCACACAGTGAGGCATACAGTTTATTAATTAAACACTGGTATTGGATCATTACTCGGTATCGGCCGATAACCAAAGCCCAGGTATCGCTATTGGAATCGGGACTGAAAAAGTCAGATCGGTGCATCCCTACTCATAAAGACTTGATATTTCCAGAAACCTAAAACCTTCCAATTTTTTACGATATCCAACACAAAGGGGCTCAATACAAAATTCAGAGCATATCTCATGTCTCAATATGGCGTTAATTAAACATGGAGACACATAAGATTAAATTACAGATGCAGTTAGGGGGGCAGATAGAGGAATGAAAGACATTTTAAAAATGGGAAACACTGTATGAAAGGAATGCTGGAAAAGAATAGTGTTAGACGAGAAGAGCAAGCCAACGGTAACTGCTCTGGGACGTTGAAACAATATGTGAGGAATGACCACTTACTCAGTGCAAGGACATTTCATATAATACAATGTGAGAAAAGACAGAGGCCAGACACCACTTAAATAGTAACATTTTGAGGAGATTTGGAGAAGAGAAGGGCTTAGAAAGAGAAAGTTGGATGAGAATGTGCAGCAGCTGTACGGAGACTTTGCAGCTGTGACCTCCTTCCTCACCCTTGCCCCGTTTCTCAGGATGATCATTCTGAGTGTGTTGTGTAATGTAATGACAAAGTTACAGTTTGATTTCCACATATCAGCATAAAACTTCCCTAGCTCTGCCCAAATTTCTCAATTCTCCATTCACTCACATCACGTCGCCTCTATTTCACCGACTACTCCCAATGTCTTTTAGGATTATTCCCCTTTGTCAGACTGAAACCTTCTTCTAAACTCTAATCTTCTCTCTCTTTTCTCCCACTTTCCTCTTCTCTTCTCCCAGATCTGGATCTTTCCAAACAACCGAAACAAGAATGTAGCCTCTCTTGTCTAATCTGTTCCAGTGTCTGCAAACCTTTTGCTAAATCCCAGTTGAGAAGTTTGCTGGGGACAAAAGACATAGAAATTCTTACACTATTTAAAGGGACTATTTGTAACTTTCAGAAATGCTTCTTAACAGCGACACCTGTGGCCGTTAAGTCAACGAAAGTCAGCGTCGGGCTCGCGCTTGCTCGCTCTACATAGACATGAACGAGCATTGCTCAAAACAGTGATGCGACACACGTCAGCTAAAACCACAATATCCCTCTATATTTCACCTGCTTGGCAGTAATGTTAGCTGACCAGACGAAGGTCTCTCCATGAATCACTGCTGATCCTAGTGTTGGCTTTTCCTGCTTCAGCAAAAGCGGGTCGGTGCCGGGGCTGAAGCAGGAAGAGAAACGTTATCGCTTCCCGACTGCGCCCGCAGGGAGACACCGGCACCCGGTCGGAGACGATAACGTTTCTCTCTGCGGAGCCCCGTCACTTCACAAGACACAGGAAAACCTCTGTTGGTCTGGAGGAGCTGCATCATTTATTTCTGCACAAAAGTCCACTGTACATTCACCAGATATTCTCAGAGCTAAACTAACTCTTCTGCAGTGTGGAGTGAGCGCACGTTCACGTCTAGAGGTGGAGCGAGACAGCGAGAACGCGCGCGGTGTGTGAGTTAGAAGAAAGTTACAAACAGTCCTTTTAATAAAATCATATGTATTGGGGGTGTCGCGATATACCGGTATTGATAACTGTGATATTTTAAAAAATGAAATATTGCTATCATGTTAATAATACGATAATATTGTACAAATAATCCATTGAGTGTGATTCATATGCCAAAAAAGGGACAAAGCGCACAATAAACAAAGTTAAAATATGAATCTGATAACATTATTATTATTGTTTACATTTTCTATAGACTTCGTGATAATATTGTTATCGTGAATTAATTTGGCCATGATAATCGTGAAGTGAAAATCTGATATCGTTAAAGATCTAACTGTAAATGGTATACAACCACGCCCTTTTACATCCTCTGCATGAGGCCATTCACAGTGTAAGGTTTAATAAGCTCAGCACAGTCATGTGGAAAAAAAGTCTGTTTTTTATGTCTGTGACTAACAACAACGTAACCAAGTTGCATACTGGAAATGATTGTCGCAGTTTTCATTGTGACCATGCTGCGTGATTCCCTTTTAATGGCAAATTACCACTTAAAAAACAGTCTTTATAACCATAAGAATGTTTGTATATTTATATGTGAAGCCACAGCGGGCAGTGAGCTTGCACAATAACCAGATAATGGCTTTAAATGGAAATTTCCGGCTTCATCAGCAGTGATCCCGGCATTGCAGTAGCAGAAGTGGTTTAGAGCTGGTAACCACACCATAGGGAAATGATTTCACTTTGGGGTAGTCGTGTGAGGGGGGGTAAAGAAGACAGAAGAACAGTTGTAAATAAATGATGATGAAAAAGCTACTTTACCATGTTTTTGGACAAACTTAGAATATCAAAGTATGAAATTGTCGTCGGTGAACTAACCAGAGAGTGCTTAAAGAAGCCACCACCAAGTGGAAGTAGTGGCTAATGCTTTCATAACATAACTATCTCACTACATAAGATTGATATGACTAGGACTACATCATTATTACAAAATGATGTAATGACATATTGTTTTCCTCTCCTCTGTTATTAGGCGGGCCTGACGACTGTCCCTCTGTGGTACAAATTTTGCAATTTTCTGTTGTCACAAGCTCAAAGTTCAAGTTCAAAACAGAAACATAACATTGTCAATGCCTCCGCGGATAATTAGGAAACGCACTAAAGGTCAGTAATATATCAGATGACCTGTTCACCTCTTCACCTTTGCGTGACATCGCCATTCAACAAACATGTCCTTATATAGATGAGTGTATTCTGAGGGTTTAGGGGGAGGAGATGAATGGAAAGAAAGACCTCAAAGTGAGAATAAGTATCACTGGAAGATGAGTTATACATGCAGACAAGATAGACAAGCAGATTGCAATTACACTGTTAGTCTGTAACTGAAAACATATGTGGAGCGCCTCTGCTCAGAAGTGGTGTTTCCTCACTTCTTGAGATGAACACACTGTTAAACACGTACGCTCACAAAATGTGACCGCAGCGCTTCAGTCAGAGTGACCTGCATGCACATCCTTCTACATAAAATGACTCAGACGTCCAATCTGACAAGGATACAGTTGTTGAGTCTTTGAGTTATCAATCTTCTCGGGGGGGGAAGAAACCCACAGACAGTCTGTGTTCTGTCCACATGCTAGCCAACGGATTTCCCATGCATGGGACGAAATGCAACAGATGAATCCTATAGCGTGCCAAAATGATTTCCCTCGTTGTGCAGCGCAAATGCTCAATAAAAGACAGTGTTAACACAAATGTCACGGTAGAGCCAAACGATGCCAACACAAAATCTCTGTAACACCTCGAAAATGTGTCTACACCCCGCAGAATTCCTGACACACAGAAGATAGCCCACATGGTCTCAGTTATTAGAGGGCCTGTACTCCCTTTTCACCACATCTTGATTGACTTGATTTGCCAGCTGACTGACGATTTATCAGTTTTACTGCTGTAACAGCTGAGCTCATGACATCGCAGTGGAAATAATGACACCCCCTGCGTGGTGTTTTTCATTTGTGCGGGCTGGAAGATTTTGTTTTTCAGTTTTGTTTGACTGTGCTGAAGTATCCGCATCATCATTACGTGGGACATTTATTTTAAAACTTGGCTGATGCATCCATTAATTTCAAGGTGGACTCACAGGAGTTCCAAAACAACAGTTTCTATTATTCAGGAAAAATTCAGGGACTCACCATGCATGACTGTTTAAACCTCAAAATTGTCTGGAAGTGACTAAAGTCATGGCAGGAAGTTTTCACTCATGGAGAGAGGAAACAAATGAGTGAGTGATTAGGGAAAGCTGTAAGTTTCCATTAACAAAGTGGTCACTATATACAATATTTAAAACAGAAAATGCAACCAAAATGAAGGAAAAGGACAAAGGGAGAGTGATAAAGAAAACTCAGCCTTACTATTCCAATTGCCAAACAAAACCAAACACAAATGCCTAACTGACTTAAATTTGTATACATTTTCTAGAAACTTTGAAAGGCTTTTCCCACAAATAAGTACTGAACAAAGCATTCACTAAGGGAAATACACAATGTCAGGGACAGATGAAGAGCACTCCTCTTGCTTTATATGGTGTTGAATACTTAAACTGGATGGACAGATTTAAGACGAGCCAAAGCAGAGGAAAAAAAAGAATCAACTGATAAGAAAAGGACAGAGATCCAGCCAGAGAGACGAGAGGAGAAAGAGTAAAAAAGAAACTTGATGTCTTGACTTGCACATTACAGAAGTTAGCTTCCATCGCAGAGGACTTATTTCAATAAAACGCCTGGACATATAAACAATTTCCAGACATTGAAACTTTAGGCTACTGGAGACTTTCCAGACACTGACGTAGACATTGACCTAATTCCTGCAGATCACATCCAGGACTGTGTGTAAGCCAATACACTGCATAGCATCAACGTCCTGTAACAAGGTTGTGCTGCTTAAACAACATGAACCAAATAACTTTAAAAAAGCTCTTAAAATATGCAACTCAACTGTATACTACTTACTATGTACTTCTACTTCAGAGCAAAACAAGCCTACTAATACATTTCCCTGACAGAGAGATGTTACTGGTTACATTGCAGATTGAGATTTTACTCACAAAACATATAATAATTAAAATATGATGAATTACACACAGCCCGTATTCAGAAACTGAGCTTTTGAAACAAGCTGTCAGGATTACTGCCCATTTATGATGTCACAAATATACAATATTTAGACCCTTGACACAATTTTAAACGGAACATTCTAAATGTGTCCCAGTTTATTCCTGGTTGCAGTGTATGTGAATGTCATCAGCTGACAGGAAGTAAACATGGACACAAGCTGTTGCCTGGCAACGCAATTCTGTTGCGATTCCGTTGCAATTCCGTCAAAATGCGCTAAAACGGAGCGTTTCAGACAGAAGGTAAGTAAAGATTATATTCAGGCATTAAAATTAACATTACAGCATGTAAACATGTTCTAGTAGAAACACAAAATACAAGTATGAACCTGAAAATGAGCATAATATGGGAACTTTAATAGTTACCGTTGCCTTAGTGTGAGAGTAGTGCAGCGGCCGTTAGCTGTGGGACACACACACACACACACACAGGGGAAGCACCGGAAGCACAGGCGGCAGGTGTTGTGCTATATCCAGCATTCACGTAGCGTTAGCATGCTATATCCAGCATCAAACTTGAAGAGTAGTCAAGAAGCTGTGCAGTTTTGCTAACTCTTTTCCAATTAAAATAGCTAGCACTAGCTACAAAACACTGTAACTGTGTCCTACTGACGTCATGCTCTCGCTTTCAGAACCTTGTAGCCCCGCCCCCTTCCTCTTCTTCTCCTTCCTGTGCTCTGTGCTTGCTCTTCGCGTGTTTATTCAGGCTATGACAGACAGAGAGTCCTTGCTTTATAGTGACTTTCAAACACACCTGGGAATCTTCAGAGACAATTTGGGCAGGTGGTATAGTACGACGGAATATTAGGGCCACATTGAGGGAAAAAAAAAAATCTGAGATTTTATCATGAGAAGAAAAGTCGTATCATTACGAATATAGTCATAACTTTACGAGAAGAGAAGTCGTAATATTACAAGAATAAAGTAATAATTTTAATAATAATATTACGACTTTTTTTCTAGTGAAATTACGACTTTATTCTCGTAATAATACGACTTTTTTTCTCGTAAAATTACAACTTTATTCTCGTAATTTTACGACTTTTTTTCTCATAAAATTACAACTTTATTCTCGTAATAATACGACTTTTTTTCTCATAAAATTACGACTTTATTCTCATAATATTACGACTTTTTTCTCCTAAATTACAACTTTATTCTTGCAATATTACGACTTTTCTACTGGTAAAATTACGACTTTATTCTTGTAATATTAAGACTTTATTCTCGTAATGTTACGACTTTTTTTCTCGTAAATTTATGACTTTATTTCTCGAAATCTCAATGCGGCCCTAATACTCCGTCATAGTATAGTGACTAAGACAACAGTGAAATTATAGGAGGTTTGAGTACATTACTGATGGATTTTCTTTTCTCCCTGGATGAAATGGACACTATTGGACAGGGGAACAGATTTCGACATAACACCTGCTGTGGCCACAGGGTCCTAAACCCCAAACTGTTACTGTAAGTGGATGGATCTGGGGCCACCAGGGGCCCTGTATACATTTTATAACCTGGTGTCCAAATCTACTAAAAGGGCATTGCCTCGTCATGATGATATCAATATAATTATGTTTACCTCAGTGTTGCATGGAGACAATTTAAAATAATATTTCTGTTTTGCCAGAAATATTAAGAGGAAGAGTTATGATGTGGAATTTGTAATGCATCTTTGTTGCGTAAAAGGTTTGTGTGCCTCACTTGTGCGTGGGTAGTCGGTCTCTCCCGTTGGCCCTCCTCCTCCCTCCTGAAACACAAGCCATGCCCAGATAAAGATAAATCACTCCCCCAGACTGCTAACCTGCACACTGTGGCCGCAGACTGGAGAGGAGAGGACCGATCTGGGAGGCAGCTGGAGCGCGTAAAAAGAATAAAGAGTTGCACTGGAACCGACTTCTCTCCGTCTCCGGTGAAATAAACTTTGCACAAGGAGCATTGCATTAAAACCCCAGTATGTCCTGCAGCACCATAGCCAGGGTGCTGGTGGCGCTCTGCATCGGGAGCGCGGTGAACTGCATGCCCAAAGGGACGCACAGGAGCCGGCGACAAACTCAGCATCATCAGGTCCCTTCAGTCTCTCAGGGTAAGAGTTTTACACAAGTTATTATAGTCACAAGAGGGATTTCATGTTGAAGTTAAGTGGTTCCTTAACTGGGGATCATTAAAGGTCACTTGACTGAAGATAGTTTGAGGGTAAATGATGAAATTACAGTTAATTTCCATCATGTGTTTGGCATTTTTACTGAGATAGAAAGCAACATGTAAAGTCTACAGGACACATCTTTTCAGGTCGTGTCCCTGTAGTCTATGGGATGTTGCAATTAAAACAATAGGGAATCCTATACATTAGGTAATGCATTGTGCATTTGGTTGATAAATGACACAAAAAAAAGCATAATCAGTTGCTATAACCTCTGATGTTGGAGTCACTGGATTAACTTCAACTCCAACATCTGTTCTGATCTTCAGGGTCAATTTCACAGGCATGGGTGGAGTCTTGTCCCACAGTTAACTTGTTTATTCGTATTTAGGTTTTGCTTATTTTGGTATAAAAAAGTGTGTTTTGTAGCAGTAAGTGGTTCATTAACTGGGGGACCACCAGAGGTCACTTGACTGAAGATAGTTTGAGGGTAAATGATGAAATTACAGTTAATTTCCATCATGTGTTTGCCATTTTTTATTCTCATGTAAAGTCTACAGGACACATCTTATCAGGTCGTGTCTCTGTAGTCTCTATGATGTGTTTGAGTGTCTTTGCAATTAAAACAATTCCCATATTTTAGGTAATACATTGTGCATTTGGTTGATAAACTACACAAAAAAGTATAATCAGTTGCAAACCTAGCTGATCTTGGAGTCACTGGATTAACTTCAACTCAAACATCTGTTAGGAGTAAGTGGTTCCTTAGCTGGGGACCACCAGAGGTCACTTGACTGAAGATAGTTTGAGGGTAAATGATGAAATTACAGTTCATTTCCATCATGTGTTTGGCATTTTTTTGAAAGCAACATGTAAAGTCTACAGGACACATCTTTTCAGGTCATGTCCCTGTAGTCTCTGTGTCTTTTTGCAAATTAAAACAATTGGGAATCCCCAATTTGGTTGATAAATGACACAAAAAAGCATAATAACCTCTGATCATCTGGAGTCACTGGATTATCTTCAACTCCAACATCTGTTCTGTTCTCCTTCTCAACTTCCATCCGAGTGTGAATGCTAATGATCAAAGCTTCAGAGAGAGAGACAAATATAAATAAATATAAACTCTTGGCTTCAATTTTACAGTTGAAAATAGAAAAATAAGAGATGTTGTTGGCATGTGAAGTCATGAGATGTGAACAAAAGATCATTCCTTGTGTGAGAGAGAGAGAGAGAGAGAGAGAGAGAGAGAGAGAGAGAGAGAGAGAGTAAAGGTGGATATGATTTATTACTCAGCCCTGGGGGCCTTTGATGTCAAGTTAACACATCCAGGGTCAATTTCACAGGCATGAGTGGAGGCTTGTCCCACAATTAACAAGTTTATTCCTATTTACGTATATAAAAAAGCGTGTTTTGTAGTTATGCTCAGGGCTAGACCATTTTCCAGTAGCTTCATTTGTCTTTCCACTTTGAAAAAAGGACATTATAAGCAGGTACAGTGTTTGTGTGTGAGGGTGGAGTGTGTTTTCTCTCTCACACACATTTTCCCTATACTCTACTGTATGTGTTTGAATGTAGGGAGGGGTGTGTTTTATTTAACCTCCTGCTGCCTGATTCCAACTTGTTCCAAAGTCTCATCAGCTGTATTTATTCTCTGTTGTTTTTTTATTTTCTCCTGTCAGATGGTTGTATAGAGAACGGTCAGTTCTACGGTATTAATGACCAGTTCGAACGGCCATATTTGGGCAGCACTCTGGTCTGTACGTGCCATGGAGTCGCTGGCATCAAGTGTAAAAGCAAACCTGAAGGTTAGTTTGTGTGTATTGATCTAATTTTTCAGTCCCATCTTCATTTATCTCACCCTTTTAACAAAACACACACTCATTTTCCATTGTTTTCTCCCTGCAGCAGAGGAAACGTGCTTTGATAAGATCAACAATCAGTCCTACACTGTGGGAGAAACCTATGAGAGACCCAAGGACAACATGATCTGGGACTGTACCTGTATTGGATCAGGAAGGGGAAAGATCAGCTGCACCATCGCCAGTAAGTGTGTTTTCTTCTCTACAACGAGCTGCCATTAAACTGTCCTAACCCCAGACCACACATCCTAGCTCATGTGTTTCTATTGCATATCCTGGTCTGCCAGACCGATGCCAGTAAACTGGTTAATCTCCATATTCTCCACAGCTGATTAGCAACTGAAGCTGTGCAGCTGTTAGCAGTTAACCGGGTGGTTAGATAATGGGAGAAATGTCTGAGCGTGTGTTTCTTTTCCTTCGCTTTCTCTCTGTGCAAACACTCCCATGCATATCGACCCCTCTCTAATATAATCATCCTTTTTTTTCCTTCTGTCTACGCAGACCGCTGTCATGAGGGCGGGGCTTCATATAAGATCGGAGACACCTGGAGGAGACCCCACGAGACAGGAGGCTACATGTTGGAGTGTGTCTGTCTGGGTAACGGCAAGGGAGAGTGGACCTGCAAACCCGTCGGTGAGTCAGTCAGACAGCCACTGACTAACAGACTGTGTTTACCTGGTGGAAATGATGGATTATCATCATTATGTATTAGTCATTCTCTTTGTTTTACAGTGAGTTAATGAATAAACTTAATGTTTAGGATATTTCTGTATTGAGTGTTTTGTGAAAAAAAGTTTTGAATTGAGCTCATGAGTCTCTGTTTCCTGCAGCCGAGCGTTGCTATGACAACACGGCAGGAACATCCTACAATGTCGGGGAGACGTGGGAGAAGCCGTACCAGGGATGGATGGTGGTGGACTGCACCTGTATTGGAGAGGGAAGTGGACGCATCACATGCACCTCCAGAAGTAAGAAACCTCTTCTTTATTTATTTCTTCTATCTGTCGAACTGTCACCTCCCCAGTTTTTGTATATTTCCTTTTTCCACAGCAGCAGCAGCATGACATCACAACTTCCAAAGAATTCAAGCGTTGAAAAATGACTTTTCTTGTCACATTGCTTTCATTGATTTGTTTTCAAGACTTCTCCTTTTGTGTATCTTCCATCTATACAAATGTAACTCTACTTGACAGGAAAAACTGGGTCATTTAGAACCGCACACAAGCAGAAAATTAAATTAACTGCTGCTGTTTTTGAACTAGTCACATGTGTCACACACACATATCAGCTTAATCCTCATGGAGCGCCATACTGGCAGAGCTAAAGGCAAACAGTGTATATCTAGTGTTGTGAGATTTTAACAGGCTGTGGAGGAAATGTTTCCCAGTTGTGTTTCCAATTAGAACCGTTAACTTAACATCCTTAATGATGCTGGCTGATGTAATGGATGAGAATTAATGTCATTCCCTGAAGGCTTGTTGTCGCATGTGAGACTTCAGGGTGGCCTTGAACGTTTTTTAGCAGTGGAGGTTATCAATGAATTGTTATCATTCATGTGTTCAACAAGTTATCAACAATGTTTCAAGGCACAAACATGGGAGCAGCTGGTGGCCAGGAGGAATTCCTCCTCGCAGAACCACTGCAGACTTTTAAACATCCACTCTGCACATTAGCATAAAGGTTTCACCATGTTTCCCACCCAGAAGGGCCACGATGCTGTCTCACAGTTTCCATCTATTTCTAATGAATTCCTTTCTCTCCTAGATCGCTGTAACGACCAGGACACTCTGACCTCCTACCGTATTGGTGACACGTGGACCAAGACGGACGCCCGAGGCCACTCGCTCCAGTGTCTGTGCACCGGGAACGGCCGAGGGGAGTGGAAGTGTGAGCGACATGCTTCACTTCACACCACTGGCCTGGGTGAGAAATGAATGATAATATCCCCGTCCCTCCTTTTCTCTCTGCGTGGAGAGAAGAATGTATACCAGAGACAGATGCTGTGAGGAGGGAGAGATAAGAAGTGCCAAGTGTTGAAGTGAGAAAGACGTGTCTTGTAACACATGACCATGACCTCATGAGAAAGAGAGACGGGGAACAGGGAGACGCAGCATGGGAGAGTTAGCGGGAGAAATGTGCTTGAAGTGGCTTGAAGTGATTATTGGGTGTGAGACAGGAACATGTGCTCGTCGTGACTCAGGGACAGTAAATAAAGTCCAATGGAACATAATCATTGATAATCCAGAGCAGTCCTCTTTGAGTCTAAATGAAAGCCAGATGTTTTACAGTATAACACACATATGTGACATGAAGTCATGTACAAACCTTGCATGCTTGTGTTTTTTATTAAGTTTCATGTTCATGTTTTAGCTACATCATCACCTAACACGTCACGTTTCATTTGGGATGCTTTAATGTGATATTGCTCTGACCTGGATTCAATGTTACGTTCCAGGCACTGGCTCTCGCGTGATCACTAACATCCAGCCGGCGGTCTACCAGCCAGCCGGTGTTCCTGAGGTTGCCCAGGACGGACCCTGCCGGACAGATGCTGGACTTTCATATCACATCGGCCAGCGCTGGATGAAGAGCCAGGGAACCAAGCAGATGATCTGTACCTGTCTTGGCAACGGAGTCAGCTGTGAACAGTGGGGTAAGAGACGGTCCTTTTGTCTCTACTGCTTCACAGCACACTCGTCTTTCAATCGAAACAGATGTGATGAAATCATATATCCAGATGTCGTGATACACAATAATGTTGTCTAAATTGATAATAACAATCATATATCAACTCAAATTTCTCATAAAATCTGAATTGATAAGAATTCTGCTTATGGGAATATCCCAGTGTAGGTAAATCTAACTATTGTTCCTGTCTTCACACAGACGGACCAGCTCCTGTGTACGGCGGTAACTCTGGAGGTCAGCCCTGTGTGTTTCCCTTCGTCTACAAGGGGAAGACCTACCACTCTTGTATCTCCGATGGACGCAGCGACGGACAGCTCTGGTGTTCCACCTCCTCTGACCATGAGACGGACCAGAAATATTCTTTCTGTACAGAGAAGAATGGTGAGCAGATGTGTTTAAACGCG
Source organism: Sebastes umbrosus (assembly GCF_015220745.1). Taxonomy (NCBI): domain Eukaryota; kingdom Metazoa; phylum Chordata; class Actinopteri; order Perciformes; family Sebastidae; genus Sebastes; species Sebastes umbrosus. Next base: position 7,994,754 of record NC_051281.1, read on the forward strand.
TAGGAATTTTTATGTGAAATTGATAGTTGTCAAGGGATAAACAATTCAAAACGTTTTGTTATGTTGTCAGAAGAAAGACCCAAGTATGTGTGGAAATGATTCAGCAGTATATGACTAATGTAATATTAATGTCAGCTAAATGAGGCCATATCTCTTTAAAGAAATAGCTGAGTTTACTGACTTGTTTAAAACAAAACCCCACAAGTGCTTCAACATGCAACTGCATCATATCTGAAGTGTGTGATTATTCTTGGTAGAAGCTGATCTTGTTTAAAACAGGCAATGTATTGATGCGGTTGTGTTTTTCTTTTAACAGTAATGGTGGCAACACGAGGCGGTAATTCTAACGGCGCTCTGTGCCAGTTCCCCTACCTCTATAACGGCCGAAACTACACCGACTGTACTGCAGATGGTCGTAGAGACGGCATGAAGTGGTGCGGCACCACAACAGACTACGATGGAGAACAGCGCTTTGGGTTCTGTCCCATGGCTGGTAAGTAATTATGTGTGTGTGATGGAGAGAGAGGAAGAGGAAGTTGACAGAGTTGGGCCGGAGATGGTGGTGTTGTTTGAAGTTGTGTGGTACTGGAAGCAGATTTAGGCCACAATGTCATTAAAAAAAGCTCTTTTTCACGCACATCAGTTTAAAAATATTTGTCTGCAAGTCAAGTCAGTAAAGTCTGCTAGCCACGGGGGCCACTAACGTGATTAGCACGGCTAATTGCAATGTCCCTCCCTGACTTAAGTAAAATGTATCTCCGCCCACGAGTTAACATGGCCTTTGAGGATGAAAAGATTTGACGGGTGACGTTATTTAATTAACATAAAAGCCATTATCAGAGTGATGTTAAGAGGGAGTCAGGGCTGATGGCGCAGACATCATCTAATTTACAGTCTCACACCTTTATTGATAGTGTAGCCAAATTCACACAGAAGTCCCTGCCTTGTTAGAAAAGTGTTGTTTAGGTGTCAATTAGGTCTCCATGGGTAACAAAAGAGGCTGAAACAGCGGGGGTCACTGACACTGCACTAATGTCTGTGAAGGAGTAATGAAATGGTAATAATGGCACCAACATTAAACAAGGAGTTAAAAACTATGAACATCTAGAGGAGTTATTCAGATATCAGGCGAATGCATTTTGATGTTTTGTTTTGTTGTTGATGCTTTAAACATAATTATAGAGGAACACTAGAGGTCTATCTCATTGCTTGAATTTAGTGTGATTTGAGTGCAGTCCGATGTAGTACTAATAGGATTTAAATAAAACATCCTTCTTCCTTCTGTCTACATCGAAGTAGACACATAAAAGATGGAATGGTCTGGTTGGCAGCAGTCTGTGGAAACATCTACGATAGGACGTATCTGAGATAAAGTAGTCTTTGTATTCTCAGAAAAAGGGAGCACTGGATTTATTTTATCTCATAAGAACTTATCTTTTATATTATCTTTTGCAGTGTGGCATGACAGATCCTTGGAGAAGTTCAAACTTGTTTAACTCTGCTCTGAAGTCAAAGGATCGTGCTATAGACGATGAACTTAACTAGTACTTAGCAAGTAATGGGAAGATTGATTGTACTGATTTCTACATCTTTTTTTAAAGCTATAATTTCCTTCCGAATTCCTTTTCTATGCCTCCTCCGGTCCCGAGACCCACCTTTGGGCCGACACCCTGTTGTTAACAACACCCGGTCAAGATATAAAGAGGGGGGAGGACAGCGTTCATGCCCTTTAGCCGGTGTCAGAGCGGGTTTGTCTGTGTTAAACTCAGTCCAGCAGTCAAAGCAGCAGGGGGTCTTTGATATTGACATTAATGGCTTCACAGGGTTGTCAAAACAAACACGGTGCTTGAGATGTTAATGGCGGCGTTTAAAGAACAGTAATAGTCTGGAGGCCCTTCTGCTCCACCTGTGGCAGTCCTCCGGGAAGATGCTGGATCGGCTGATCTGGTGTCTGCCATGTGTTCTCGGGATGGTAGGGCCACAGCCTCCACCTCCATTATGCAAACGGCTGCATTTACATAATTAAATCTTCCTACTTAAATACCACTCAAAAACATGACCATAATTACTTGCAAATCAGTCCCTCTTCAAAATCTCTTTGCACCAAGAAAATTCTTCCTCCAGTGCAGCTCAGCATGTCGGCACCAGATCTTTTTTTTTCCCTCTGCATCTCAGTCCTAACATACTATCAGATATGTTTGTATGTTACGAGACTAACATGCTATCAGGTAGTTCCGAACCTGTTTTGCATGGAGGACGTTGTTGTAGCTCCCTGGGCTGTTGGCTGCAATGTCCAAACAGCCAGTTAAGTTTTCAAATGGCCTCTTTCAGAGTCATTAAACCTGTGGTTCCCATTACCATAACAAAGTACTGACTGGGTTTAAAGAGATAAATGTAGATTGATTGTAGAATCTTAAAACAAGGTTGAGTTGATGCCAAATACATCCAGATCGTAGATTACCCTTTGTAACTGGAACAGATTGAAGCAGCTCTAAAGACTTTCCATGCCTGGAGAACAGACTGATTTTTAAATAGTGAGAAGCACCAGATCACCTCCAGCTAGACAATTGGGATGAAAACACACCCAGACATGGCCTCCAATCATTTTAAACACAAGCCATACCAGCCACAAGACAAGCACTGCACAGCAATTAAAGAGATAATTGACTATTAAATACACTCACCGGCCACTTTATTAGGTACAAGGTGTACCTAATAAAGTGGCCGCTGCTAGTACCGGATGGTCTTCTGCTGCTGTAGCCCATCTGCTTCAAGGTTCGACGTGTTGTGCGTTCAGAGATGCTATTCTGCATACCTTGGTTGTAACGAGTGGTTATTTGACTTACTGTTGCCTTTCTATCATCTCGAACCACTCTGCCCATTCTCCTCTGACCTCTGACATCAACAAGGCATTTCCGTCCACACAACTGCCGCTCACTGGATATGTTCTCTTTTTCGGACCATTCTCTGTAAACCCTAGAGATGGTTGTGCGTGAAAATCCCAGTAGATCAGCAGTTTTTGAAATACTCAGACCAGCCCGTCTGGCACCAACAACCATGCCACGTTCAAAGTCACTTAAATCCCCTTTCTTCCCCATTCTGATGCTCGGTTTGAACTTCAGCAGGTCGTCTTCACCACCTCTAGATGACGTAATGCATTGAGTTACTGCCATGTGATTGGCTGATTAGCTATTTGTGTTAACAAGCAATTGAACAGGTGTGCCTAATAAAGTGGCCGGTGAGTGTATGTTTTGCACATAATGTTGGGCTGTAATGCTGTAACAACACAGTTCAGAGAAAATTGACTACGGCTTTGAGGACTATTGGCATAAACTGCATTCATATTAAATTTATCACACACCTTTTAAAAAATGTTAATGATGATATAAAGTTATATGGATTACATGTAGTCCACCAGCCTTTACTCTGTTTATTCAAATGCCTAAGTTAGCTTGAGCCCCCGGCCTGGCCACTGCGTATCTCAAACCACCGCCCAGCTACTTGACTATTCTAAACCATGTCCTGAAAATCTCCAGCCCCTGTATTTCCGCCCCAAGTCACGGGCTTGGTGCATAGCCACCAAACCAAGTCCACATGATCTTTACTCCCAGGAACCACATGGTCAGGCTCTGGTCCAGATTCTGCCTGGCATAGAAGAGTCTTGGCTGGGCTACAAGACAGCAGGTCTGCTCTTTATCTCCACCTCCTCCACCTTTCCTACCCTACATGGAGAGTTAAACAGATATGTGCGTGGGCATGCATGCATATCAGCTTTGTCTGCTCCTCTTTAGTCTGCAACTGACTCATGTGTGTTTCAACAATAAATGCTAGTTTTAGCCACCGTTGTAAACTCGAGGGCTTCCTTGTGAGCTCTGCTGCCGTGTTCCTTTCTTTAATTTGGATCCAGGTCAACACTTACAAAAGAGGCTGGAATTTGCACTAAAATAACCAGGAATGTGAAGAACCTCTGTCCAACAGTCACACATTTTCTCACTACTGAAATCATTTTTACACCAGGCCTGCAGTTTAAGCGGAAGCACTTTCTTTCCCTCGCACACACACACATTCATAGATGCAGGTCTCTGCCTGTCCCACCCACCTTCACACACTTTCTATCTTTCCTGATTAAAAACTATTCACTCATGTAATTACCGGGGAACATATGGTGAACACACACAGCCATTCATACACACAAGGACACGAGACAGCTGTTTCTGGCTTTCAATCCTGGAAAGTCTTCTTCATTTGTATGAACACAGGTGTTCTGCGGTGGTTGCATCCTCTACGGCCTTGTGTAGTAATTGTAGGGTAGAATCGGTGATCTCCAAGGGAGATCATAGTGTGTTTGTGTCTGTTGATATGCACTGCTTGTGTTACTGACAACTTTGTATGATATATGTGGTCATATGTGGTGTGGATGCATGCTATTTTGTTTTTTATGTATGAGTTTGTTTCAGTTTTTCCCCAAAAGTCCAAACTTGAGTCGGAGTGAATCAAGAATACAACATATTAGCCTGCGCTTTTGTAACTGGTTTTGTCCCTTGTGTTCCAGCCCATGAAGAAGTGTGTACGACCAGTGAAGGGGTGATGTACCGCGTGGGAGACCAGTGGGACAAACGGCACGATGTTCTGGGTCACATGATGCGATGCACTTGCGTCGGCAATGGCCGAGGAGAATGGAGCTGTCTTGCTTACTCCCAGCTTAAAGGTGTGTGGGGTAATAATTAGAAAGTAATATTAGAATGCTCTGAGTGAAGAGGTGAAAGGTCACAGCTGATATAATCTCTCACCTGCCAAAAGGTCAAAAGTGAGGCTGCACACCTGCACTTTATGGGGCTTCAGTTGCACCTGCATCTCACACACCCCAGCCTCCACACATACAGACACACACAGTCCAGAAGAACAGATGTGCATAAGCAGTGTAGAAGCTTAATTTTTCCATTTTCTCCTCCATGTCATTGCATGTTTTTATATATCTTTGTGTGTTTCAGACCAGTGTATCGTCGACAGTTCAACCTATGAGGTGAACATGACCTTTACCAAACAACACGAGGAGGGTTACACCATGAACTGTACCTGCTTTGGACAGGGGCGTGGTCGCTGGAAGTGTGATGCCGTCGGTGAGTTTACCGTGTTACAGGTTTACATCTTACAGGCTGCTCCATTTCGGTCCTTCAGTCTCTCAACCAACTAATTTGATTTAATGGCCCAAAATTCAGTTCATTTGTTTGATAATTCTGTGTATTTATGTGTTTGCAAGACTTCCACCTGTTGCATTACGCGGTTTTTATGTGACTCTGTCCTCAGATCAGTGCCAGGAGCCGGAGACGAGAGCCTTCTATAAGATCGGAGAGTCGTGGGATAAAGTCATCCAGGGAATCATGTACAAGTGCTATTGCTATGGCAACGGCATTGGAGAGCTCAGCTGCGAGCCCCAGCAGTCCTACCCTGGTAAGATGTTACCTATATTATACTGTACATAGTGATATACTGTAGGGCTAGGCAATATGGACAAAATCTTCTATCCTGATATAGGTCATTTTATATCTTGATAATGATATATCTCACAATATAGCATGTTTTCTTGAGTACATTCTCATTTTAAGAACTTGAGTGCAAAGTAAACTTAACAGTTTTAAGTGAAATTCTAGAGAAAAAAATTAAATAAATATAAGCCTAGCCTATATCACGGTAGAAATGGTATAGAAAAATATATAGGATAGACATTTTTACATCATTCTGACAATATATATCGTCATATTGCCCGGCCCTATAGTGATACTGTAAGACAATATACATTTAAATCTGTCAACGCTCAGAGATTTTGCCATTCTATGGATGCCTTTGACATATCTGGTTGTAAAAGGCTTTGCTGGTTCATGTTGCAGTTTCCCCCCTGCTGAGAATAATCAGTGTGTTATCCTTATTATATTGGTGACAGAGGAGGGTCGCACACAATGACGAGAACTCAATTTATCTACGGAGGTCTAGAAAACTAAATGTTTTCGTCCATTTCTGGCCTTCATCTGTGTTGCAATGTTGATTTCATTCATATCACAAAACACCTTCATGGAGTAAATGTTCCGTCTGTCTCTTACTATCTTGAGTTTGTTCGTCTTTGTCCACCTGGCCACTTTTGTTCAGAAAAAAAACAGTCCCGTCCTGATCCTGTTTCAGTCCCTGGTACTATTTTTATTCCGTTCACTGCTGTTTCAGAGTTAGAGGTGGCACATCATCTAATGTTAGTGTTAGTAAGTTGTTGAGGCTTTGGGTATTTTTAAATAGCACAGCCGGGTTGATGCCTGTATGATTTTTGGTAGCGACTGTAAACTAGATATTTAATCCTCAGTAAGGACGTGTTCAGTGATGGCAAAATGAGCCAACTCTACAAATTACGCTCCAACTCCCGCAGTGAAACATATTTGTTTAAGTCACCTTGAAAATGAGGCCCTTGACTTTGATGTGAAACAGACAGCGATGGGAGGGGGGGTGTGACTTCCTCTTTTATAGATACACCCCCTACTCTGAGCCTTTGTTCCTGCTGGCATGTGGCACATCCCCTGTGCTGTTGCCACAGCTGTACAAAACACAGTGTAGACACCACCCCCCTACACACAAACACACACACACACCTACCATGTGAACACATTTAAAGCCTGTTGAACAACAGTTTTCAATTTGTTGGATTTTAGCAATCACTTTAAATTGAACCTCGTGTCTTACAGTTTAAGCCCTTAGCAAGTATCATTTAGAATAAAGTCATGCTTCATTACGCAACGCATTATGCAGCCCTGATGGTTAAGTTACCTCATCCCTGCTGACTTGCAACCCAGCTTGGCTAGACGGCGTCACTGCACACCAACTTTTTTACCAAACGAAAAGCTTTCTCACAGTTTTGTCTTGACTTTAAGGGTCTTTGTCCCTTCGGAGGCTTTGTTGTTTACTTATGGCATCCCCGAAGAAAGCAACATGAGATGTATTCCCATTTCCGCTACTTCTTGGTAAAATAGTGATGCACTTGTACAGTATTATGGTGGTATATATTTGATATTACATTTTTAAATGACTGAAGCTTTGCTAGTGGAAACAAATCTGTTTGCTGTGTGTGTGTGAAGCAGGTTGACGGGAGATACAAAATGTAGGGCACTATTCCTCCGTAAGTAGCTGTAATAGCAACCAGCTGTGAACTTGCTCTCTCTCTCTGTATGTGTGTGTGTGTGTGGGTGTGTGTGTGTGTGCATAGGCATACAAAATACAGCATGCTAAGATTTAAGGGCAGCAAGAGGCAAATCCAGACTCCAAGCCAGTTGGCTTGCTGGGGAGAACACCATAAAAGGTAAAAATGGAAAACCCAAGAAGTGAGGGTTTTTTTTAAGGGTTTTCACAAGTCTCAGATTTAGCACCACATCGATACGATCTTCAAAAAAAAAAAGTTGTTTTCTTTTCTGCCGTCTGCGTTTATCTCTACTTGTCTGGAGTGTAATTTAATCTTTAATCTTTTGGGGTTAGAATGACTCTCAACAATACTTCCCTTTACTGTGGTCCTTATCACCACCTCGCTGTGCATCTGTATGAAGATCGAGAATCAATGTTGTGTCTGCGTGTGAAAAGTAAAAGGGCGTGCACGTAATGCTGGGGGATTGTGCGCGTGTCTGCATGCAGTTTATCCACTGCAAGTGTGCATCCGTTTTCATTTGCGTCCCACATCTGATTCCATGTAACCCTTACCCTCGCCAGTGGCCTGTGGGTCTGTAATAGGCAGTAATTGGTCCCAGATTGTTTTTGAGGTTTGTGTATCTGCTAGCAACTTCTGGTTAACCGAGCCACTTGCTCAGAAACTTTGATTACAGGTCTGCTATTTGGAAAAGTGGTTAGAAAACCTCAGTTCTTTATAGAAGCTACCAGTTTCTATCAGCACAGCTTATGTCAGGGGTCTGCTCGCCACATGACTTCTGTTTACATTAAAGATGACTTGATAGCCCTTTTGTTCATTTCCGACATCCAGTGAAGATACTGCATTTTTTTCTTCCTCGGCTAAACCTGTTTTATATTCAGCTTTTGCAATACAGAACTTAAGTTTATCCAGCTTGCTGTCAGATGTAGTAATGACACAATACACATGTTTGAGCTCCTGTCAGCTACGGGGTTTTCCAAGGAAACGCGCATAGACGTGGGACAGCTGTTAAAGGTTGTTTGGCAGCGTGTACCGTGACTTGAGGATTTCAGTTCAGCATCGAAACCTGCATATGTAGGACTGAAAAGTGCTCATACAGCACAATAAATTCCACGTTTTTGAGTTATCGGCGTGGCTGTATCATTTTAACAAGGTGTTTTCTCACACTTTCTTTATTGCTTCCAACTGTTTTTTGTTGTCTCAGCATACTTTTCCTCTTGGATGCTTGTTGTTTGTAGAGCGTTGTAACGTCACGTACCTTTCTGTAATGCTTCTGCAAGTGTTTTATCAAACCTATCCCAAGTCTATCACATGAAGTGTTTCCATGATAAAACCCATTATAATGAAGATTACTGAATTGTTCAGATAATAAACTCGGGCTGCCCCCCTGATCCTTATGGTCTTAGTCGACTAAGATTTCTTTAGTCGATAAGTCGTTTTTAATGCTTTTTTTCATGCTGAATGACGTATTTCCAAGAAACTTATGAGCACATCTCAGGTAAACACACGATTTAAAGTTTCTTTAAAGTTCTTTGGTCGAGGACAGTTTGCTGTTTGCGGTTATCTCAAAAGTGGAGAACTCCTAACTGAGGTTAGATATGGAAAATTAAAGTATTATGTTAAGAAAAGGGAATCAAGAACATTAACACCGTTAACATTAACAGCTTTCACTGTGAAATTAGTCCACTATATTTGCCCTTTTTATTCGTAAAGTCCCCTCTAAATGCTGCTCTTTTACAAATGAACTTATCATGCAGCAAAAGAAGTCTGTCCAAGAGAACAGGGAATGTTAGAAAATGTGATGAAATAGAGAAGAGAAAGTAGAGTGAAAGGCTTCTCCTCTTCCAGCTGTTGAACTCTGGGCTGGAATCTCGCAGGGACGTGCTAGTTTTCCCTCTTTCTGTGTTCTGTCAGGGAAATACTGCTGCACACTCACTGATACACATTCGCCGTTAAGGTGGGTTACGTAAAAGTTTAAGTTTCTGAAACTTCTCCGATTGTAGAAGAAGCCAGTATCTCGCCATGTTAGATTTTGTGTCAAAGTTAAGGTATTTACAACATTGAAAATGCCTCCTCCTATCTGTTAAATCTGTGCACAGTAGGGCTGTCCCGAATACCATTTTTCGGGCTTTGGTGAGAAATATTTGAAGGTATTCGAAGCTTTGCGTCGATGTTCTTCTGTCTGTCTCCATCTCCCCTGTGCCCAGGACAGTGCCGCCGCACTTCTGTACACACATACACACCTTTACACAACAAACAGCGATATTCGTCTGAGAATAATTAACATGAATTAATGTTGAATATATAAATAATGAATAATGTAGTGGGATTATTCCTTATTTCATGAGCTATTGGGAATTTATACTTTATTATTACATACTAGTATATAAAACAAAAAAAGCGTTTGAATACTGATTTGGAGGTCGATTACCATGGCCATGGTCGAAGCTTTGAAACATTGATGATATCTTTGCTCTACAGTACTTGTCTATTTTGTATAACTGCTCACCCCTCTGTCTTTGTTCTGTCTCACTCTCAGGTGGTAGCCGTCCCGTCCAGGTGATCATAACTGAATCTGCAAACCAACCCAACTCCCACCCCATTCAGTGGAACGCCCCCCAGTCTGCTCACATCACCCAGTACATCCTCAAATGGAAAGTGGTGAGTTTTCTGATTGACCTTCACAGTTCAACAAAGAAATGATGCCTCTTCTCTTTTTTTTTTCTAACATCCTTCATCACATTCTACAGAAAAACACTGCCAACCCATGGAGGGAGGTGATGATCCCTGGCCATCTGAACTCCTACACCATCTCCGGTCTGAAGCCGGGCATCACCTACGAGGGTCAGCTAATCAGCGTGTTGCGGTTCGGACGCCAAGAGGTCACGCGCTTTGACTTCACCACCAATTATGGATCACGTGAGTTGAGGCTGAGTTTCCAAATCACTGTTTAACCAGTATTGACAGTTTATTTGGCTACCTTTTTCCATGCAAGCCGGTTTAGGCATTGGTATTTGTTTTCTGCTTATCACTGCTTAATGTGCACTGGTTTGCAAAAAGAAATATGAAAGATGATATTGAAGACAACATCATGAAATAGCAATCATTTGTTTGCTTTTTTGTTCTGTTGGCTCCCTAAATGTATCTTTTATTTAACCGGGAACTCCTCACTGAGGTTTAAAAAGTGGTTACATTGACACGCTGTGCTCCGAGAGAGAAAGACGTCACATATGACATCACACACGACACGGAACCTAAGCCCAATTGGTCAAAGAAAGAGTTTTCCTGGGCAGGGTTGCCTTTTCTGATCTCAGAGGCAGCAAGTAGCCAACTCTCTCATTTTTCCATCTCTGTCTTTCTCTGTTTCTCCTGCAGTGGCGACATCACAAGGCGAGACCACCCAACTACCTCCTGTGGTCGACATCTCGGAGTCGGTGACCGAAATTACCTCCAGCAGCTTTGTCATCTCCTGGGTTTCCGCCTCCGACACGGTTTCTGGTTTTAGAGTAGAGTATGAGCTCAGTGAGCAGGGACAGGGAACGGGACAGGCCCTGGTGCTAGGTAAGAGCAGATACATACACATACTCAAGCATGAATACAAAATACAGTCGGGTTTTATATGAATGGCGGCAAACATATTGTGCATTGTATTTTGACCTGAGTTCAAAGAAATGGACATTTTACCAAGGCGGAGTACTCTTAATTTGACAGTGATTAAAATGTCTTAAACGTTTTTTTAGCTGCTTTAAAATGTTCTAATAAGCATTTGTTAATACAATATTTGTTTTCCTATCAGACCTGCCCCATACAGCTACCTCAGTGAACATTAATGAGCTTCTACCTGGGAGGAAGTACACTGTTAACGTCTATGAGGTAACAGATGGCGCAGAGGACCACCTCATTCTGACTACATCTCAAACCACCGGTTAGTCGGCACATCTACACACTTTCTCCCATTTCATATTCCCGTCTCTCTTCTATGAAGTTCTTTTCCGTTCTCACAGCTGCTAGACTGAAATGTTGTCTTGAATCCCAGAGCTGCAAGCGGCCTAATGAACATGTGCCAAAGACTATAAATTAAGCGATGCAGTAAAAAAAAACAAAAAACTCAGCGCTCGTAATTTTCCTTCTCACACTGACACCCCATTTGTTCCGTAGCACCTGATGCTCCCGTTGAGCATGAAGTGGAGGAGTTGGGAGAAACGTCCATGGTGATCAGCTGGGAAAAACCACTGGCTCCCATCACTGGTATGCTACTGTATGACACACGCCACAGAAAAAAATCTATCACTGTGCAGTACGCCCAATGAACCCTACGGTCTCTTCCTCCATGCAGGCTATCGCGTCGTCTACGCGCCGTCGTTAGAAGGTGAAAGCACGGAGCTGACTCTCCCCGACACGGCGACGTCTGTGACCCTGAGTGACCTTCGACCCGGGAAGTTGTACAACATCAGTATCTACGCTGTGGAGGAAAGCCTGGAGAGTGAGCCCATCTTTGTACAGGTCACCACCGCTGGAGATCCACTGCCAGGTAAAAGGCTGAGATGTGTGAAACAAAGGGGACTTAACTGCTATTTGGAAAGCTTGAACTCAGTAAGCTGTTGCTTTTTCTGTGTGTGTTTGGGTGTGTGAGAGAGAGCGTGAAAGAGAGCGTCGGGCCCAGTTAAGACCAGTTGGATGGATTCCTGGAGACGCAATCCTTAATATTTGGGTCTTTTTTCTTCTTTTAAAGGACCAATATGTAATATATTTACTTTAATAAATCATAAAATGACCATGATATGTAGGAGCGGACGGGCCACGGCTCCAATGTTTTGAGTTTGAGCTGCTGTTACCCATTTAAACGCTAGCTGTCAGGGCTACATATTGCTCCTTTTAAAGTCAACACTTGCTTCCATATGTGTATATTCAGGTTTTAGTTGCTTGGGATTTTTGTTTTGATCTCTACAACCAGCTCTAACCGTTGTCTGTGTACTTGTGCATCCTCTAAAGAGCCACTGAATGTATACCTAGAAAGGCGTAAGGGCTAATATTTACCAAAACGAAAGTATTGATTTTAAAAAGGGTGACTTCCAAGAGATTAAAATGCATCTCTTGGGAGAAAATTGCTGGCACTTTGAAAGCACCCGCAATCCTTCCAGATACTTTCACAATGATTACACCAAAGGTGATTCATTAGGTAATATTTTGATCCTTAAATATCATCATCTGATCATTTGCTCTGCTATATTTCATATGAATTTGACTTATTGCTATTGTCATGAGGGAACCCCCTCCAGAACCCTGCAAGTCGTCCTGTGGCTTAGTCACTGATCTATGTCGAAGTTTCCAATTGTTAATACTAGAAGTGAAACGTTTTTCAATGGAAAGTGAAGTCATTGAGTTCACAGCTGTTGAACTCTCATTCTGCTTGACTTTAGAGTTATGTAAAACTGTTCAGTCTGCCAGGTCGAACATGCTGTTGGGCCAGTTGAGCAGATGCTGGAAAAGTGTGTGTGCGTGTGTGTGCGTGTGTCTGTGTGTGTGTGCATGCTTGTTCGTACAGTTTGTGTGATGGACTAAAGATACATGACCTAGTTGAGAGTGTGTGCCGCCATCTTCGGACAGACGAGTGAATCCCACTCTGTAGATGTTCACTATGACCAATGGTGAAAAGTAGATCTAGTCAAGTACTGTACTTGAGACAATTTTTGAGACTTTACTTGAGTATTTCCATTTATGTGACTTTGTACTCCTACTCCTCTACGTTTCAGAGATAAACATTGAACTTTGTACATCACTACATTTATTTGACAAATTTAGTTGCTAGTTAGTTCATAGCTTCAGATTATTAATACATTTTATCAACATATAATATCTGATGTATTATTATAGATTGAGCCACACAGCAGTATAAAGTAGTTAAAATGATCTCCACCTTTACCAGCTTCAACATTAAAGTTACACATTAATGAATCAATAATTATAATCCAGTAATATAATCTATATTATACTGAAATGGGCCATTCTTCATTATGACTACTTTTACTATTGATACAAGTAAGACTATTTTGATGCCAATACTTTTGTGCTTCTACTTAAGTAAAACATATGTGATGCATGACTTTTATTTGTATTTTTATAAATCAGCAGTGAACAGGTTTAAAGTGCAAATAATCTGAGCTCTGAGTGCAGCAGGGAGGTGTTAAATTAGAGCGATGTGTAGGAGGCACCAGGGCTCTGCCCTTTGGGAAACAATGGAAACATCCAGAGCAAAGCATAGTACTAGTAGTTGAGTTACTTTGAACTTTGAATCTACATTCTCTTACCTCTCCTTAATGTCTCGTCAAGGAACAAACATCTCCCCCCTCTTTTTCGCTGCACTCTGTCCAACTCTTCTTCACAGCTGTTTACTATTTAAAGATGTTGGTGTGTATCCTGCCATCCAGTCTGTCCAAAAATTTGAAGCAGTGCAATGATTTTGGACTTCCCTTGTAGAAATTGTGTTACACACAACACATATAATATGATTATGTATATATAAACCAGTGTGGGCTCTGATGATCTGCAACATGCAAATGCATTAAATGACGTATCAAAGAGTTTTGTTATTTTAATCACCTGCAAGATGAAAACACAGCCATGAGATCATGGACACAGTAAACACTGTGAGGAGTACGTTCATCTTAATAGATATTAAAGAATGTAATTGTAATGTTTGTTTTTTTTCTATCCCCAGAAGAAGTTTCTTCTCCTACAGACCTGCAGTTCTTCGAGGTGTCCGATAAGAAAATCGTTCTGACCTGGTCCGGCCCATCCAGCGATGTCTCGGGTTACCGGGTCACCGCCCTCCCCGTCGATGAGTCTGGTTCTCCGCAGAGGGAGATGACTCTGCCGGTCAGTCAAAACTCCTACATTGAAGTGTCCCACCTACTGCCTGGAACGCTGTACCGCTTCAGCATCTACACTATTCACAACGGAGAGGAGAGTTTACCACTTATTGGGGAGCAAACCACCAGTGAGTATGACAGACACCCTCAGACCTGGAAAATGGTCTGTAATGTATAATATATGTGACTTTTACATAATGAGCTAGAACATGTGAAACCTCTGGTATGGTCCTCACAACCAAATTTAAACTATCCACATCTAACTGTGTTATTGACGTCTCTCTTTTTAGAGCCTGATGCTCCCACCGACATCCACTTCACCAACGTGACTGAGGACAGCGCTGTGATGATTTGGTACGCCCCTCGTGCCAAAATCAGCGGCTACCGTCTCTTCCTCACCGTGGAGGGCTCTAACCCCAAGCAGCTGCGCCTGCCCACCCGCCTCACTCAGTACACCCTCCTCAACCTGAGGCCCGACACCGAGTACACCGCCACGCTGCACGCAGAGCAAGACAATACACTGAGTGAAGGAGAGAGCGCTGTGTTTACCACTAGTGAGTGTCTGATGTATACACAAATGAGTGTGAAGCCCCTGTATATTTGCTCAAAGGCTGCATGTGTTTTGGAGTTTAGATTAGGGTTGGAATGATATAATAATTATACTATTTGTTTGACAAAGTGAGGGTACGACTTTATTATTCAGCGATTTTTAAAGTGTCATGTTACATGTAGGGCTGGGCGATAATTCAATATGATGATTTATCGTCTTTCAAATGGAATCGTGTCGTGATGAAATAATATATCGAGATATCATGATACACAATTACGTCATCCACATACCAACACAAAGTTCTCAGAAAATCTGATCTGAAATAAGCTATTTTGAGGGATTGTCTTATTTTTTTGTTTATTTCACAGTTACAATACATGTGGGCATTGTTACAGTGAAATAAAATGCAACCGATGCAATATATGTAGGACTACTAACCTCGAAAACCAAGATTGGTTATTTAAGATGAGTAGAGGACGCTGGTGTTATTGATACAGAAAGATAGGTGCAATCTTCTGAATATGCATGCAGTCATATGTAAATCTTCTCACTTGACATACCACGAGACAAAAACTAATCAGAACACACTTTTACTCTCTGTGTGTTTGCAGACCCGCCGATGGGCAACGCTCCTCAATTTAGCACTGATGTGACCGACACCTCCATCGTAATCTCCTGGACTCCAGTTCCCCACATTGGATACAAGGTACACTCACTGCTAATACATAACGTATATTATACCCCATCACCCACCCACATATTCATAAATCTGATGCTCCCCATTCTGCCCCTTAAAAGATATTCTTCAGATTGTTTCCTTCCTGCTGTGGAAAGCACATTCCAGTTAGTCTTGGTTTAGTGCATTGGCCCCATTGGAGTTAGATAACACGGGAACTGAAGACCTCAGGGTTAAAATGTGATTGGTCCGAATATGTCACACCAGAGATGAGAATGTTCTACTGGCTTCCATGTTCTTGGGAAAACGTTGACCTCTGACCTTTACCTCCTGTACCCCCCCCCCAATCTCTGCCATCTCTCTCACACTGTGTGCATTTATCTTTCAGCTGACGGTTCGTCCCAGTCAGGGCGGAGAAGCCCCCAGAGATGTGACCTCTGACTCGGGAAGTATTTACGTTTCTGGTCTGACTCCGGGAGTGGAGTACACCTACAGCGTCCAGCCGGTTATAAACGGCCACGAGCAGGGAACCCCGGTCACACGCCGGGTGATCACACGTAAGAATAAACCTTTTTTATTCTTGTCTTCTGTTTTCTCTGTCCCCCCAATGTCTCTTCTTTATGAATATTTACCCTTTCCTTCTCCTCTGACTCCTCTTTTTCTTCTTCGTATGCAGCTCTGTCTCCTCCTACTGATCTCAACCTGGAGTCTAACCCCGGCACCGGAGAGCTCATCGTCCAATGGAACGGGGCCGCTACACCAGGTACACACTCGGGATACAAAACCAAACCGCCGTACAGTAAAAACTGAACCATGGGCTTGTTGATCCATTGCACCACTATTAATTATTATTATTATTTCTTCAAATGTCCACTTGGACCCAAGGATGAACTGATTAGATTTTGGTGGCCAAAGGTCACTGTGACCTTACGTCTGTCCCATTCTCGTGATATCACAGGAACACCTTGAGTTAAGTTCTTCAAATTCGGCACAAACGTCCACTTGGATTCAATGATCAACTGCTCAGGTTTTGGTGGACGAAGGTCCAAAGGTCACTGTGACTTCTCAAAACACATTTTTGTCCATATCATAATGATAAAATGATGAAGTGATGACATTTTGGACAGACATGGATGTAAACTGCAACTTGACTGGTTGCCGGATTACTGCAAGGCAGTAATTCTACTTTTTCCTCTCTCTCTCTCTCTCCAAGACATCACCGGCTACAGAGTAACATGCGCTCCCACCAACGGACAGCAAGGAAACAGCGTGGAGGAGTTTGTGGAGGCGGGTCAGAACTCCTGCACCCTGGATAATCTCAGTCCAGGAGTGGAATACAACGTCAGTGTTGTCACTGTTAAGGATGATATGGAGAGCACTCCCATATCAACTATCATTACACCTGGTGAGTGAGATATAGTCCTGGGGTTTTAATGGGTGTTTGAGACCATGAGGTATGGATATTCAAACCATCATTTCAGGGTATTTGTGTCTGATTCTCATGATCATTTTGTTAGAACAGGTAAGAGCAAACTGTCCCAATTTTTGAATTAATATATTATGTTGAAAGTTAATATTTTAAAAATAACACATTAGCTTTCAACATTTAACAGATACTAGTTAGCATCACTGCTCTAACACTAATGCTGTATTACCTGTGTATATATGAATAATATTCACTGGAGACGCTTCATTGAATAACAGATGAAACCTCACCAGATGCTTATATATACCAGGAAAAGCAGCCTTGCATTAGCTCTTCCATTGGTGTGATATGTTGAGTATCTCACCCTACTGGAAGCAGACATTAACCACTTCCTCTTTCTGGCCCTTGTGTCCAACCCCTTTTCCTTCTCTTCCACCTTTGCCTCTCGTTTGTTTGGTGTTTTTTCTGTTGTCTTCTCTCTTCTTCCTCCACACCATTCGCCTCCAATCCTCCCTCCACCTACCCAGAAGTCCCACAGCTGACGGACCTCACCTTCAAGGACGTGAGCGACACCACTATCAGTCTCAGCTGGTCGCCGCTCAACACCACGGCCATCACCGGTTACAGGATCACGGTGGTGGCAGCCGGTGAGACCATACCCATCTTCGAAGACACGGTTCTGCCAACGACTGGCCATTACACCGTTTACGGACTGGAACCCGGCATCGACTACGACATCAGCGTGATCACTGTGACGGAGAATGGCGAGAGCGAGCCCACCACAGTCACTCAGCACACCTGTAAGATCCACTGAACCAAAAACATTTCCTTTACTACTACTATCCTTAACAGTACATACATACAGTTACACAAAAGAATACTGTGAAAACTCCTGTAGGCAGATAGACGGCGTTACTTGAGATGCCAGCGAGGGCGTCACAAATCACAGTGTGTGTGCTGAGTTATGTAATGTAATAAGGTTCTTGTTAACCCTGAGACATTACTCTTCAAGGCAAACCCTTTTAAGTTGCTGATGTAATTGCACAGCATGCTGTGTTGTCAGTTTAATAATCCTCTTTGTTTGAGTGTGTATGTGAGGACCATCTGGTTTTAGTTGTGGCGTTTAATCATACTGAGGCTCATTTTGCCCCCAATGCAAACACGGCTTGTTTTCTCACTTTTAAGATGTCGTAAAACTTCAGATGGATTAACACGGACACACACACAAAACACACACTCTTCCCTTAAATAGATGCTAGTGTGAATACTTTCCTCTTTCAGTCATTGCGTTCTATTTTCTCCCCTTATTTACCTCCTCACTCTTTCAAAGAATTATTATCTGGCTACTTTTTTTACTTGAGCAATAACAAAATACATTCTGCTCTCTCGTTTCAATAGCTGTACCAGCACCCACTGATTTGGGCTTTGGCCAGGTTGGACCAGACAGTATGGATGTCACCTGGGTCGCTCCCAATGTCCCCAACACCGCCGACATCGACAGCTTCCTCATCAGGTACGAAAAAAAAAAAAAAAAACTGTTCTTAAAGCTCAGTATTCGTTTATTCCTGATTCAGATGTTATCTTGAGGACACACTGGTTTTAGTACATGTAAAAAAAAACAGAACACAAAATGACTCCTTGTTGTTATTATTCAGGTATCATCCCATTGACGATGAAGATGACATTACAGAAACCAGCGCAGACGGCCGGAGTAACAACGTGGTGCTGAGGAGTAAGTTAGAGCAAAACAAAGACACACAAACAACTATATTTTGGGGCTGTCAAAGTTAACGTGATAATAATGCATTAAAGATACTGGCATCATATGAAAAGGAATCCATTGGTACCGACCATCTCATACTATCATGTCGCGAAGGAGGTTAAATAACGCTTCCAAACTTGCGCTAAATTTTGGCAAGGAAAAACTGGCATGGCTATTTTTCAAAGGGGTCCCTTGACCTCTGACCTCAAGATATGTGAATGAAAATGGGTTCTATGTGTACCCACGAGTCTCCCCTTTACAGACATGCCCACTTTATGATAATCACATGCAGTTTGGGGCAAGTCATAGTCAAGTCAGCACACTGACACACTGACAGCTGTTGTTGCCTGTTGGGCTGCAGTTTGCCATGTTGTGATTTGAGTATATTTTTTATGCTAAATGCAGTACCTGTGAGGGTTTCTGGACAATATCTGTCATTGTTTTTTGTTGTTAATTGATTTCCAATAATAAATATATACATACATTTGAATAAAGCTGCATATTTGTCCACTCCCATGTTGATAAGAGTATTAAATACTTGAGAAATTTCCCTTGAAGGTACATTTTGAACAGATTAAAAAATGTGTGAATATTTTGCGATTAATCGCGATTAGCTATTTTAATCGATTGACAGATATATTATATTTATGTCTTTTTCCCTCTCCACAGACTTACTGCCTAACACAGAGTATCTGGTGAGCGTGGTGTGTGTGTATGAGGAGAGAGAGAGCTCACCCGTTGTCGGCACCCAGAAAACAGGTGAGTCCAACATGATCTAATTTAACAGCAATGGTAAATCAGTTCAGAAATAGGTATCAAAAAGCACAGATGCTGTAAATTTGAGTATTTAGGTGATCTTTTCAAAACATGTTTTGCCTTTTATGATTAAAGATTTTTTTGCTGCACCTTCATGCATCCTTCTCTGTATCTCCCAACCTTTTTCAGCTCTGGATTCACCAGTCGCCCTGCGTTTCTCTGAGATCTTCACCAACTCCTTCACCATCCACTGGCTCGCCCCTCAGAGCAAAATCACCGGCTACCGTATGCGTTACCAGATGGTCAGCGGCGGCAGGACCAAGGACGAGCGTCTGCCCCCATCCAGGAACCACTTCACTCTGACGGGACTCACTGCAGACACGGAGTACCTGGTCAACATCTTCGCAGTGAGCGGGACCCAGGAGAGCCTGCCGCTCAACGGGAAACAGAAGACAAGTATGAAATCCTGATTTCATACTTGATTTCCTTCAGTTACTCACAATGTTATCATGTTTATTTATCTTTTTGTTTCTGGCTCTTCACTCTCTCTCTCCAGTCTCTGATGCTCCCACTGACCTGGAAGTGCTGGACTCCTCCCCCACCAGCATCACCGTCCGCTGGGACGCCCCACCTGTCACCGTGCGCTACTACAGGATCACTCACGGAGAGTCCGGTGAGTTTGTTTTTTGTATTTCTTTTCTTTTTATAGTTCATACAGTGTTCACTTATTGTGGAAATGTTGTGTTTGGTCTGTTCATCAGTCTATTGAGTATTCAAATATTGGTTTCTCTAACATTTATCACATTATCGTTCTCTATCCAGGGGGTCACAGTAATCCTAAAGAGTTCACAGTGCCCGGCTCTCAGTCCACTGCCACAATCAATAACCTGAGGCCTGGTACTGACTACACTGTCACCGTCTACGCTGTGACTGGTAGAGGAGACAGCCCCGCCTCCAGCACTCCAATCTATGTCATGCACAAGACAGGTACACACACACCCAGAGATAAAACACAGTCACCAATTTTTTTGTGATTATCCTGCCCCCCTCATGTTTCCATTCCACTCACAGCTTTCTCCTCTTCATCTCTCCGTCCTCCTCTCCTAGGCGTCGACTCTCCCTCTGAGATGGAGGTGATGGACGTGAAGGACAACAGCGTCACAGTGAAGTGGAGCCCCGCCCAGGGCCCAATCAAGGGATACAGGGTGACCGGGGTCCCCAGAAATGGACAGGGACAGTCTTTCACCGAGGTGGTAGCTCCAGGTATGAAGTGTTTGTCAGTATTTTAAAGTTTGAATAGACTTAAACTTGTTCTGGCTTCTAATGTCTCTTTTTTCCTTGTTTTTGTATCCTTGTCCTTCTCTTTTCCAGACCAGACAGAGATTACTTTCTCAGGACTGATGCCCACAGTAGAGTACGTTTTGAGCGTATATGCTCTTGGACAAGATGGAGAGAGCTCTCCACTGGTGGTGAATGCTATAACAAGTAAGGGATTGCTTTCTGCAAAGATATTTGTGAAATATTGTTTGCCAAAATTGGAAAAACATCCTGTCCTCTTACTTCTCTAACCTTGCCACCCCTTCTCTCTGCTCCCATCACCTTTTTAGATGTAGACCGTCCCAAGGACCTGACCTTCTCAGACATCGACTCCACCTCGCTGCGGATCACCTGGGACAGTCCTGAGGGAATCGTCACATCTTACCGGGTCATGTATTCAAGTCCGGAGGAGGGTGAGAGAGAGCTGCGTCCTGCTCCCCGAGGAGATGCTGAGTCTACGACCATCTACGGTCTGCAACCCGGCACTGAATACACCGTGAAGGTCATCGCTCTGCACGACGACACAGCCAGCACGCCACTGGTTGGAACACAAGCTACAGGTACGGAAGGAAATGATTTTTAGTTGTTGAAAAATGTGATGCAGAGAAGAAAAAGTGAAAAATAAAGTTCAGAAACCAAACACAAAGTGAATTTTGGTCACATTGTATAAAAGTGTAAAATCCTTTATTCTGACTCGACCGTGTTCGATGAGCTCTGTTTCCCTCTAACCCTCTTTTTATTTCCTGTCCTCCTCCAGCCATCTCATCCCCCACCGACCTCCAGTTCTCCCAGGTCAGCCCTACCTCCTTCACTATGCGCTGGGCTGTGCCAGGTCAGGAGAACCGACTAAATGGCCTGACTGGCCTCACGGGCTACCGTGTGGTGGTGAACCCAAAGAACAAGAGCGGTCCTACCAAGGAGATCAACCTGGCTCCGGACGCCACACAGGCACACATCCCTGGACTCATGGTGAGTGTGGGTGTAGCATCCCTATAGCCGAATGACGGTCTAACTATCCAACTGATGGTTCGCAAACTTTATTTGCTCCAAAAACAATATACTGCGACCACATTGTGAACAAACCGTAAGGAGAAAACAAACAAAAACAAAAAGTGACCATTTTTATCTTTACACAAATGATAAGCTCTGATTGATGGCAGACTCATACCTGTGGGTACACATGCATACATATGCATGATTGCAGCTGCAGCCAGTATACTTGAACTCAGTCCTGTGGAGATTGTGCAACACTGTGAGAGACTGAAGTGTCTTTTTCTCCATCTCCCGTAGGTTGCAACTGCCTATGAAGTCCATGTTTATGCTTTGAAAAACTCCCTGACCAGCAGGCCAGTCCAAGGAGAGGTCACTACCCTGGAGAGTGAGTTTGTAACTCATAAATTGTGATATTATGAAAAAAATAATTCATTGTTTTGATTCATGAAAACAGACGGATAGTTCTTGTGTTGTGCAAAAAGACCATTCTTGTCCCTTACTTTCTCGGTCTTTCCTCGTCTACTTCAAGACATCAGCCCCCCTCGCCGCGTACGTATCTCCGATGTTAACGACTCCTCCATCACCCTGACCTGGCGCTCCAAGACAGAAACCATCTCTGGCTTCCTGGTTGAGGCCACTCCCACCACCTCCTCTACAGGCTACATACCCATTCAAAGGACCATTGGCGCCGACTCACGCTCATTCACTATTACAGGTACACAGATGTGAGAATGTGCAAGCATAGATGTAGTGTAAACCCACAGCTGTAAGAATAATGAGGAATTCAATCATATCAGATTGTTAATATTAAGCGCACACAATCCCTCACTGAGCTGTCACTGTGTCTTCACTTCAGGTCTGGAGCCAGGCACCAATTACAAGATCAACATCTATACACTGAAAGGGAACGGACGCAGCGCTCCTCTCACACTCACTGCCACCACAGGTAACCATTCAGCTCTATCCTACTGTCTTAGTGTCATTAGTTTGAGTGTTACATCTTTGCCGTGATGGCAAGAAATGTGTGTGTATATATATATATATATATATATATATATATATATATATATATATATATATATTTATTCTTCTGCTCTAAAAAAAAACAAACCAATAAATTAAAGGTACAGTGTGTAGGATTTGGCGGCATCTAGTGGTGTGGTTGCAAATTGCAACCAACTGAGCACCCCTCCTCCTTTTCAAGACTGCGGTAACGTGGAGAGCGATAAAGTGAACTGTGGTAACGCCGGTCGCCTCGCCCAGAGGCTATCCTTACCATAATAGCACTACTTTAGGAGCAACGGAAGTCAGACGGCGGTACCACGGTTTTGCACTCTGCGGCTCACGTCACCGCTGTTTCACAATATTTATATATATATCTATTTGTAACAGCAAAAACTTCATTAATGTGGATTCCAGTGTTCAATCAGGAAAATTAAGCTGATAGCAGCTTGATCTTACGACAACTTAATGAAGTGTGCTTCAAATTTTAGAATAAAAATATCACAAACCAGCATTATAATATTTTCAGATTCACTATAATTTGTGAATATAACATTTTTACCCTCTTTAGTTGTCAGTTTGTTTACCCTTACATAATGCTGAGTGGACAAACTTCATTACATATAATTCAGTATTTTGGTAATTTGCAGATGTTATTTTATGTTTCTTTATTAAGTGTCTAATGACATGTAGTTTTTACGAGTACTTACTTATTTGTCTGTCTCTTCCAGCCAAACCGTTGGTCGTCCCGCCCACCAACATCCGCTTTACCTCCCTGAACCCGAACAGCATCTCTTTCACCTGGGAGTCGTCACGCAGCCCAGGGGTTACCGGGTATTATGTCACCTATGAGGAGGCCGGGGGTTTGCCTCGAGAGGTCATCCCCAGACCACATGCAGGCCAGACCTACACCATCATCAATGGTGAGTGTGGAGCATGACATTTACTGTACACAGTAAACAAAATGGAACATACGTACATGCAAATACATTGATTAAAAAAATTTGGCAAATAACAAATGTTTGTAACTTTTTTGTGTATTCGTTAGGTCTGAAACCAGGAACGGAGTACGTCATTAAGATTGTGGCGCTGCAGAATGCTTTGAGAAGCACAGCTCTCGTGGGCAAAGCCAGGACACGTAAGTTCACCCACCATCCACCTGCTGGCATGAATGGCCCCTTGCAAACTTCAGATCTTTAACTTTTTTCTTTTATTAAAGTGAAGATTGCTCCCATGTTGAAAATATTCAAGACATTGTGACAATGTCAAAAGACTCCACTATCATTTTTGAGAAACAGGGCATTGACGGAAACTGTATCCCTATCATCCTTTCTTAGATTATGATATTCTGAAGTATTACATACAACTGGTGCTGCTGTGGAATAATAAAACTAGCAACTATTAAGTCTTCCCACAAAAGAGTTCATAAAACTATAAAATACAACATTATGGGCTGTTTTTATATTACCCACTTTCAGGAGTTGTGCCAAGAATTGCACTATTTAGGTGAGGTAATCTCGTGTCTCCACTCGAGGAGAGAGCTTGGTCTGATAATGCTGATTTGTTGTAATGAAGAAAATAACTTCTCTCTTCTTTAAACTTATTTTTAACTACATCAGACATTTAAGCCATAACAGAATGAATTGTTTCTGTTGGCAACAACATTGTCAAAGTCACAAGTAATAAGTAATCTTTCCCACATTTTAACAATTGCCATATGTTTCAGCGCTATGCTCTGCTGCCCTCTGCTGGCTGTCTAACTGCTGCTAATGTAGAATTACAGCATATAGCCCTTGACACAACCAACCAGGTCGCAACTATAGCCTGTACTGGGATCAAATACACACCTCATTATACATCAGTCTGTGTCTGGGCTTGTATGGATCCATCAGAAAGATTTTTACACTTTAAAATCATCACTATATTTTGGTTTTCCTGTTGAAAAAAATTTGATAACTGACTATTTCCCAGAGAACACAACCATCTTGTGTTTTCACCTGCTAGTGGATCAGTGCATTTGCTTTGCCTTACTTGCTTATAACAGCCATGTGTCTCTTGTCCAATCAGAGCCAGTTCCAGATCATCAGCTGTTGGTCCCCGAGCTGCCACAGCTTCCTGTTCCTCACCGACCCACCACTGACATCCTGGATGTCCCCGAGGCCTTCAATGACAAGATGTAAGAACCGGCATAATCATAATGAAATTATTAATTAAGCACAAACATGCAAGACCAAGAACACCTCATTTTTTTCCATTCATTTTCCCATTTGCATCTCCTGTTGTTATTCTCTCCTCATCGCTCTCTCTCTCTTTTTGTGTCCAGTTTTGACACCAACCAGGTTCACTTGGCTGGTACTAGTGGCCAGAACATACCGGGCCAGCAGGGCCAGCACATCTACACCGAGTACCAGAACCTGGGCCCTAACAACGGACTCCATGGCCCCTTCAGTGGACACAGAGAAGGCCAGAGACCGACTCTCAGAGAGCCTCTGATCTATATTCCGGTAGCAGGCCCTGATGGACACAGAGTACCCTTGGTCAAGGTGTGTGAGACTTAAGTTATCTGTTGTAAATCTTCTCCAGAAATATTGAACTTAAACAGAAGCTAAAAAGCAGGGTTACTATAACATTAGCTGTCAATCCTTTAATATTTAAAATAAAAGTGTATATATGCTAAATTTTTGTTGATTTTATGACCTCACATTATCTCTGTACTCTTATGTTTGATCCTGCAGGTGAGCGACGGTCCCCTGCCAGGTCTTGCATTTGGTTTCCCTGACAACGAAACAGAGTTGCCCCAAGAAGCACAGACAATCACAACCATCTCCTGGTCTGGTGTCCCTCACACTTCAGAGTATGAGGTGTCCTGTAATCCCATTACACACCTGGAGGAGGGAGGCTTTCAGGTATATACACACACACATAGTCACAGATACACACATATTTACTGCTGGAGAAGTAAAGACCTCTTATTAACTTTCTCTTCCTCCATATAGATGCGTCTTCCTGGCACCTCAAACAGTGCCACGCTGATTGGATTGACATCCGGAGCTTCCTATAACGTCGTAGTGGAGGCCATGAGGGGCGGGGCTAAAGAGAAGGTTTTGGAGGAAGTCGTAACCGTTGGCAACGCTGGTACAGTAGTCCACTCTGACCACTCTCACCACAATAAAGATTAATGCTTATTTTCAGGTGCATACTCCCCAAAAAAGCCCAGTTTGCTCTGATTGGTCAGCTGACCCACTGTTGTGATTGCTCAACCAAACTCTTCAGACTGTGCTCCGGCTCCGCTCTAACTAGCTTTGTTTAAGGCCGTATTAAACTAGCCGCTAGGCAGGTATTATGCTTAAGTGTTACTTGGTGACATCACCACGTTACGGAAAAAAAGGCAGGTTTAATATATTCTTTAATATGTTTAAAGTTTAATATGCATTCCTATGTAGCACATGTATACACAAAGATGTATTATTAGTTAATCGTATAAAATCTTATTATGAATAGTGACTGTATAGAGACACTATAATAAATGTTTTAACAATGATTTAATATGAACAATTTGATGACTATAACGTTTAAATCAAATGATAGAGCATAATGTGTGCATCATCTATCTTTGTGAAGGTAAACCACATCAGATGGCTCTGTTCTCAACACATTTCTTCCATCCCTTAGTTCCAGGTGACATCCCCATTACCGGCAACCGGGACGTGTGCTACGACACGTTCACGCAGACCTACCAGGAGGTGGGCTCCGAGTGGGAGCGCATGTCTGAGACGGGCTTCAAGCTGTGGTGCCGCTGCCTGGGGCTGGGCAGCGGACACTTTAGGTGTGATTCATCCAGTGAGTGAGCTTAATAACCCCATCCCAGCATGCTTTGCAAACAACACACCATGGAATTAGAAAACATAATAATTCTATGTGATTTACTCAAAGAGGAATTTATAAGAGGATCATAGACAAAACTGAAAAGACTTGTTGGAGTTATGTGGGACACGAAACAATGTTTTACGTCACGCACTTTATAAATTCCTGAGCTACAGTTCAAAAGCCATAGAATTGTTCTATGTGCAGCAACACGCAGTACTAAAGTGACGGCATGGGCAGCCTTAGCAACGGTAACTAGATCATTTATAGCAGACTGTTTAATTGAATATAGTGTGTTTGTGGTCTGCCCATGTTGGTTTCTCTGATCTGCCTCTTTAACCTGTGACAGAGACAGCTAAACTAACTGGCCAGCTTCAGTCTCAGTTATTTGTATTGTCCTAACATGTAGTTAACACGACAATACCAGAAACTGAGATCATCATCCATCACCCGCCTGTATGTCTATGTGTGCGTGTCTCCACTGGGACAATGTGTGTATTCAACTGGGAACCAGAAAAACTCACTCAGACTACTGTCTAATTTTTTGAAGGATGGGATCACATGTTGTTTGAAATACAAATGTATTTTTTGCAGATTGCGTTTTATGTTTGTTTTACAGATGTTGTTGAATTTGGCTGTGTGGAAAAATCAGTTTCTGTGAATCTTTATCTGCAATGTGAAAAGGAAAAATTTGACCTTTGGAATTGCTCTCCCCGTCTTTGCCATTTCCGATCCAACTTTCCTCCCTCTCCACGCCGTTCTCATGCGTTTCTCTTCTCCCTCCCTTTATACTCTCTTTCGCTCTCTGTCTCTTACGTCTCCTCCCTCCTTCAGAGTGGTGTCATGACAACAATAATAACTACCGCGTCGGAGAGAAGTGGGATCGCCAGGCTGAGAACGGTCACATGATGAGCTGCACCTGCCTGGGCAATGGCAAGGGAGAATTCAAATGTGAACCCCGTAAGTATAGACTGGCACACACACACACACACAGAACTAGGCCTATACTCACTGAGACGTCAGGCTTGTGATACAGGATGGTTCCTGTATATTTATTCTTTCAATTCTTTCTCACTTTGCCCATTCATGTCTGTTATGAAATTAATTGAGAACTGATCTTTGATATGAAACTCTCAACCTCCAGATGAGTCGACATGTTTCGACGATGGGAAAATGTACCATGTGGGAAACCAGTGGCAGAAGGAATACCTGGGCGCCATCTGTACCTGCACCTGCTATGGAGGACAACAGGTGTGTAACACAAACCTATTCAGTGCTGCCTTGTGGGTAATGTTGATGCGTACTACGATCAGAACCTGCATTATGGAGTCTTTGTGTTCAGACTGTGTGAGCATCAACCTCTCCCTCCTTCTCTTCAGGGCTGGCGTTGTGAGGACTGCAAGAGGCCGGTAGGACACACTGATGTGGACGCTGACCTCCTTCAACCTGTTCATTCAGATGTCTTCGACCGGTACAGAGAAAACGCTCTACGCAAACTGGTCAGTGTCTCACTATAAGTTTTACTATTAATATTCTGCTATTATTAGCCCTACCCACTATGAAAGCATTAAGTGTTCAATTCAGCATAGATTTGGTGATCTGTAATTTCTCATTGATGTAGAGGATGTTGCTGTGAATCCAGTCAAAACTAATAAATCACAACATCTCTTCTCTCTTTTTGCCCTTCCCTCCTCTGCTCTCCAGAACATCCAGTGTCCGATTGAGTGTTTGAGGCCGGAGCTGCTCGCAGACATTCACACCCCATCAGATTAGAGAGGAGGAGGAGGAGTATTAGTAAAGGAGGATGAAGAAGTGAGACCCCTTACAGCGTCGCTACCACTTCAAGAAGGAAGCCTCCTCCTGTTTTCCCTAAAAGAAGACATTTCCATCAGATCTGTGCCTTTTTAAAGGTTCCCTCACCAAATTTAAGTGCCTTAACGAGACTTTTCTACACCAACCTCTGTGCCTTTTCAAACATCTGTCCAACCTTTCATGTTTCTTCTTCAGTAGAAAGAAGGAATTCTTCATCCGAGGAGTTTTTGACATCAATCTGTTAGAGCACAAATCCTGCTGCTTTATCACCTCAATCCTGCCTATAGTATTGACACACGCACACACACACACACACACACACACCAGATGCAGTATTGTTGTGTATTTTTTACTGTTGCTTCGGGACTTTTTTTGAAAACATTCCATGACGATTATCTTCCTTTGACCACGTCGAAACACACCACTTCAAATGCGTCTGATTTTTTATAATTATGTTCCCTGATAATAACTGTTGTTACATTTTGAGTCTCACTGTGACTAATGTTTATTCAGACAATATTTAGGTAATGGTACAATGCATTTTCTTGGTCCTTAGACATTTCCAAATCAGCCAAGGAATTTCCAAAGTCATGCAGTATTTACTTTGTTGGCCGAAACAACTTTTACAGTCGTCTCAGCTTGACTTAGACAAACCTGACCATCGCAGTCAGATTTAAATTAAATTGATTAGACAGTTTTTATTATCTTGGATAATCAGCATTCTTTGATTATTGTTGTAAAAGACGTACAATACTGTCAGCGTCCTGCTATTTTGATGAGCAGATCAACGGGTCACTAAG
Source organism: Sebastes umbrosus (assembly GCF_015220745.1). Taxonomy (NCBI): domain Eukaryota; kingdom Metazoa; phylum Chordata; class Actinopteri; order Perciformes; family Sebastidae; genus Sebastes; species Sebastes umbrosus. The sequence goes on from NC_051281.1 coordinate 8,023,755, forward strand.
AGTTCTCTTTTAAATTACAAGAAATTCAAAACAACAAACTTTCCTTAAAAAGATAAGCACTGTTACTTTTGAGTTGGTATTAAAAAACGTTGCCTTGCTATTATTACAGGATAGGCTCTAGAAGTCACCATGTAGATGTGATTCTGTGATCTGTAATGTGGGTATTTTAAAAGATACATAAGGTATAGTGCCTATGAAATGTATAAAGCAAAAGCTGACTGACCAAAAGTGAAACTGTTATTTCGAAAAAAAAAAAAATGTTGGCCTTTTGGAAAATTCACCATTATTTCCAAGTGAAATGCATTTTAATTACATAAATGTTTTGTATTTTTTTGTTTATTTTTTTTAATTCATTTCTTTTATTTATCCCTTTTATTCAGGCATTTTGTTCAATGCTTTTTTGGGGTGTACACTTTATTTTTTGATTAACTTGTTTTTATATTGTTGGTGCCAAAATCTGAACTACTGTGGACTGAATATTTTTAATAAACGGACAAAATCCAAGCCGAATGTTGTCTTTATTTGGTTGTTTGACAGAAAGAAAATATAAATCAATAACCTTCTCTCAAAAGGACATTGTTTATGGTCTTGTCATGGACAATAACAAAGATGACTTTCTGGGGAATAACATTCTCATGGGGATTCTTAATTCCGTGATGTCATGTATGACGTCACAGGGGATGTCAGCAGTACTACACTGCCAATTAAACATCAATTCACAGATAGTCTGCGCTAAATTAAAGTCAAATGAATTGATAAAGTTGTTGCATTCAGTTTGTTGCATCAGGTTTCATTGACATGCCGTGCTCCGTACTGCCTCTGTTGTAAATACTGTGTGTAGTCTGGCTGATTACATGATGCATTTAAGTGAGAACTGCTTGTAGTAATCCTGATGACGTCACAGAGTTGATTAGTACTTGAGTAAATGTACTTAGTTACATTCCACCACCAGTTGAGAGAGAGATAGAGAGAGAGAGAGAGAGAAAGAGAGAAAGAAAAACAACCTAAAACCCCCCCAAAAAAGACCCATATGCCGGATTAACATCTGCAGGGTAGCTGCTGCAGCAGCTCACCCTGACAGCTTTTCCCTGAGTGGCTCCTGTGAGCTCAAGCTTGAAGCTTAAGACTCATTATCAGAACCACTGAGAGGCGACTACAATGGAAACCACTGTAGGGATATCTCAGGTGAGACTAGCACTTGCCTGGCATACACAAGCGGGTGATTTGAATGACAGAAAGGGTCCTATAAGTAAACTTTTTTGGGAGGCCCGTGACGTCACATAGGACATCACACATGACACGGAACATAAGCCCCGTCCAATAACTTGTACTGCTGACATCCCCTGTGACGTCATACATGACATCACGGAATTAAGAATCCCCATGTCACATTCTCGTTCTGGAATACAGTACTATATCAACTTCACTAAACCACAGTGGAGGTAATCCTGTGTAATGCAGATTTTACAGTATAGTCAAGACCTTTTAATGTAACATTTAAATATATTCTGAAGGCCTATCTGTAAATTATAACATTTGATTGTAAATTGATCAGTATTTACATCCAAATTGAGTATGAAAAACAATTTACAAAATGTACAATAACAGATCTCCCACCTGGAGGATGCGGAAGTTTAAAACACAAATAACCGAACAGTATAGTATTATTACATAAACTGGGAAACAAAAGTTCGGAAACTTGTGTTTGGTGGATTATTTCTCTGTTGTTACAATGCTTATTGGCATTGTATTTTACATCGTTGGAAAGCTTGTTTATTTACCTTCACAATGATGTCCAACTTGTAAGGATCATGCATTTGTGGGATGAGCAGCACAGCTGATTATGTGGGTAGTGCCCAAGAAAAATTTGCCACATATTATTACATATATGTACCATAGGGGAGCAATATTAAACATGAAAAAAAGTAGTTTTTCAACACAGGATTTATTGAAGTATTCACCTTACAAAAAAGACATTGCATTTCTTCTTTTAGTCATGGAGGGGAAAAGCCAAACAAAGTCTCTGTTGGATTAGAAACTTAAACCAAGTATGAGAATACATCAGGAATACCATGAAGCCATTTCATTGCATGTAGGCCTACTGTAGTACTAACAGCACAACTGTCATGGCTCCAGGACAAACCGACTACAAAGAATCTGTTTACTTTTAGAGGGAGGTGTCAGAGACTGAAGGCAATTTTCTCTTTGTCTTAACAAACCTGACGAAGGAGAACAACTGGTATCACTGATCGTGTCACATCATAACTGAAATTATATCTCTCACCTCAGTATTTGTTATTTTGAGTTAAGCAATGTGGACGGAAGACATTGGACTTAAGACAGATGTGACGTCTAACCCGGCTGCATTTAGTATTCCCTTTAAATTATTAAAACCATCTGAGGGGCTACACACTGATCATCCTACCTAATAATCAAACAACTGCAGCTGTTGAGAAAAGGTTGAAAAATAAATATCAAGCAGGCCGAACACTCAAACGGTCCACAGTTTTTTGTCGCATTCTCTTTCGGACGTTGAAATCAATCAGGCAAATCGAAAGCCATCATTTTGTAGTTGACCTATGAAATTCATTACATAAAGTGTTCCCTTTAAGAAAGCATAGTCAAGTCAGGACCACGGTCAAAACATGATCTGAAACCCAGCGGCCATTGCTAAATTATGACTGGCCAAGCTGTTCCCTTTGCTATGAAACAAAGTAACTGTACAAACAGGTTTAAAATCAACTTAACACTTTGTGAAGATGGAGTTCAACACTAAGACCTTAGATTTACTGCTGGAAAATTCCCTGAATTACAGCCTAGATATTATACAACCATTAAAAAGTTTCAGCCGTACCCACTCTTATTTGTACTACAAATCTTGGTGTAGTATTTCAGCAATTATATGAAAGCATACAGATGAATGGTGGTCTTGTGGCGACAGAAAAGCTTCAGCCTGACTGGAAGCATGAGTCTTTGAGAAGGGAATGAGAAACACCTCGTAATCCTGCTTTAACAAACAAATCCTCAGTGGACTTTAGCAGCCAACTCATTAAAAAAAACCCAGCTATTCTAGGTAATCCACATCGCATCTCCAACTCTGCATGGTTTGACCTGGACAGGAGGAATTCATCATCATAAAAGAAATACTGAAACATTTTCCCCAAATGTGTTGATTTGTGAAAATCAATATGTGCAGTTTATAGGAGGGAATCAGAAGCATCTTATTAATAGGACAGAATCAGTGTCTGGTTCCCTACACCTGCCAGGTACCTCCTGCAAATGTCTACATATGTTTCTATGTATACAACTATGTGCACACTGGTGTGCACATAGTTGTATACATAGAAACATATTAATAGTAATTAATAATTAGACGTAACGATGCGGATGCCAGTCCTGAGCTCCTATTGGCCGCTCTGGCCCAGTCTCTTTGTGTAAGCCTCCCAGCCTGCCTTTCTGTACGACTCAGCAGCTTTCAGCCTATCGGGGGCCTCCAGGATACCCCGACCGACGATGATGACATCAGAGCCTTTGTTGCAGAGGACTTCCTCTGGGGTGGCGTACTGTTGACCCAACCCGTCACCTGGAAGAGAGAAGGGATGGGTGAGGAGGGGAGACCGGGGAAGAGGGAGGTTGTTGAGGAGTATTGATAGCAGGCCCAGAAATCATTTCTTGTACTAGATCTCCTCCTTGTGTCAAAGCTAGAACGCAACGGAACGACGCTTATTCATATAATTAAGTGCTTGAAGATCCAATCATCACTAAAGCGTATGTCATGCAAGAGAGCCTATATGAAACCAACTAGAATGGTCAAAGTTGTCATATTGACATTTAAAGGCTTTCTAGCATCAATCAACTATTAGCTATGTAAAGATATAGTGGAATAATGTCTACCTGAGCAGAGAATGAAGTCGCTCTCCCTCTGTGTGTCCCTCCGCTGTCGCCATGTTGAGAGCCATGAGGAGGCAATAGAAATGCTCCCAATCTCTGCATTTAGCACCTTTAACGTGTGTTGACTGATTCACGACGTGAACTTATGCATCGAGTAAACATAGCACCTTAAAAGTTGCCGGTAGCTGCCGGTAACCTTTGAGCAGCACGGTGAATTAAATTATTTTTTCTTAGTCTAGTAAGTAAATTAAATCATTCAAAAGACAAACTGCATTTGGTCTTTGCAAACGGAAAAGATGTACGCCTTTATTTGCTTATAGCGCTGGAAAAGTGAGACCCGATCACAAGTGGTCACTCGAGACACATGTCAGATTAAGAATATTGAAGTTGAAGTGTGTACGTATGCATCTATACAAGTGTGTATGTCCTTTTAAAAACAAATTAATTACCTGTAAATATAAACTTGTGAATGTAAATTACAACATTTCTAGGAAAACAAATACAAAGAAATCTAAGTCAAAAAATAATGAAGTCAAACGTTACCTCCAGCCTGCATCTGCACCCCGGGGGTCATGTGGATGATCTCCGGCCTCTTGGTGATCTTAGAGCCACAGATGAACCCAATCACAAAGTCTGAGTGCTCCTCTGCCATCGTCAGCTGGAAAGATAATAGAGATAAACTGTAAACTGGGAACCCTGAACAATGGACTATACATCTGAGTAAACTTAGACAATGCAGAGACATGCTTACCACCGCCTGTGTGTATTCACCAGTAGCCAGTGACCCCTGGGAGCTCATCTGTGCTATGAGCAAACAGCCTCGGCCCAGAGGCTTTCCTACAGCACTGAGGCCCTTCACCACCCCGGGCCCCGGCACCACATGGGCATTCACTATGTGGGACCATGATGAGATCTGGTACAAACCACCTGGGACAAAAATTGGATGAAGATACTTAAAATATTAACATTTTTTTTTTTTTTTTCAAAAGTCATCTTGAAGACAGATGTATTTCATACACAAGTCCTCTCACCTTCATACTGATGCTTGACTGTGTTCCCAATGTCAGCAAACTTGCGATCTTCAAAGATGAGGAAGTTGTGTTTCTCAGCCAAAGCCTGCAGTTTCTGGCTGAAGGCCACTGTGTAGTCCTGTTAGCAGACATGAGAAGAGCATTAGGATCATTTGTCGTGACGGCGTTCTTCTCCTTTGTAAAATATGGACTTGGTTTCATGCCGACCTTTAGGATGTCTACGTGGGTCTTCAGCATGCAGATGTTGGGGCCGAGAGAGTCGGCCAGCTGGAGGAGCTCCTCGCTGCTCGTCACATCGGCGGACACGCAGAGGTTAGACTGCTTCTCCTCCATGGTCGTCAGCAGCTTTGACGCCAGAGGGTGGACGTCTGCAGACAAAAATGCAATATTCACTATGTAAATGTATAAATGCTTTAAAAAGATCACTAAAATCATGCCCCAAGAGTGGATAATATGCCTTTAAAGTTGGATGTAACCTTGCAGAGGCATTACTGTACTAGTGCTGGCCACTTGACTAGCTCGAAAGACTACATACTTGGAAGTTTGGCTCTGTCTGCATAGCTCAGCTCCACGTCCTGCTCCACACATGGCTTCTTGGTGGCAGGAACCCCGTTGCCATTCCCGTCCTTGGGGCTGAAAGAGGCAAATGTTACTTAGAAATTGTCACATGTAAAGTATGCGTTCAAACACACACAAACTACGCGGCTGTACCTGAAAGTGTTGTTGTCCTGGATGAACTTGCGGACGCTCTGGGCTGTATTGGCGTCGATGCGTTCGGCTGCCAGCAGCACGTTGAGCAGCTCGGACATGGAGATGATGGGATGGAGGCGGATCCCCTGAGAAGCCAACATATTTAAACCACCTTGCTCTCTGTCCATTAGTACTACGGCATCTGTCACCTGGAACCGGTAAAAGATTTCAAAAGACGATTATCACCACTGTGTTGCCCTTGGTGACGTTACTACAGTGATCATTCAAACAAAAAAAAAAAAACATCATTTCTACTGTGATCTTTTTTTGATAGTGCACCTTCAGTCCCCCTTTGTAGAGCACCTCAGCCGTCTCCAGGATGCTGCTGCCGCTGGTCACCGTGTCCTCAATGATCAGACATGTGTCCCCCTCCCGAAACGAGCCCTCCACCATACGCTTGGTTCCTAGAAGGGATACACAAGGAGTCTTATGAGTCCCTATTCTAGACAAACTTGAGTCATTGTGTCACTTTTACTCTAATTCAAGGCCTTGACAAAGTCATCTTCCAATGGAGTAAATGTTTCTGCTGATTCACACGTATACATAGAGGTTGTCTTAGAGGAGAGGGAAACTTGACTTTCTAGATTTTCTAGAATTGTCTTGTTAGCTCTCAGTAAGTATTTGTCTTTGATGGTTGACAGAAAAGACCTGCTATAGCATCACTGGTAAGAGTTGTGGCATTAGTGAACATTTAATCTATACAGAGCAAGCCCCCAGGTAAAGCGCCAGGCTGTGAATCAAATTTTCATAGTGGCCAAACTGCGGTACTACAACTTCCGTGTCATTGGGCCCAAAAAGACTTTTCCCCATAGACTTACATTGGGAAAGAGACGTCTGTAACTCAGCGGATACATTTTTTTGAGGTTAATGAACTTCCCAGTATGAACACTTGAATAGTCCTTATTTAAATCATTAAGTCCTAAAAGAATACAGAGTTATTTCCCTTCTTCCATTCATGTGAATGAGTTCCAGACAAAGGACTGGGAGGCGGAGTTAAAGGAAACGCTACTGCGCCTGCTCTATGGGCCCAATGGATGCGGAATATCGCCGGATGACACGGGTACTTTATCACTCAGCGGTCGAGCCATTTGGGCTTCAAGCGCCACTGAGCAACCCTCCTAGGAATGAACGGGAATCCGCCTCTCCAGTTCCTTTTATACATCCATGATATGGAGCAGTGCAGCAGCTCCACATGGCATCAACGTATCATAATGGGTGAAAATAATAATATGGATCTTGTTATATTTGGAAAAACAGATCATTTCTGCTTCTTAAATGATCTTAGGATCTGATACATATCACTATCCAGATCAAAATGGGACAAACATCCATCCCTTCCATCCAAACAAAATGTCTTTCTTGTGGTTTGATCAATACTCTTGAACGTTTGATAAATAAAGCTGGCCTAGTCGTCCGGCCACCCACCATAGTCCTTGGCCTCCTTCCGCCTGATGAGCATCGGCAGTTCATGTCTGGAGCAGATGATGGTGGCCATAGGCAGGGCTGTGTAAGGAACCCCACACACTGAGTCAAACTGGAGCTCCTCTTCCAGCACTCGCTGGTAGATGAGAGTTGACACCTGCAAAATACAGCAACACAAAACGGGTGAGGACTCTAAAATGCAACAGTGTTATAGGTGAAGGGTTACACGACAATCAAGGCACACGGAAGCCCACATGAATATCTAGGACATGGTGCACTGTGGGCAGGTACAAGTTGTTCTTGCTACGCAGCTTTTTTCATCGTTATGGTCTCTGTTTTTTTGCCATGGATGTCATTTTGTAGCAAATGTTCCGTTCACTGTATGGTGAATTTTCTGTTTATAATACATGCAACACATTTCTACACGAATACATTTACTGTGAACACAAATTTGCATATCTAAATTATATTATTATATCCTATCTATATCATTTCTGTATACACAGTATTGTAGCTACTACAGTATTGACTTTTCCCAGTAAACTTTGACCTGCTGTTGAAATGGGGAATCTAAAAAGCTCAGTGTGATACACAACAGATTTCAGACAACTGTTCATTCTGGTATAGTCTACAAAAAGAAGAACAAAAGGGAGATTTCGTGTACAGGGTTTTCTGCCATGGTGAAAAAAACAACAACATCTAAGCATTTTGACTAATGCAGCTCACATGATAACAAAAAAAACAACTTTTCATTTTGGTGGCCAATTTACTGACACAATAACTTAAAGTTTTGAAGCATGAATGAAGTGTTTTGGGTGAGTTACTGACTGTATTCTCTTAATATTTGCACTATCTTTATATCATGTTTATAGCTTATTTGTAATTTGTAAATTGTACATTTTTATTATTTTATTCTAACGTTTTTATCTATTCTTTTGTTATTATACAGTTTGTCTCGCACCAATAATGCCAAAGAAAATTCCTAGTGTATACCTCTTACACCTAATAAACACCATTCTGATTCTGTACCCTGTGCTGCTCCTTATAGGTGCGTTATGGTGTTAAATTGTTGTTTGTATGTTTTGCTTGTGTAGTTTTAAGGAAGGATTAGTTGAGTAACCTAATGTGAAGATAAGTTCCTTATTTAAAAGTGCACTTTTATTTTATTTTCTGAAGAAATGCTTCTACTTCCATGTAAACTGGAGAGTTTAGAAACCTGGTAAAAATATTACATTTAATTTCAGGGGCTGTACATTTTATTTATTGATTATTTTCTTTTAGCTTTTGCTGTATTTACTGATTTAAAATACACTTGTAGCTTCTGCATTTGTTTTTTGTGCACATATTTGATATATAACTGTATTTTGTTATATGTGTATACTCTATAAATACACATAGGGGCCCAGGCCGTGCAGCAGCAGCAGCAGCACGTGTTTGTTGTTACCTGGTTCATGAGCACCGGGTGTGAGACCAGCACCCTCAGGTCGATGTAGATGGGTGTCATGATGCCGCTCTTCATCTTGTACTCTCCGAACTTCACCGCGTCCACATCGTGGAGCTTCAGGATCAAACTGTCGAGGGAGACCTGGTCCATGTTGTCTGTTTTCAGGAGGGTTAACAGGAGTTTCCTCTCTACAACTTCTAGCTGACTAACTAACGTGTTGACTGACACGCTCTGCTTCCTGAGCGGCAACAGCACTTCCGCTCTGGGTTCTTCAGAATAAAAGCGTCATCCACCAGTCTGACGGTGAGAGTATTTCAAAGTTCAGTTGTTTAGGGCCTGTAGTGTTTTTTTTTCATGAAGCCTACAGAGTTTAGCTTATTAGTACGAATTAAGCTAAAGTGCAGGTCTACAGGAAAATTATTTATAAATTAAATTAAATTAAATTAAATTAATTAAATAAAATCAAAATAAAATCAAAATTAAATTAAATTAAATTAAATTAAATTAAATTAAATCAAATTAAATTAAAAAGAGATTTTTTTTCATGAAGCCTATAGCATTTAGCTTATTAGTGCAAATTAAGCTAAAGTGCAGGTCTACAGGAAACAAAATTAAATAAAATGTAATAAAATAAAATAAAATAAAATTTTAAAAAATATTTTAAATTAAATTAAATTAAATTAAAGTATATTAAATTTAATTAAATTTAAAAGAGATTTATGGCATGGGAAACACATGTGTACATTGCCAAAGCATGTATGGAATAAAAACAAAAACAAATGTACGTACAATAAGTGAAGAGTTACTAGAATAAAGAAATGTGTGAGCAGCACCGTGTAACATTGCAACTAGTATATTATAGTATGTACAGCTAAATCAAGTAAACTTAGGTCTAAAAAACGGTATAAAAAAATAAATTATATATATATAAATATATATATATATAGTGAAATTAATTTTTTAAATTTAAAAAAAAAATGTTATTACGATTTCCTGTTCTTGAGTGAAATTTATTATTTTAATTTATTAATTTTATTCTGAAAGGGGAGACGCCTTAACCGGAAATCGGGTAGAACCAATCAGAACGCAGTATTACACGACTCTGCGGTCGTGTCTAGAAGGGAGCTCGCAAACTGCGAAATCTGATATGAGATCTGGAAAAACTCCCTTCTATCCACTATCCGACTCTTTTTTTTTTTTTTTTTTAATAGAACAAATTCAGATTTACAAACAACATGGCTCATAGATCATTGCATTAGAGTAAAAGGTCAATGTGCATGCAGAACAAGAACAGATCAAATATGTAAAATTATACATGAAAATAATAATAAATTAAATAAAGGGCTATAGGGCTGTACCTGTAATTCATATTCTTCTATTATGCTAAGAAGTTTCGAAGCATTTTTGTTTTTCATGACTTTAAGGGCTTTTATGTAAGAAAGAAACTCAGAATGAAACACATTAAACCTAGGTTTCACTTTCATATACTTGGATTTGTGCAAATAAAATTTTCCAAGAATGAGAATGTTATTCACCAGAAAGTCATATTTGTTATTGTCCATGACAAGACCATAAACATTGACCTTTTGAGAGAAGTTTCCCAGATGAGAAACTTTTGGGAAAAGCCAGTCATCCACTACCCAACTCTGCAGGGAGAATGAATTCCGGTGTAGAGTTTCTTTTGTTTTTGCAGACCTTTATGTGGACTCGAAAATTGTCTCAAATCCTGAATTTATATGTTCTAAAAACGCAGAGCATTTTGGCAATTTTTTCTTGGGCACTACCCACAAAATCAGCTGTGCTGCTCATCCCACAAATGCATGATCCTTACAAGTTGGACATCATTGTAAAGGTAAATAAATAGGCTTTCCAACGATGTAAAATACAATGCCAATAAGCATTGTAACAACAGAGAAATAATCCACCAAACACAAGTTTTCAAACTTTTTTTCCCCAGTTTATGTAATAATACTATACTGTTGGGTTATTTGTGTTTTAAACTTCCACATCCTCCAGGTGGAAGATCTGTTATTCTACCTTTTGTAAATTGTTTTTCATACTCAATTTGGATGTAAATACCGATCAATTTACAATCAAATGTTATAATTTACAGATAGGCCTTCAGAATATATTTAAATGTTACATTAAAAGGTCTTGACTATACTGTAAAATCTGCATTACACAGGATTACCTCCACTGTGGTTTAGTGAAGTTTATATAGTACTGTATTCCAGAACGAGAATGTGACATGGGGATTCTTAATTCCGTGATGTCATGTATGACGTCACAGGGGATGTCAGCAGCACAAGTGATTGGACGGGGCTTATGTTCCGTGTCATGTGTGACGTCATATGTGACGTCACACATGTCACGAAACGTCATATGTGACGTCACGGGCCTCCCAAAAAAGTTTACTTATAGGACCCCTTTCTGTCATTCAAATCACCCGCTTGTGTATGCCAGGCCAGTGCTAGTCTCACCTGAGATATCCCTACAGTGGTTTCCATTGTAGTTGCCTCTCAGTGGTTCTGATAATGAGTCTTAAGCTTCATGCTTGAGCTCACAGGAGCCACTCAGGGAAAAGCTGTCAGGGTGAGCTGCTCCAGCAGCTGCCCTGCAGATGTTAATCCGGCATATGGGTCTTTTTTTGTTTTGTTTTTCTCTCTCTCTCTCTCTTCCTCTTTCTCTCTCTCTCTCTTCCTTTTAGGTTTTAAAAATTCCATCCCGTGACGTGAGACTTTGAGCAATCACAGGTCATTTCACTGAGAGAGCGTTCCTATTGGCTGTGCTCCGGTCATGTGACCGAAACTTGGCGTTCCTTCACCAGATTTCTCAATGGTAACGCGTCACAAACTTTCTAATTTTACAGCTAAACCGTGCACTACAAGATGATTCTGAGAACATTTGAGGCGAGAAAGAAGCATTAATGTAATATAATATTGATTCATATTTGATCAGCGCTGTCTAGTTTGACCGTTTGGTCGGAGTTCGTGAATGATGATAGCCGGCTCTCATAGACGGCAGCTGGACGGCAGACCTCAGATCAGCTCTTACTGCTTGTTTTTCTCCGGTGTGTCAAATCTTGCAGATGTTAGGAGCATGATTTTTTTCAGGTTACCTGTTTCATGTACTGTCAGGATATAGCGACCGTTTTATAAAAATAACTTTTTTAAAACATAGTTGCTCTGTATTATTATTATTATTATTATTATTATTATTATTATTATTATTTTTTATTATTATTATTACCATTATTATTATTTTTAAAACGCTTGCTGTCATTTAAAAGACAGTAAACTCACCTGCTTTAGTGTCAAGTAGTTTTAAGACCATATTCTGTGTTTGCCAGTAGGTGGAGGTATTGGCTTTAGTATGTCAGCGACTGGTGCTGTTATTCTTCTATAGCAGGAAGTCAGCCCAGTACAAGAGTAACACAGTCAGGATAGCAGCATACAAGAAAGTCGACGTTCATCCATGACTGTCCTTTTACTGTGTTACAGATCAATAAATGTACCTGACACCTGGATGGAAAAAAGGTGTCTTCATTCAGTGTGTTGGTAACATATGTCATACTTTGACAATGATTAGAGCAAAGTTGATGATGTGTTGTGGCTCCTCTTTAACACAAGGAGGAGCTCTAGTACAAGAAATGATTTCTGGGCTGGCTTACAATACTCCTCAACAACCTCCCTCTTCCTCTGTCTCCCCTCCTCACCCATCCCTCCCATTCGTCCTCTCTTCCAGGTGACGGGCTGGGCCAGCAGTACACCACCCCGAGAGGAAGTCCTCTGCAACAAAGGCTCTGATGTCATCATCGTCGGCCGGGGTATCCTGGAGGCCTCCGATAGGCTGAAAGCTGCTGAGTCGTACAGAAAGGCAGGCTGGGAGGCTTACACAAAGAGACTGGGCCAGAGCAGCTGCAGATATTATTACATTTGTCATAAACATACAGGTACATACATGAAATTTGACCTCTGCATTTAACCCATCCCGAGTATTTTAGGAGCAGCTGCTGTAAAGCGTCCAGGGATCAACTTGGGGTTTTAGTGTCTCGCTCAAGGACACTACGACATTTAAGTTTCTAATCTAACAGAGACCTTGTTTGGCTTTTTCCCTCCATGTACTTTGCCTTTATGACTAAAAGAAGAAATTCAATGTCTTTTTTGTAATGTGAATATTTCAATAAATCCTGTGTTGAAAAACTACTTTTTTCACGTTTAATATTGCTCCCCTATGGTATATAATGTAATAATACTATACTGCTGGGTTATTGTGTTTTAAACTTCCACATCCTCGAGGTGGAAGACGTGAGATACCATTGGATATCTGTTATTCTACCTTTTGTAAATAGTTTTTCATTCTCAATTTGGACATGCTTCCCATACTGATCAATTTACAATCAAGTGTTATAATCTAAAAATGCAATATATATTTAAATGTTACATTAAAATGTATTATTATAGTAGTAGTAGTAGTATTTTGACCATACTGTAAAATCTGGATTACACTGGATTATCTCCACTGCTATGTGATTTAGTACAGTTTATATACAGTATTTCAAAATGAGAATGTAATCAAATTGTATACTGTATACTGATGGGGCTGTGAATAATGTACCAACAATCAAGGTACCATGAAATAAACCACATTGGAGATTTTGTCCTCATTTTAGACTAATTTTAGCTGGTAGTTTTCCCTGTATCATTTATTACCCTCAGTGTAAATTGAAGCTCGGTTTGTTGACTTGTATAACTCCATACAAGGCTCCATTAAATTATACTAACTTAACATCAGAGATAAGTCTACTGAGCAGTAAATTATGAATGAAAATATCTTGATTTGACTTGACAGTGGGCCAGAGCAGAATTTCAGTTTGAAGTAATTGCTTCTAATCAAATAAATACACGAATACCGTTGATGTGAATTTGTTTTGATCACTATGTGGTTGAATTTATATAACAATATTATAAGGGATATTTTGTTGACCTTATTTTACAGTATGTATCGTGCAATATGGCAAATGTGTGCAAAATTGTATATCAAGTAGTAATTTTCATGACAAAATTAAGTCATTTTATGTAATTACTCTTCCTTAAATAAACTTTTAAATGTATTTCTTATTGTGTTGACTGTCTTTTCATATTCTATCTCACATTTCATTTATTTTCTTTTTAAGCTATCCCTTATCATCTCTGTATTGTGCCTGCATAAAGCTGCGGGACTTGTTAGAGATAGATTAAATTAAGAATGATTAAAACTGAAGCGGCAGTCAGCTGAAATATCCGGACTTTAAGTCCTTAGCATTAGTTGAACTTGGATCCTACAATTCCCATAATGCAACTTGATTGGATCACTTATTACACCTCCCCGGCCTTTTAAATGCTCTCATCTTTCACCTCCATGGCTTCCATTTTTAACATCAGTCTCAAGCCTAACTAAAGATAAGTACCCTGATGACATCATCAGGGTACTTTTGCAGACTTGACGAAGCTCCTCCAGAGCAACTAAAGACATCATAGCCTACAACTGTTGTCATAAGCTGAGCAGCACTAACCATGACCAATAAAGAGTTAATACGGGAGTTTTATATGTCAAATTGAAGGAATGTCCCTTTAATTTAAAGACATGCACTAAGCTAAACCAGTAAGCAAAGAGGTCCGACCCACAGAGCAGTAACAAGATCTCTAATTGGCTTGCTGTCATTGTTCATGTTAGGTGGAACAGGTTCTGTTGTCAGTTGGCTAATTATCAAGCTTTTTATAAAAAAATGTTCCTATTACCATTATTCAGACACAAGCACTGATGTCATTGGACCCAGACTCCAAAAACTGTCACCTGAGCGTCATTAATTCAAGTCTCGATCGTCTGATTTCCTGTCTGGGGAAGTATGCATGCCTTTGGCTACATCAACGTTTCCACATGTCTCAGGGTGGATTTTCCCTTCAGTGGCAGTTTGAACACCAAGCATTTTCCTCCCACAGCACCTGTGAGATTCCACAGCGAGCTCGTTTTCCCAAAGTTGTCGGGCGAGGTGAGCCAGCCATCAGCAGCAGAAAGTCATTTGCAAGGCATATGATATGGAAATGATGCCCTGAACAACGTGAGTCAGCAGGTAGCGACCTTACAATGCACCTTTTTACAGATGGACGCAGGCACAAAGGTCAGACACGTTGCCTGGCACAGAAGAGGAGGAGGAGGAGGAGGAGGAGGAGGGAGGGAGAAAAAAGGAGGAGGGAGGGTGCTTTGGATGGAGGGAAAGCGTTGGTAAGAATAATGCATTTTGTGTGTGTCACATAGACACACACACACACACAAACACACGCACACACACACACACACACACACACACACCCCCCCCCTTTATGTCAATATTGGATCAGAGCAACAGCACCATGCGACAGGTGTCTATGCTCGCCCTGAGGATCCTCTCAGTTTTTCATCCATGAGGGGTGGAGAGAGAGAGAGAGAGAGAGAGAGAGAGAGAGAGACAGAGACAGAGAGAGAGAAGGAGAGAGCATGTAGAGGTATAAAAGGTGTATACCTGTCACACACAGCACACATTCAGTGCGTGTAAAAGGTGAGCCAAAGCTGACCAAGCTTACACATTTTGGCCTTCATTGCTTCTTCTAAAGGTAGGCTTCATTCATCTCTTATTTCCTTCAGTTCTCACAACGGTGTACATGTGCTCGCTGTTCTAACTTCTCCAACTCTTCTTCCAAAGGTGACCCTCTGACAACAGAGAAGCCAGCTTTTACGTTGGATCATCTGGATCATCTGGATCATCATCACACTATGATCCTCTTTTGTGACTTTTTCATGTCCGTATTTGCTTCACGTTGAGCCACACGTACAATACCTGAAGATGAAGTTTTGTTCGTTCGGCTCGCGTTATGCAGGTACGGGTTGGCAACTGGAAAAGACACAGCATCACTGTTGCATCACTGTTGTTAACATTGTCAAGCCTCAGTTCAGACAAATAATGGAGTGTTGGTTTTAAAGTTTGTTTTAAAGCGCCAGATGGGTAAAGCCAGATATCTCTGCCATACTGAGCCAAACTACAGTAATGAAAGTCTTTAAAATCTTCAAAAATGTTGAGGACATCTCTAAGAACACACATCAAGTCAGGACTATTGCTCCATCTAAAGACGAACTGATAAACAACATAGTTCCAGTAACTGAAGCACCAGGTGTAGCTTATTCAACTGAATAGATTGCCTAATTTGCATACAGCTGGCTGCAGGCAACGCTCTAAAGAGAGCCATGTCAGCCTCGGACAACATGTTGCCTGACTACTGGAGTCACAATCATTTATCCAAAAGGTGAAGTGAAAAAAAAAAAAAATGGAAAAGTAATTTCCTGACTCATGTGAGTAGATATTTAAATACATTTCTGTGTTGAATAGGTGTCTGTGTCGAGCAAAGAAAAGTACAGAAAGGGCAGCAAGCAGGTGAATTGGGTTGAATGATTCAGGTTATCAAGGCAGGAAGTTCATAGATAAAAAAAAGTTCCAGTTCAAATCCAACATGTGTTTTCTTGTTTTTACTGAAAAGATAAAAGATTATGAATCCCAGTCTCCCGTATGTTCATGTAAAACCTGCTGGCTGGTAACAGACACACCTGTCTGTTCAGGTCAGTAACGATTCTGCTAATGAGACAGCATCACTACTGATAAAGCTGTATTTGACAGTGATGGTCATTCTCCGTTTATTCTTCAGTCCAGCAGTGTGTGCCTGTTTGAACTCACTGCCCCTGCTTGATATCAGGTTGACATTTGCAGCAATAGGGATGATAATCTCCGTATCTCCCTGTGCTGCTTTTCTGATAATCATTTTCCCGTTGGCACACTCATGTTGACAACATGTATTTTCCACTGGGGGCCTATTCATTACAGTCCATCTCCTACGTCATGAAGCGAGGCTGCAGGCGAGCGCCAGGGAGCAGAGAGATGGGCTTAATGGGAGGTTATGTTAATCATTAACTAAACATTAACCACACACACACACACACACACACACACTAGACATCTGATATGGGCCATCTGCCATTTGGATGCAGCATTCAGCCATCACACTTTTACCATTCATTATATTTATTGTTCTTTATGTTTAAGAGTATATCTTCCACTCACTTGGTTATTGTGTAAATGAACACTGGTGTTTTCCTTTTATCCAGCTCTAGAGTAAAGTGTTTTGGATCTCAGACAATAAATTGAGGAAGTTGGAGTTTGAGCTACGTTACTAAAGAGTAAACAGACATTTTACATTCCCAGTTCAAACTGATAAATTCATTCAAAAGCAAAGCTGAAGCTGCGTCCTCTTCATTTACAATAGTAGAAAAATAACAATGACATCCAGAGTAACATGCAGTGCCAAAACATTAATATTACACACACATGCACAGATTACAATCCCTGACCAATTCTCTGTGCTTGAAAATTATAAATCACCAATAATCGCTTTCTCTGAGAGTCAAAAACATTATGTCATACAATAAAAAGTAAATTTGAGTAGTGCCTTTGTTCCATTTGGATGTCTTTGTTCCACAGTACAGCATGTCTGCGATGTGCGCTCAAGCTGAAGTTACATATCTTTAATAGCTTCGGTCCCTTTTGCAGATTATTACCATAAATATTTTCCTTGGTAGATCCCTTTCACTCTTTATTATCTCAAAAAACATCATCACCGTACAAGAAGAGACATTATTAGAAAGCCCGCTCAACATGTCGTTCTCTACCTGAAAGCCTATTTGCCTCTGCTTTAAGCTCTAGTCAATATTTGTTTAAAGCCAGAGGAAGGGAAAGCTCACACTCCTCAGTATCCTGGTTACCTTGCCCAGTTTAAACTGACTGTCCCAACTGGTCCTTCTGCTGCTGCTGCTGCTGCTGCTGCACCCTTCCTACCAGCTCCAGGAGCTCTATTAGCAAGCAGCTCATTTGTTTAGGATTCAACGTGGCAGTTTAGACAGCTGCTGCTTTTTTCTGTAAAAAAGGAAAGGGCCTGAATGTATATAGTGGAAGTTGATTTAAAAAAAAAAAAAAATCACAATTCAAAACAGTATGGGACAGGTGGGAAATATTACAATGAATGCTATGTAGTCATCTTTAAAGTAGGCCTGACAATGAACCCTTCTTGGTGTGAGTTTTCATAGCAGCATGAGACATCTGAAGAACGTTCAAAGAGAGAGATACTGTGTGTCAAAACTGCAGGAACATTGTCCAGCAGTGCTTACTTACATTGGTGATAAAGTCCTTTTTCTTTAAGACACACAACGACTCATGTGGGCCAGATGATGCAAAAACATACAATATAAATACATTTAATAGTTATCCATTTATCCGTTTGGTCAGCTAAATGGAAACAGAGAAAGTATACACACAAATGATATTAAAATATATACTATTGAGTTTGGAAAAGAGGAATTACAAAAAATATGATGTTTTAAGCAATAAATGTTGTGCCATTTACTAATTAATTAATATTGTCATTTTGATTATACATATTATAATTCTACTGCTACATGTATTGCATGTAAGACTGTTGCTCTCCCTGAGGTTTCTTCCCTTTTCCCACATTAAAGAGCTTTGAATAGCTAAATCAAGGGTACAAATGACAGAGGGTGTTGTATGTATAAAAGCCCTCTAATACAAATAAAAAACAATTGACTTGACTACCAGGAAACCCCAAAGCTCGCCTTCTCTTATTTCAGGAGTCCTGCTGCCCCGGCTGTGACCCTTTGACCTCTGTTACTGTATCAGCACCATTAAGACCCCTGTTTGTATCTGCACAGCAGCGACATGATTACATTTGTGCTGCTTGTCAAACTGTTTGCTGCTATCTGTAAATGGTAAAGAGAGTGCTTACCAGAGGGTGTGCATGTGTGTGTGTGTGTGTGTGTGTGTGTGTGTGTGCGCGCGCTGCCTGTAGGCTGTGTGCTGTTTCCTCTGACAGTTACCGATAATGAAGAGTCATGCAAATGCCCAAGGCCTGTTCTCTCTCCTGGTTGGCTAGTCCTTACTTTTTGCTCTCTGACTTCCTGATGAGATGAAGTATAGATTTCAATAAGCTGTGAGATATCCTATATTAGAAACAAAAATGTATTTCAATGAAAAATAATAACCATGGTAATGAGCTGCTTTTATTTTAGAAAAAGGAAATGAATAGAACAAATATGAATGGCAAAGATTCCTGTTTTGTCTAACTCTGCCAACTGCAGTGTGTGTGTGTTCACAATTCAATACTGATTGTCTTTTTATGTGCCCGTCTACCTCAACAGTGTTAACTCTTACAGAATATATTATAATCTACACAGCATTTCTCTCTGTTTTCCCTGCAGGTAAGTGCAGCTGCTTGGGTGTCCGCGCAGAGATCAGCGAGGACGAGTGGAGGCGGTAGGAGCAGATGTCCTGCTCGCATCATCCTCACCTGGTTTAGTCTCCACGGTAACCTTCCACCTGAAGGAGGGCATTTATTCAGTGCAATCTGTATGTCACTGTGTGGGTGTGTGTGTGTGTGTGTGTCAGCGTGCACATATACAAACAGCCATGTGTGTGTGTGTGTGTGTGTGTGTGCAGGTGCATTCACTGACTATTCAAATAGTTGGGACTCACATTAACCCAGAAAACAAAATCTCTTTCAGCAGCGTTAACGTACTTCCTGCCCTGCAACCAGTCTATACAAGTACAAAATTACATGTTATTATATTATAATGTACAAGTGGCAAAAAGCTGTTTATAAATAGCTATATTTTTAATGTTAATTTGAGTAAAAAGACAATGAAAAGCTGTTCACACAAATGTAGCTTCTATAGTACAGCAAAAATAAATAAATAAATGAATAAATAAATATTAAATTAAATTAAATGTGAAAGTGTGTGAGCGTCCATTCAAATGTGCATGCACTATATGGGTTGGATAAATAAATAAAAAAGATCAGAAGTTGAATGATTATGATAGTTAATGAGATGATGCCGTCATTTGAGTGTAGACAGTGGAAGATGATGGAAAAGCTAGCGTGACGAAGCACATAATACTCAGAAGTCTGCACACTAGAACATCCCAAGGATCAGCGATTGATATTAATGATTTATTATTACCTTTAAATTTAAGAAAACCAATTACAATGGAACCGTGTTTGCACCATACTGTTGTGTGCACCTGGTAATGTAAAATGATCTCATGTTCTGTGACTGTTACACGACCACGCAGTGCAATCAGATAAGAGATCCCAGTGCATGGCTGCTTGGTAAACCATTAGAAAGCTAACACCCATTTTGTTTCATATTTGAGTCAAATGTATAGATGACCTTTGACCTTCTGCGAACATAAAGAAAAAAGTAAACGACGATCACAAGTCTGCCCCACGATAAAATATATGCACACACATGTTTTCTTCAACTTGTGATCCTGTACCTGCTTCCTCAATGATATGAAACAAGTGACCAGTAGATGTTCCATGTGACCAGTGAGAGTAAAATAATGTTTTTTTTATATGGCAAGATAAGGATTCAAAGTAGAACAGTACTGGCTCTGTACTGGACTACTCTGACACTGACACATGCAAATCCCCCCAGCTGTATTTAACAGGGAAATGAGCTGTGTGTGTGTGTGTGTGTGTGTTTTGTGTGTGCGTGTACATGAGCGTAAGGATCTACAGCTGATCCACCTTATCACACCTAGTGAAGAAGGATGAAAGACCTTTGTGTGTGTGCTACTACTTAGTTTGTCTACTTACATAGAAACACGTGTAAGTGTGTGACTTTGTGAGTGGGTGCATGTCACACACACACACACACACACGCACAGACACACACACACACACACACAACATCTGTGTCTATATAAGCTTGTCCTTTCACCTGCTCATCACCTGCTCTGGGGGCAGGCCTCTACTGACACACACACTCACAAAAAGATACACACATGTAGAGACAAGAACAATGAATGGGTTAACAGACGACAATGAGAAAGCTGTTCATACAAGGAAACAGCACACACACACACACCCACACACACACAAACACGGCAGTGACTCAGCAAATGTCTTATATTACTACTATATTACTTTAATGCTTGTACAATGACAATACAATTAACCATTATTTTTAAGCCCAGTGTTACAATTCTGTCAACCTGAATGTAATACACTTCTTAGCCACTAGATGTCACCAATGATGAAGGAAACAACATCTCTAAAATTCTTGTGTATTGTACTGTTTTAACACCGGTGTGTTCATAAATTACAAAAGACAAAATAAAAGTGTGAGAATATAACAAATGTGTGTTTACTCAGACAAGGAACGCTTGATTTTTAGACTGTAAATGTGGTTCAGAACTAATGGTTTACCAGTGGAGATACAGTCTGTCATTGCACACCAAATGATCCCATGTTTAAATGTGTTTGTTTCCTGGATCAATTTATATATATATTATAGATATTATATTCTTGGCATGAAAATATGTATTGTATTAGCAGGGATTTGACTTTACACAAAGAGAAATAAATAATATTAAAGACAGTAAATTACTGTAATAAGGACCCAAAAGAACAATATAATGCATGACTGTGAGATGGTTTTCATTCATGATGTTATTAAAAGTGCCAGTGTGATCTTTCTCTGTAGCTGTTTGTGGAAATATAACAATGAAGGTAATCCATAATCAAATGAGCAAATGGTAGAAATTGACACTAAAATCTCAAAACACAGTATTTTAACCTATCACTCCCAATTTAAATCTATAAATATAGTGACTAACACTGTACAATATCTAACTTATTAATGTTACTCGTATCCTCTGAAGCTTTGAAGGATGTAACTATTTGAAATACAGGATAAAAAATATAGTCAGATATGATTCGCTCAGAAAAATCTATAATATACCTGTAATTTATGTGGTTAAAAAAAGCCATTGGACTTTTGAAATTGGAATTAAGATTTAAAAAACAAAAACACTCAGACTCTTCCTGTGCTGTTTTCCAATATTAGATATGTCCTCTTTAAGCCTAAATGCAATTTGTCACTCAGCCCTTAACATTTAAATCTCCCTGATAAACTATTATTTCCTATTTCTTATAATGAAATAAAATGTATGTTTTACAATGTATAACCATGTAGGCAAGCTACAGTGCACATCAATGTGTTTCTTTGGAGCATATGCTGTTAGATAAATGCATCCTATGACATTGTGTAGCACAGTGGTTCACCAACCTATTTTACTTAAAGCCCCCCTTACTAAAATAAAGTGATTCAATTTATTAAATGAGTTAGTCTTTTATATTAAATCAACTTTTTTTTTAATGAATAGAACTCATCATCGGTTTCGTCAACATAAATAAAGTGATGACGTCTTGATTTATTCGCCAAGTGAAACAATTGAATTGATTTGTTGTTATAGTGTTAGAGCCAGAATAGTTTTTTTGTTATTGTGGTTGAGTAAATGTAATGTCTGGTGTTGTTATAATGCTGCTAGACCGTCCTGTTAATACAGGTTGTGTGGGGCAAGCAGGAGAGCCAATAGGTTTTTTAACTGCAGTGAAAATGTTGCTTTTGAAAGGCTAAACGCCAACAATTATAGATTGAAGCGCAATATTTCATTAGCTTTTGCTAATAGGTAGCAAAAACGTTTTAAATAGTTCTATATACCGACTTTTATACAAATTTCCCAGTAAGTGTGTTATTATGATTTTAGTTATACAGATATTAGCAAATTTAATTTTACAACCTCAGAGGAGACAAAATCTGGCACTCCTCCTGTAATCTATGTCACCCCCCTAAGGAGGAGGCCCAGACGCCGTGTAGGGAACCACCGGTGTAGCACGCTGTATATTTGGGTTATGATGCTCCTCATTTCTATATAGCCAAAACTACATGTTTCAAAGCCTTAAATGTGGGTATGCACAGTAGTATAGACCAGGTTGCTCATCCGTGCTGCTGCTCAGAAAGTACTACTATAGCTTTAGTTCATGCAGTAGACTCTTCCCAGATCAACCACTGGAAAAGAGGAAGATGAGGATGCCCTCCAGATGAAATTAGCACCTCTTCTATATGGGATGCCTTGGGCCTTTTCTTACCTCTAGTTTAGGATCCAGTTTACCTTCAGCAGGGAGGTGGAGAAAAGAGAGAGAGAGAGAGAGAGACAGTGAGGGGGGATCAGCTCCCAGAATGTGTCTATTATCCTCCCACACCAATCAAAGTGTTGTGTCAGTGCGTTGCCATTGTATAGCCTTGGGTCAGTTTTGCCTCTGACCGTGGCTGCCATATTGATGACTAGGTTAGTTTGGGGCTCTGAGGACAATGGTGCTCTGGAGCCTCCACAAAGCACCAGGCTAATGCTCCCCTTTCAGCTGGCACGCTCAGCTGCTGAGTTTGCAAGGCTGCTGGGCAAATGGAGTGGCGCAGGTCCAGGGGGCCCGGCCCTATAAAAACACTGGTGAGGGTCTCACCCCCGACATTGATTAAACTGGATCTGTCCCACCTCAGTACTGTCTGTAAGTATTCCAACACACTGCCTCAGCCTCAGCTATACACTGCAATCAGGGGACAGCTATGTGTGCTGGGGTGGAGCCACTAAGATGCTGCCCAATATTCATAGATAGACAGCTATGGATGCAACTTTGAATTTGCTAAGAAGTAAAATCATGGAAGCCACTTCATTGTGCTGCTTTTAGGGGTAAAATGGTTAATATTTCAGCAGTCCTTTTAACAGGGAAAGCCGGCAAGATGATGCCTTACTGGTGTGCTTGTGTTAACATCATACACACAGTTTTAGTCAAGCCAGTAATGTGCTATTTTTTATGTTTAGCAACTGCTGTTAGAAATGATTGATTCTGCAAGTAAAATACTTCAGATTGTACTGGAGACCGCTTTTAAGCTATCTATTGTAGATGATATGTGGTTTGCTGTTGTGGTTTTTGCTTGTACAGAGTATAATTTACAGGCAGGAGGCATGTCTGTGGTGGATTGAATCTCTTTAATGGAAACAGAGAGAAATCTGTTCTGTGGAGAAATTGGAAAAAATGATGAATGAGTGGTATTTTTCACTTCTTGTGACACCTTTGGGAGATATTTCTCTCCAGAGTAAAGGTGCAATAATATACTCTAAATAGAAAAGGCACTGTTGCAGCTTTCTTTAAACCTTGTGAACAGCTACTTTTCATCAAGCTAAAATACAAAGATTGTAGTTGTGAGTTTAGATAAATGCCAGCATCAGTTTACTGGACTAAAAGTCTGATTTCCTGTACCTGTTTTAATCAAGATGAGGGCACATTTGTTACTCATTCACTTTCCTCAGTGTTGTTAAAACAATACCAGCTCGGGACATGCAGTTGTGAGTTTGATTTGACCTCCCATCTATTAACTGTGACTGTTTTTCTACATTCGTCAGAGAGTAACCCCCAAGGGAGAAGAAGCAGCCATGAACACTCAACAGATGGAGCAGATGGGCCAGTTCAAGATCACAGTCTGGGAGGAGGAGAACTTCCAGGGCAAGCGCTGTGAGTTCATGCTGGAGTGCCAGAACATCATGGAGAGGGGCTTCAACAAGATCCGCTCCATCAAGGTTGAGAACGGACCGTAAGTCAGCTGTCTTCATCTATCTAATTCTGAATGTTCCATATCATAGAAATCACTTCCCTTTCACCTCTTGGCCTCCTCTGGATTTCCTGATCAGCGTTTTGCCCATTCCGGTTTCTCCTTCAATATGAGATTAATTTTACAATGTTTGTTCATATTTTAGTTTTAATATCTTAATGAAAAGGGTAGATTCGAGTCAATGATTTGCTAGAATCTGGTTAAAATTGTACCTAACTGCATGCATAGTAGTCAAGTAATATTGAGAGTGAGTTTAATTTCACAGTATGTTGTGCTTAAAAAATAACATTTTCTCTTCTAACAAAGCCACATTATTTACTTATCTATGCAATTCTAATTTTATCTGCTTGAAAAAGTCTGATTAAAGCCCACACGACTCAAACTGACTCTACTCAACAAGTAGAAAAAGGCAGAATAACAAAAATCATAAATTAAAGCCATGGGGTGTTATTGCATTGTTACTTGGCATGTATCGTTTTGCATGTGTGTGTGCATGCATCCATGTGTATCCCTGTTGTGATATGAGTTGGCAGTGCGCAGCTGCCGGCCGTGAGCCAGAATGGCTGACTGACTGACTGGCGATCAGATAAAAAGCCCTGGGTGCAGCAGCAGCAGCAGTATTTAATGTTTGCTTTGTGCTCCCAGCGACAAAAGAAGCTGCATGTTGTTTTCACTCCAGGCCATTCTGTGGGCGTTGGACTCTATTGTTTACCCAAAAGGACCGTTTCAGTGTTGTTGCACTAAGGCTACTTTGCATTTAGTGGCTCGTTATTGAAAATTTCTTATTTCTTTTCAAGATATTTTACATATTATCTGCTCAATTAACCTCAACATTTCCCCCTTGTCTCTCATCTCTCCACTGTCTAGTTGGGTTGGTTATGAGTACCCAGAGTTCCAGGGACAGCAGTTTATCCTGGAGAAGGGCGACTACCCTCGCTACGAGGCCTGGAGTGGAAACAGCAGCTACAGAACCGAGCACATGCTTTCCTTCAGACCCATCAAGTGCGCTGTAAGTTACCACACCCTTCCCTTTTCTCTCATTTTACTTGCTAACCTCTCTCAACTGCTTTAACTGGCTTACCTCTCTTTCTCTGCAGAACCACAGTGACAGCAAGGTGACCATGTACGAGTGTGAGGACTTCCAGGGCCGTAAGTTTGAGATGTGCGATGACTACCCCTCCCTACAGGCCATGGGCTGGTGCAGCAAGGAGGTGCCCTCCATCAAAGTCAACTCGGGAGCGTAAGTTATGCATCCTCCTCTTGGTTTATTAGTGTCCCATCACCACCCATAACACATGATAGAAATTGTCATTTGTCAACTGTTGAAACGTTTGTTTAAATCCGACCTTGACTCACACCCCGCCCATCCCTATCTCTCTCTCTCTCTCTTTCTCTCTGCAGCTGGGTTGCCTACCAGTTCCCTGGTTACCGTGGCTACCAGTACATCCTGGAGAGAGACAGACACCAAGGCGAGTACAGAAACTACAACGAGTACAGCACCCAGGCTCACACCAACCAGGTGCAGTCCATTCGTAGGATCCAGCACTAAGCCTTCCTTCTGCCTGCCTGAAATAAAAAAACGAACTCTCCCTGAACCCCCTCTTCCACTTGAACCCCGGACAGACCGCTGTCACAGAACAGTAGATGGACGAACCCTTTCTATCACTCTGTGGCTCTGCATGTATGGATATCTAATTACCTACTTCTACCATGCTAAAGCATGTTCTTGAAATAGGAAATAAAGGCTTTTCTTCAAAACTAGAGTGTTTGTCGGTATTCCTTTTTCTTTTTACATTGATCACCATAATTGAATAAATCAAAAATCTGATTGGCTACATTGAGCTGTCAATCATTTTGCACCTTGGCTATGATAACACATAACACAGGTGCACAAGCTTTGCAAAATCAGAGCCCTTATTTTCTCTTAGCTTCATAGAGCAGGCTGTTACCAGAGATAGTTTTTGCTTTGTATTTATTTAAAGGACCTATTATTTAGCCTTTTAGTGAACATGCATGGAAAGATTTGATTCAAATCTCTCTGTTAGGCCTTAGCATGTGTAACATTGTTCTTGTCAGACTGTATTCTTATTTCCAATAAACAAGAGCACGAGATCATTTGTTTCTATTATTTGTTCTTCGACTGTTACAATCACAGTGAGAAGCTGTAAACTATGCACTCTGTCTGATGCCTAGTACTCAACAAACACATAATACATTTAAGTAAAACATTTAACGTGAATCATCATTTGAAAATAGAATGAATTCAAATTCAAGTTCTCTTGCTCTTGCTTGCTTTGCCTATTTGATGTGACACAGAGGGACAATAGTATCATAGTAAATACCTCAATGTGCTGACAAAAACACTCCAGCTTCTCCACGGTGTCGGCTCACATGCAGCCGTCCTTATTTAAACTGTTTAATTTCTGTTTTAGCAATTCAAAAGAGGTCAACAGAGGTCCATGGCCGGCTTAAGGCATAGGCCATATAGGCGGTCGCCTAGGGCGCCACCTTCTGGGGGCCGCTGGTCACCGGTGGGTGCCCCTTTTCTCATTTTCCGCATTGAGGTAACAAATGAACAAATAAATAAACAAACAAAGAAATACACTTTTCACAACTGTAACTCTCAATTTTGCACATTTTCTGATACTAATCTGTTTATAAAAGTGTAAATTGTAGTGAAACTGACTTAACACTTTGAAGCCAACAATATTAGGAACCAATTGTTCATTTATATTATAATAAATACAGTTATTTATGAAAACAAAATTCTTAATTTTTGTCCTAAAACCATTGTGATGTCTGATGTGTGTTGCGGTTTACAGAGCTATAGGGTTAGGGTTTGAACCATAACTCCGAATTCAAATTTCGCCAAGGGCACCAAAAGGACTAGCCGACCCTGAGAGGTTCTCCGAAAGACAAATGTCATGCACGTAATATTTTTACGTCATTGATGAAAAGTAGACTAGAAGTCCTGAACCCTGTTTGTTTTATATTCGGCCTATCAGGTGCTGTTTTTGCCCTTAGACCAACTGTAAAGGCATATTACATTTGTGAAAATGTTGCGTTTCTCCCTTTTCCCTGTTTCCCAAAATTAACAGTGCTTTTGTATCTGCTTAATTATTAATATCAGTCCAGTGTTTCAGTTTATTTGATATCAATCAAAGTGTATAAATGACACAAGCTTGTTTAGTTAGTTTGTTTTGTGGGTTCATAGGATTGGTTGTTGTTGTTCTGCCTGAGACGTTGGTGGTAGACCAGCTGCTCAGCAGCTCAATCAAGGAGAGTGTAAACAGGTGTGCCTGATTGTGTCCTCTGAGCACGGAGGGGCTGGACCACGTTAATATGTAAGATAGGTAAGATATAGCTCTGCAGCAAATTACATTTTATAATGTGTGGTGTGCTCGTTGGTATGGATGGGCGCACATAGATAGAGTGAGATGTCAGAAGTGACTTAGAGATCTTGTATTAATGGTCTGTTCATTATTTTGCTTAAATTTGGATGCTTGATCGGTTTTGCTCACCCTGTACTTCCGTACCTGGGCAGGTGGTAGTTTCCAATTAGGTGAGGATGAGAAGATAAAACCCCATTCACATGAGGCTAAAAAAGGATTTGGCAGCATGCTGTTAGGCTGCAGCTTTCTTTTGTTTGGTGGTTCTTTAGTTTAATTTAGTTTCAGTGATCTTTGTGTGAAGAAATGCCACTTTTTTTTGCACTAATCCTGCTCATCGACCGGTTCTTCAACATCCCTTGTTAAAGCTTTCCAGTGCCAAACCACCTCATGTGCCCTTGGGTTGGAAGTGCTACAACGTCAAATAAAGACATATTCATGAAACCCATTAATTTATTCCCCCAGTCCTTTTACAGTATGTGTGTATTACTTACTATCTTCACCGGCCTGTAAAAACTGTATGTGTCCAAAACCTCAACTCTCCATGAATTACTAAACATTTGCGTTCTCACCTTTGTGACAATACATTTGTGAAATATCCAAATTTTTTTTATCAAAGGAAATCATGATTTAAACCCATTAAAGGTACAGTGTGTAGGATCTGGGGGTGTGGTTGCAGATTGCAACCAGAGTATCTCTCCGCTCACTCCTCCCTTTCAAGAGTACAGTAACGTGAGCCGCCCAGTGAAAAAAACGTGGTAACGCCGTTCGCCTTGTTCAGAGGCCATCCTTACCATAATAACACTACTTTAAGAGCAATGGATGTCAGACGGCAGCTGGCGGTACCACGGTTTTGCACGTTACTGTAATTTTACAAGCGTGTCAGAGAACTACGGTGACCTTCAGGTAACATGAAAACATGAAAGTCTCTCTCTAGAGGCAGTGTTTGGTTTGTCCGCTCTTGGCTACTGTAGAACAACTCCCTATGTAGATATGAAGGGCTCATTCTAAGCAAACAAAAACACGATTCTTAGTTTCAGGTGATTATACACTAATGAAAACATATTCATGAATATTATATTCCATTTCTGCTTTTTGTATTACACAATGGTTCCTTTAAGTTTAGCTGAAAAAGATCCCCAAATTTGGAGGTAAATGGTTTCAATGACGTAGTAGTTTACGTGGTACATTGATTAGTTTAACCTATAAGTGAAAACCATTATTCCTAAACCTTAATGCTTCCTTATTATAGGCTATCTTTACAAATCACAAAGGTGGTGATGTGGATGTAGCAGAGAGAAGCAGACCAGTCAGGTGAGGATTTTTAAGCTGCAACGACTGAGACCCAACATCAGAAAGAGGCCTTCAGGATTCTGAACACCATAAATAACCATAAAGCTTTATGTCACTTTACAAAAAGGTTGATATAATTTGATTATTTACTGTATTTCCATACTGCAACCTTTACACACAACTCCCTTTTAAACGTCTGGTAACTTAGCCCTCGTTTGTTTATTGTAATGTGGCACCATCATGTTTATCTTACAGTCATAGGGATCCTGGAGTGTATTTACCTCCACACACACTCCTCCTGTTGGTCCAGGACGTGGGATTCCGTGTTACACGCCCACAAGCGTGCACCGGCTCACTGTCCCACACCCAAAAAACAGGATCTTTTAATAAATGTGTAACCATGCACACACACCTTTCTCAAACATACATTCCTCTGCAGACTGATTAAAGCTGCGTGGCTTATAGAGGACAGACACTTGAGCCGTGTAGTAGGCAGCAAACTCTGCTCCTTTGGCCACAGAGTTCAGAGCACTAAGGTAAGTTTAAGGCTTTACAGGAACTTTGAATTGATTCTTGATGACAGCTGTAACTTAATGATTGATTTCTTTACTCAAATGAATTACAGTAGGTTTTAAAAAGAATGTGTTAAACAGATGAAATTATGCTATTTAACCTGAATGTGTGTATCCAGCTTTTCACAAAAGGACTACAGTGTCCACTGTATGGCTTGTATTTACATATCTATGAGCAAACCAACTGAATAACACACTATTGAATTAATATTTATGTTTGTAAATGTGATTTATGCAACATGCTTTTAATCATACATGCCTCTTTACTTGCAGACTATCATCAGATGATCAATAAGTAGCAGCAAACTGATATGATATGATAATTACAAAATGAAGAAGCAGAACAAATTAATGCTTTTTTGATGTCTTTATGCATGTTTTTTTTTCTTTCTATCAGTGGATTTCTTGCCTCATACCTCACCTATTCATCCACCACTGCATCAGTGGATACAGTCCAGCTTTCGAGGCTTGTTTTAAGTTGCCTGCGACTCTTACTTGGACACAGGCAGCTAAAGCAAGTCTGGGACGCCAGAGACACACCTACAGAGCCGTGACCTGAGGACCTGCTGCCACGTGACGGAACGGAAAATACATCTTTTATAGTCCAGGCGGAAGGGACATGGGAAATTTGCTAATTCATTTTGCATTGATGGGTTGCACAAGATGTTCTCCTCTTTGTCTGAGAGGAAAATCCTTGAAAAGCCTGATTATGTGAGCAGGGACTTATATGTACAAACTTGCATGCTATAGCCTAAATATGTAGTTAAATAAACAAAATGTCATACAAGTATACTGTATAGCCTACAGTATACTCAGTACTGTGTGTGTTTGCTTTTGTGCTTTTCTGAGTTCAGTTAGGTGACACATCACGGAGCAAACACTAAAATAGATAATGAATAATTAGGTTTACTTTCAGTACTTTCAGGGAAAGATATATGCAAAGCATAAAGTGATGGTTTTCTGTTGGTAAATGTATTGTAACTTAATTTCAATGTATTATTTCTTGTTTAAAATAATTTAATTTATTGTTTGTGAGTTTTTCAGGTCAAATGTTTGGCTTTTGAGACTTGAAACACTGACATTATTTTCAAAATTTCCACTTTTCCGAGTGAAAGCTATGAGAATCCATGTAATGTCTTCAGAACTGAACGTGAATTTAGATTCCTGCAGCACTGATCAGTCTTTTCATGTCATGGCACATATATATATATTGCATTTTCAACAAGACAAACCAGATGCCAAACCACACAAGATCCCAGCAGAGATGCAAATGTGTTAATGTCAATATTAGAGAGTTTGCATAATTCTCTGTTTGGATGTTTTTAAGTGATTCTGTGGCCTGTTTTTACCATGATTAGATCACTTTCAGTGGAGCTACAGACAAGAAAACATGAGGAGAAAGAGGTATGATACGCAACAAATGTGCCTCACCTGCCACTGTGGCATGCAGGTCACTGAACATTTCTACCGTTCACTTAAGTTTTTGTCTGCCAAATCTATGTAGAACTTTACCAGACGGTAGAAATGTGGAATATATCATGTAGCCTTAATCTCTGACTATTTCTAATTTAGGAATTTCTTTTTTAAAAATAATATTTCTATATATAAGGAAATCTGCCATGGTGACAGGTGACCTGGAATTTGTACCTGCTACAGCCAAAATGTACCCTGTATGTATTTGGCAGGTGGTAGATGCTGTTTTCATTCCCTGAATAAATCACTAAAGCTTTTATTTATGCACAAACCTTTATCATGCCAGCTGTTTTTTTTTTTATCACACATTTCCGCTTTAAATGTTGCTTTTAAACACCCACAGGTGCTGCAGAGCAGAGAATAGACTTCAGATTATAACACTATAGTCCTGGATTGATCCCATTGAACACTATTAGAGATTATGTGTTGAATTCATTATGTGATATAAATCAGTTGATACAAATCATTCAAATGCCATTTAATTACAGCGTTGTGCTGTTTTATCAGCCTCATGTTATTTGTCTGTAATGTCAACATTATTTGCACCTAAATCTAATGTTTGTTGAGTTGTTCTTCCTGTCTGTGTTACTGGGAAAACTGATGGATTTTAAAGGCTATAACAGTTTTAATGATAATAATAATAATAATATATATAATATACACTGGTAACACTTAGTGGCAGCTATATCCTCCTGAGACCTAGCCCATTGACATGTGTCCTCTGTAGTGGACATTTTGTCCAAGTGCATATCCTTTTACTCTTTTGCCTTACTCGATCAACCCCTGGTATTGTAAAGAGAACATCATGGGCTTTCCAGTGATATGGCATGTGTTTTCTTTAATTAAGTTGAATGTATTCTAGGTTTAATATCACTCTACGGCCATAATCTGTTCATTTTTTGTAGTCTTTTCACACTGAAATGGTCCTGTGGTCCACTATACGGTGGACATGCTGTAAAATAAAAAATAAAGTTTAAAAAGCCTAAATTGTAAGATTTTCTTTTAACCCTAAATAGGAAGGAAATCACACAAAAAAAGTAATTGGAAGACTTTTTTTACTTGGTTCCTCAGTTGATACAAATCATTCAAATGCCATTTAATTACAGCGTTGTGCTGTTTTATCAGCCTCATGTTATTTGTCTGTAATGTCAACATTAGTTGCACCTAAATCTAATGTTTGTTGAGTTGTTCTTCCTGTCTTTGTTGAAAACTGATGGATTTAAAATAACAGTTTTAATGATAATAATAACAATATATATAATAATGGTAACACTTGGTGACAGCTATATATGTTCAGCTTGTCTCATACAGTCCAAACCAGACTATAGCAGGTCAATAAAGCCCATCCAGCTCCACACAGTCCACTGGAGTCTGAAAAACACCAGAATTAGAAAAATATGAGTGGACATGATGACGTCAGAAGCCATGGTTTTAACGTTACAATCTCATTACCCAGTCAGATTGAGGCTATATAAACCTTAAACCCACAACCAGAAGGTTAAGAGATGAAATGTTCTTGCTTTCTCGCGCGCACTGAGGCGTGCATCATGCGCTTCAAGGTAAATATTCTTTATCCCAACATGAAATAGGTCTTTGTTGTTTGCCCAGAGGTAAAGAGGCGGAAAAGTGAGGAGGATCTGAACTGGTTTCCATGTCAAACACTTCAATTCACCATAGAAACTCAGATCTTAACGCAGGAAACTTTATTAAACTGTGATGGTGGATTGATAAGGGGCCCAATTTTCTTTTTATTGTGGTGCACCATGGCTGGGCTGACAGAGGTAAATTGCTCTTTTAATTAAAGCAATGCACCAGGGGGAAATTGCTGTCTGAATATTGTCTCAGAGAGATGGGGGCCAGTGACAGTTGCCTGGAAACTTCCAATCTGTCCACCCGCATTTATTCCAGATCACAGTTATGAGATAAAGTTTAATAAAAATCTTTTTTTTCCTCCACATGCCACCCAACGAAATGAAATCCAACCCATTCTGAACAAGAGAACACAATGAGACAGGACTGCGGAGGAAACCTCATGTTCAACATGTATCTCTCAGGTTCGTCATTTATAGTCACAGTAGAGAGAATTATAGAAATATAAGTCTTTAAATTGGTGTTGGGTGTGCAGTGATGCTGCTGCATCTCCATCTCTCCAGGCTGCTGCAGCATTCATTATTCAGCCTTTTCAATCTGAAAGCTCGTCTGCTCTTTTGTCGGAAATCGGAAATCCTTTTTCCTGGACGCGTTTCCTGCAGCTTTCCTGCAGCTTTTCTCGGAGAGGAGACCGACGAAGACGTTCATGCTTTCTCCCATATTATTACACCACGACTGGACGAGGACACAATTAGGATTTTATAATCAATTTTACCTTTTTTTTGCAAGAGATTTTGCATTTATTTTTTTTACTTTTCAATTTATAGTTTGAATCGTGCACACCTGTCTGGTTAATTTTACTGCAATTTTAGTAACCTCTGTTCTCCTATAGAAATATTGAAAATAACATGTTTATTTTTTATTTTTACCTTCTTTTCATTGTTGTTAAAAGATTT